>NC_047505.1:43212259-43553694 GCF_902827115.2 Pseudochaenichthys georgianus
AAGTGTTTGTGCGCTGAGCATGTGGCCACTATCACTAATGTTTGAAGCACTCGTGACTACATGTTCATCTTGCAGTTGCCTGAAACTCCAACCCGCTGTGAACAGAAGTGTTTTCTCTTTTTTAGATTATTGTTTGAATCTCAAAAACTCTAAGTTGCCTGATACAACATGTGTATCGCTAAGGGAAAAAAGTGTGCTAGTTAAGTTTCTTACTTTCCTTTTTTTCCTACTTTTTTTTCTCGTTCTCTTTCTTTCTTTTGTTTCTCTCTCTCCCGGCAGTTTCAGTGGAAGCCACATCTTTTCAAGGACAGGTAAAAGTCGTACACACACACACACACACACACACACACACACACACACACACACACACACACACACACACACACACACACACACACACACACACACACACACACACACACACACACACACACACACACACACACACACACACACACACACACACACACAGGGACAGACACACATGTATAGTGGAGGTATACTGTATGTATTGTGGCAGCTATGTGGGAAAAGCCTGTGGGTCTGGCCAGAGAAAAAAGGCAAAAATAGAATAGAGCCGTCGAGTTGCTGCGACTCTGGCTAGACCAAAGCAGCACACACACACACACACACACACACACACACACACACACACACACACACACACACACACACACACACACACACACACACACACACATAAACACACACACATAAACACACGTGCACAATTTCCACTGCATATCTCAGTCACCGCTTTTGTTTACCCCGTTGCCCCTCTGTTTTACTGTATGTCTTTATTATATTTGTATTTACAGATCAATATGGCAACAATGTAAGGAGAAGAAGAAATGAAGTTATCAAACACTCAAATGTACTTCTGCTCTCTCTCATCGGGTCTGCTCATTTCTCTCACACGAAGAAAGATTACCTGTATGTGCATGTTTGATAGTGAATGAACATTAAACTTCTGCAGGCAGATTTTCCCAACTTGAAGCGTGCCAATCCTCAAACGCAGTCAGGCTCGAAACCAAAGCTTTGAGTCTGGAAAGTTGTGACATTGAGAGGTCTGGAACATTTAACGCCTCTAGTGATTGTATTTTTTCCCCCTTCCTTCAACTACATTTTGAGGGTAAGGAACATTAGTCAGAACCCAGATTTAGTTTTTTGTTTCCTGGAAACTGGAGCTTGTCAGTAAACTGTTAGGAAGCACTGCAGACATCTGCGGCCTTTAGTGGCAAACCTCTTATAGAGACTATTGTTGTATAAAATACTTTCAGAACATTGAGTTTGAAGGCTTGAATTTTGTTTGCACATTATCCAGCCTCATAAGCTTATCAAATACATGCAAGCATACTCATAATGCAAGGTATCACGAGATATTATTAGTAACAGTGTTTTGGTATCTATGCCTTCATCGTGTATCTATTAATACCACTGGATATTGTTGATTGTATCACATTGTTTTACGAGTACCTGAAGCAGCACCCTTCTTTCGTTGTGATTATGCTCTGTATGATATAAATCATGTCCTGAAAATGTTTATGATTCAAGATATTTTTGCTCTAATGTGTTTTTTTCCCTATACCTTCAAAATGAAACACGTGAGTTAATAAGCATATTAGGAACCGAAAAACTCTAAGCCAGGTTTAGAGTTTGTGCCCTTATAGAGAGGGGGAGCGATAATGTTTGAATATGGGGGTAACAGTATGCACATTGAGACTGCCTTACAGAACATGACAGTGTTGCACTCAGAGCCACACGCTCAAAGTGACAGAAATAGTTGTTTCAAGAATGACAAATGTTTGAACTCATGGTCCTCTCTCGGCTCTTGACACCAATTAAAGCACCTGACTTATACATCAACCTAACTAACTAACTAACTTAATTAAATTCTCATTTATAAATGTAAGTATCAGCTGTGACTGCTTTGCGTTTTTTTGGCCTATTTTTCAAGCATGTGAATTTACACTTAATAAAATGTCAGTACAGTCACCGAGGGATACAATGTAGGTTGACCCAGTGTGTGTGTGTGTGTGTGTGTGTGTGTGTGTGTGTGTGTGTGCGCGCGCGCGTGCGTGTGTGCGCGCGCGCGTGCGTGTGTGCGTGTGCGTGCGTGCGTGTGTGTGATAGAAGCAGGGGAGTTTATTCTGAAAGGCCGTCTGTTCTGAAAGCAGAGCATGTGAGCGTGTTGTGTGTGCTGCAGCCATGCGCTCTACTTTTCTGGGAGCGCAGGGCGGAGGGAGCGAAGCGGAGCGGGGCGTAATTAGGCCACAATTTGAACTCTCTTAGTTCCTCCCGGAGAGGGGGCACCGGGTCATGCCAACTATTATAAATCGAGCTGGGTAGTATATGTGTTCAGGTGTGGGTGTAATAATGTGTGGGTTTGTGTGCCTGGGAGGCAGAGAGAGATATCTAGGGGGGAAAGGGAGGCAGCTTCTGATTGGTTCAAAGTATAGTGTTAAATATAGCTTTATCAGGGCAGCCTTACTGGCTTAAGGTGCATGGCATGTTGCGATATTCTGCACTTTACTCACAAATACTGTCATGTCACCGGTCATACCATTTTACAACTTTTTGTAGATTTTTGTTGGTAGCCTTTTCATCTTTTTTGGGTACATTTGATGCCTTTATTTGACCGTGAAGAGAGACGTGATGTGAGGAAATAGAGTTCGGGTGTGACATGCAATAAAAAGTCCAGACAGGTCTAGGTTGGGGCATGAACATTGCTTTTATCACAATACAAAAAGAGAAAAAAATAATAATCAATTTTGTTTTGTTCTTGTTATGGCCTTGAACATCAATGGGCTGAACTTTGAATGACTTTAACCACTATCATAGTGTAAAGCATTAATTGTGTTGCTATGGTTACTTGCAGTCTAACGTATTGCTTAATGGTCCCACTGCCTTTGGCTGATTGGACGAGGACCTCAACCAAGTAAAAGCTGCACTCCTTGGCATTTATAATTAGTTCTTTGAAAATAAAACTGACACCGTTCTATAAATTACTTATTTTTTTGTCTCCAACTTGCTGATAAACCATTTAGGGGCCACTGATCAATTAAAGTCCTTTTGTAACCTCCCCTGCACCCACACACACAAACACACTCAGGCCATTAATGAGCGGACGGCTAATTAAGACTCAAAAAAGCGGGGGAGTCACTTCTTTTTGATTGATAGCACCCATCGTCTTCTCTTCCTGCTATTTTGCATTTTAATGTTCATTAATAAACTTTTATTGTTTTGTTAATTATAATACCAGCCTCCCCCGTTGAGATAATAACTGAACAGGACGATTTGTTCAGAAAGATTTTCCTCTACATAATGGAAGACAGCGGACAAAGTGAGAAATGACGGGGAAACAAAAGAGACAAAAATAAATGATCTGAGAGAAAATAGCAGGAAGTGGAAGGTTATGTATTGTAGTGAGAATTTTAAATGGCTTATTTTTTATACTTGAACTCAAACTAACTAAATAATACGACAGTGTTCCAGATTAGTGTTAAATGTAGTTGATAGTAGCATGGCAGTTTCCCAGTGTACGGGTTTGCCTTTGTTTCGGTGGGTGAAGCAAGCAGGACCCAAAAGCAGATTACACTGATATTGCCTTTATTTCAAGGATAAAATAATAACTTGGACAAACCAGAACACTCACCGGTGAACTCGGTCACAAACAAAAGACGAACCAACACTGAACACAGGAAGAGACAAGACTAAATACAGGGAGGGGTAATCACAAGACGAGAAACACAAGGGCAGGGGAGGAGAAACACAAGGGCCACAGGTGAACACAATCAGACAACTAGACACACCAGGGAAACTAACGAGGAGGAAAAACACAGGGAAGAGGACCAGACAATAACCCAGGAGGAAAACACCCATAACCAGACATACAAAACTACAACCGTGACATCACATGAGAATCCTGACAGCCTTCTTTAAACCGAGACCACCACTTGAAATGTTTGCCCTCCACTCATGGAGATGCAGTTTTTGCAGTGTGTGAGTGAGACACGCATAAAACAACCTAACTTAAAAAATACTTTCTCTGACCTTTCTATTTAACCTACGTGTTAATAAGTTGATGTGACGGACCATGTACACATCGTTTGTAACCCCGACTGTGTGTGCAGTGTGGATAGAATCTCTCTGCTGCATCATCTGATTGGTTTGTTCAGTGTTTCATGCTTAAGTACATCTGCTTGTGTAGGCGTGTATTTATGTGCATATAGCGTATGTGTGCGCTTATTTAAATGTGTGTGTGTGTGTGCCCGTGCACCCAGGCCCTAGAGGTGTGAGGCCAGGGACGCGCATGATGGATTGTGGAGGCCGTTGATAGCGCCATTACTCACTGACACGCACACACACGCGTTCTCTCTCCCACGTACACACACCTGCCTGACGCCTGTCCCCCATGGGGGTCTGCCTGCCCCTGAGGCCATTGCCCCGGAGACGAGCAAAGCCCAAAATTATTCTGCATGACAGCAAATACAAGTACAGTTTGGAAAAGGAAATAACTTTGTAGGACAAACACGAGCTTTCTCTCACTTTCCCCTGCTGCCTACCTTTTCCTTTTTTCCTTCACTCTTAAATCTATCTATCTAGATGCGTCTATGACCAGAGAATAAAGGAGAACAATTACTAACCAGCACAAAATGAGTAGTATTGATACACATGGGAGGATATGGGAAATGATAGTTTCTGTAAAGTCAAATTGATGGATGAAGAAAACACTAGAAGCAGGGCAGTAACTGAAACTGATAGAGAAACTGTTCAAGTGTCAGGTCACTGTATGTGATGTGTTGAGGTAAACACTTCAGTGTGATTAGAGTGTGTAACATGTCTGTGTCTGCTTAGAACAACTTTGAAAGAGAGTTAATCTCCTGTGTAGACTGAAATTACGGGAAGAAAGACTCAGAAGAATAAATAACATGACACAAATTGAGGTGCAGTGGCTAATTGGCATTAAATGGGGCACTTTATTGGCATCGAGCGCAGTGAGAAAACACTCATATCTCACTTCATCTTCATTAGTGGGAACAACTGATGCTTGTGAGTGTTGGTACTTTAAAAGAAACAGTAACCAACAGGCGTTGATAAAAACATATTACTGGGTCACATGTCTATTTTGTATCAGAGTTGTAGTTACAAGGTATCAAATGAAAAATGTAACATAATTCCTTCAGTTTTAAAAGAACAACAATATTGCATCTGCTTGAATTAAACAATATTTAGGTTTAAATCATCTGTTAAAATACACTTTTGATATCTTGCATAAAATAATGTAAAAATGTTGGACTATATAACTAAACTTTCATAAACCAGAGATTTTGTCTGACTTGCAGTCGAACAGAATCTACAGAGAATATATTATTTTTATAATTTCTATTAAATGTGGACCAATGTGTTTACCACTGCAGATATCGAACAGCCAACGTTAGGCCTAACAGAAAGGAAAGGTGTCGTAATGCTCATAGTTAGATTATGCGTACAATAGACAGAAAGACGGACAAATGGACATAGGCAGCTATATCCAGGTGGACAGACAGGTAGCTAATGTTATATATAAGGACTCCCTGGGACTTGGTACCGCACACAGCAGAGCACCTGGGGACACGGCAGCCATATGTTTAAGCTTTGTCTCGTCCTACAAAACTCAGTCTGCCCTTCACGTGATTTGTCAAAGGGCTGCGCACGGTGACAGGTACAGGGTACAGGAGGACCCGAGATACTGAGACACACAGAAACTAAAGGAGAGAGGTGGACGGAGGGAGAACGGCCGGGGGATGAAAAGAAGGAGGGAGGGAGGGTGACATGAAATACAGTAGGGCTTCAAGACGCACAGGAAACAGAAGGAGAGGGAGACTGGCCAGAAAGAGTTGAGGTCTGTTAGGCAACAAAACGGGTTTAAAAGTGTGTCTAGGGGGGTGTACGAAGGAATTTGGGAAGAAAGGAAGCATGTCGGGAGAGTAAGAAGGAGAGAATGAAAGACACAATACAAGCAGGTAAAACGCAGGACCACCAGAGATATTATTAAGATGAGACGAGGGGGGGAGAAGGCACAGGTTAAGAAGCTGAGTGCCTCCAGGCTTCTTTTCCCAACTCCCTTTCTCCCTCCACCCACTCTTCTCTCGCCCGTCTTTTAGTCCCCCTCACCTCCGCCATACCCCCCACCTCCGCCATCCCCCCCCACCCCCCCTCTCTGTCCTTCTGTGCAGGGGGTTGAGTCGCTGAACAGATTATGGCGTAATTAAGGCGCTAAAGCAGCACATTATCCACCTGGTGGCTTATCCATGGTGGCTAGCACCGTGGCTAGGCTAATCAGTGTGTGTGTGTGTGTGTGTGTGTGTGTGTGTGTGTGTGTGTGTGTGTGTGTGTGTGTGTGTGTGTGTGTGTGTGTGTGTGTGTGTGTGTGTGTGTGTGTGTGTGTGTGTGTGTGTGTGTGTGTGTGTGTGTGTGTGTGTGTGTGTGTGTGTGTGTGTGTGTGTGTGTGTGTGTGTGTGTGTGTGTGTGTACAGCCAGCAGCATTGGGGCCCACCTCACCTGATTAAGGCCTCTTATAGGGATGTGTTAAAAGCATTAGGTAAGGACAGGAATGTAATTCGTCAGGTTTAAAGGCTGGAAATTAAATCAGGGATTAGGAGGCAGCCAAATGAGCGCACTCAGCTAACTGGAGGGAATTCATATTTCCTCGTCTCTTCATTTGCGTTCGTCTCTCTTTTGTCATACACTCTCTTAATCAGTCCCTCTCTGTTATTCTCTATTTCCGGCTATTTGTTTAAATCCTCTTGATCCCACTCTCATTCCGCTTTCACCTCTCTCCATTTCCTAGTTGACTCTGAGGTTATGTGCATCTCAAAGCAGGGGACACTATATCTCACCCTCTCTCTCTCTCTCTCTCTCTCTCTCTCTCTCTCTCTCTCTCTCTCTCTCTCTCTCCTATGTCCTCTAAGTGGTTAAATTGAAAATAATTGTGCAGACAGACCCCAGAATGCAATCAAAGTGCGGTACAATGTACTTGGGAAAGAAGCTGGTATTATTAGGTTGGAGAGAGTACTAAGTGTATAGTGAAATACCTCAGAGAGTAATTGTACACCTTCAGACTTTATTAAAGCTAATAGGTTTATATATACCTCCCCGAGGCTGGTCAATTCATTAGTTGTAACCGTTAGGAACTATTACGCACACAACAAAGTCAGAGCGTAGAGACAGAGGAAGAATGTGCAGCTGCACGCATCTATTCATCTATTATTGAGATTTTGTTTATCACATTATTCTAAGTTACATTGCAGAAAAATATTATATAGAAATGCATCAGATGAAATGTTATTAAAAATCATACATACAAAAAAAGATCTAAATAAAAATGCTATTACACAGCACAGTGGAAACAAATAAATATATAATTTAAAACACTCCAATATCACATGTATTATTATGTAATATTATACCTAATTTTCTGTTTCTTAATTTTGGTTTAGTCTTTAAATCCAATGTGATCATCAAACATCTGAAACACACCTAATAATCCTTATTATCCCTTGCAATACAGTACTTCTACTACTACTACTACTACTACTACTACTACTACTACTACTATCAATAATAATATCAATAATAATAAATTAGACAGTAAATGGAGTTCATTCTCAATATGTATTCTTGTTTTGAAAAAAAAAAAAAAAAAAATTCATTTTATAGAAAAGGGGAGGAGCAAATTCGACAAGTCTTGTAGTTTTTCTAAAGCCGCGTTGAGAAAAGAATCTAATCAGAAAACTTGAAAGAAAACAGAGCGGATTCGCAACATTGGAGAGTCTTTGTCAAGGGCGCTGTCTTTATTTTCATACACTGCTGAGTGGAACATGCTAAACAGTGGAATTGTGTGTGTGTGTGTGTGTGTGTGTGTGTGTGTGTGTGTGTGTGTGTGTGTGTGTGTGTGTGTGTGTGTGTGTGTGTGTGTGTGTGTGTGTGTGTGTGTGTGTGCATATGCAAGCCCTTGTATGTGAGAGACACCTTGAGGGGGTATGAAGGTGATGATGGTCAAGTCAAAGCCTATTTTGAACTATAAACAAGATGAAGGAAACTAAAATTAAAACATATTTTCAGTGACATGCGCACTAATTATGTTATTTATTTATCATGAGAGAAATATTAAATCCAAGTGTTTTTAAATCGCCTTTTTGAACCAAAGTCTTGCTGTGCAGAAAAGACGAGCGCCATTGCTTTTGAAAGATTGGTCTTGTGTGTATAACAGGATTGTTACGGATGTGTCTCGGCAGTTCAGGCTTTTTTACACACACAGGGTTTTTTATTTTCAGGCAATTTCCCTGCTGTGTTTTGAGCAAGCTGCTGTAGTGTCCTTGAGCAAGAGACTGGACCCGCCAAGGTTCCCATGAGTGCCATTTCATATTTAACCTTTCCCTCTGACCTCCCTGGAGGCAGTCAATGAAATACGCTACCCATACAAGAATGAAAGATTAAAATGCTAAATGTTCCTAATACCTTTTAAGAGAATATGTTGTGGACACACACATCATCACAGGAATAGCAGCTGTGTAATATTATCAGTATCATATAAGGTATGAGCAACGTCTGAATTGTTTTTTTATAATTATTTGAAGAAGAATATATCGCCCCTTGTCAGCGAAACTATTTTGAATGCTTTTAATCACATTTTAGCCCCATGCTTTACCTACTAACACTGGTACAGAACACAGAATACATCTCTAAGGAAAGATCAATTAAATAAGTAAAAGTACAGAAAGCATCAATTCAGAAAGGCTGAGTCATTTTGAAGGGCACCTTTTTTATATTCAGGGTAGGACATTTGCGATCATGCATCTGCAGCTATATTAAATGATCACTGTACTGTCGGCAGTAAGACAGCATATGGTCCAAAAGTGTTCTGCATTTTTTAATCAGCAACTAAATTCTTAAAAGACAAAGTATCTAACATCTATAATTTTGGCATATGTATGTTTTATTCAAGCCAAATGTTGAGAAATTCAAAAAAGACAGTTTGATCAAGATATCTAGCATCTAATGTTTTGTACAATCTGTGCATGGATTACCAGCCGGACGTTTAATCATTGATTTAAATGAGAGCCACTAAAGACAGTGTCAGCTAAAAAATTTAAATATATAAACCAGATGTACTTGATTATTATTTCTAGTGATTACATTCATTTATTTTATTAGCCTTGCATTTTCAAATTAAGATAAAACATTTGGCTGTGGCAACAAATATGTTAGTAAACAATCTCTCTTTCTATTTTCTATTTTTATTTTCTGCATTTTGGGAATGCATGCTACTGACACATGCATATTGTTGTAACATCGCAGCCCCGTGCATGTTATTAGGTCACATCTGTAACCCTATATTTAGACTGGAATCCCAGTCAGATGATTGTCATTGCCCGAAACACAATTATAATCAGAGCCTACCCTGAAACGTCTTTCTTTCTTTTCTTTATCCTTTCTTTATCCAGGAATGTCCCATTGAGATACAAGATCTCTTCTTCCAGGAGTCCTGACCCCTGGAAGAAGGGGTATATATGACATGTGTGCTACTCAATGAATACGTTTTAACGATTTACACATTTGTGAATTATTATAATGAGGAAATAGCTTGTGATATGCCATTGTGTAATTGCTCTTAAAAATCTATGATACATTTTGTCAAGAAATGAAATGCATTTCTGTGAATCAACATGACAAATAATGAAGTCACTACAGTCATCACATTACTTTCAGTACGACGAACACAGCAGTTATTTTGCCACTTTATTTGTTCCTATGATTACAGAGTAATTACAATGTAACTACGTGTAACACAATGTGACACAGCTGTTTGCATCCACCAGGCCGATTACTCACCTGACCTTGACTGAATTTACTAATCACACCGTTAGACGTAGTGACACCACAAGACAAATACACCACCTGTCCTGTGTTTCTCCATAAGTTCCTGTAGAACAGTTCAGCATTTTTTATTAAATAACTGTCTCACTATACCTATATCTATATTTGAGAGGGGGAGATGCTGGGAATGACATGCTGATAGGGCTTTAATAAAACAGAGTCATTCTTATTAGGAAATATCAAAGACTATGTGACCATCTTGCTTTTTCAACCCTAAGCTTTAAATGTACCACAACATTCTGCTTGCGTAATCTTTCCTATCGATGTATACAGGCAGTTTAAACCAGTTACATATTCAGCTTGTTCCGTTTAACTGCACATACTAAATAGAAGTTTAGGAGCAAAACAATACCTTTCGAAAGTAATTGAACCCACAGGAGCTTCCAGACCAAGAATGTGTATGAATCTGTGAATTATGTGAGAGGTTGCAGTTATCAGAGGGAAAGTGTCATCCTGCCTCTGCCTGTCTCCATGATCTAGTGTGCTCTTTTTTGTTTATAACTTTATGCGTGGTTGTTCTGTAGCTATTCTGGTGCTGAATGTGCTGGATGACTCTGTCTGCCAGCTCAAAGACAAAGAAGGACGGTCATTAGACTATTCTGTAACATCAGGTACTGTACACCCCCATCTCTCTCCCTTTTCTCTCTCTCTCTCTCTCTCTCTCACACTTTCCGTCTTTCTTGCTCTATTTTCCTATTCTCCCTCTCGCTCTCACACACACATTTATTCTGCGCTACGGACCACATTCCATCTGTCCGTATTTCCTTGTATAGAGCGCCATCTACAGGTCCTAAGAGGATGATCCCCTCAGCTTCAACTCAAATCTAAAACTCCTATTTGCTGGTTTTAAAACAGACAAATCAGTCTTAGACTCATCCACATGCTTAAGGGGAATTTCAAACTAAGTAATGACTGTAATGTTTGAGTAGTGTCAACAAACATGCACTCATTATATATAAATAAAGTGTAATACATAAACAAATGTATTTTCAGTTGGCTGCTGAAGACATACAACTAAAGCACTACTTACAAGAAAATAATGCAATGAAGTCACTTGCTTTAGTATGTTACTGTGACATGCACATTTGCAGCAACATATTGGCTGTTAACTTTTATAAACTGCTGTTGGCTGGTATCTTTTCTGTAACGGTAAATCTGGTTTATTTGAAAATGATGCCTCTTCACTGAAGACACACTTTTTCTCTCTGGCCTTCTAGTCAGAGCTGAGCATGCCGCCTGACATTTCTCTGTGCCTTGTCTTTATATTTTCTGTTGTCAATTCTTGTCCTTTCTATTTTTTTATGTTATTGTCGTGTGCTTTTATTAGATGTACAGCACTTTGGCTCGACCAAAAATCGTTTTTAAATGTACTTTATAAATAAAACTTGATTTGATTCCATGTTTACTTTGAATGTGCTTATTTATTACAAATGACTTAAGAGGAAAGATTCTAAAATAAGTTGTATCCATTTAAATTTGAGGAATGCACCAAACGGCTTATGCATATAGATGTTGTGACTATGTGTGCGGGCTTGAGTGTGTATTGCACGTGGAGGGAACAGCTGAGTGAATGCAGAGCTTGGCCTAAGTGCAACTACTTTAGCTTTTGTCTTCTATTTCGCAAGCTCCTGCAATAGCCTGTTATATTTGTTAAAGTGATGAATGAGTTTGCCCATTCCATTCTTCATTTGGTGTGTGTGTGTGTGTGTGTGTGTGTGTGTGTGTGTGTGTGTGTGTGTGTGTGTGTGTGTGTGTGTGTGTGTGTGTGTGTGTGTGTGTGTGTGTGTGTGTGTGTGTGTGTGTGTGTGTTCCAGCCCTCTCAAAGTCATTGTTTCCCTAGAGAGGGGTCAGTGTGCTGGTCAAAGCTTTCTGCTGCCATGCTCACCTCCCACCACTGACCAGGGAAAGGGGGGGGGGGACACTGAGTAGTACCTGTAATATAAGGAGTTTAAAACAGGCTGCTATTTCACTATTATTGCTTAAACTATTCAGAATATTTGTTTTGTATAATTCTAATACGGACAAGTACAGGAAGTATTGCATTGAACACACAACAGAATACGTTTATTTCAGAATCATGCCGTTCAACCACATGATTCTGAAGTTTAGCAAAACCTTTAATTAATTCTTACTTTTGTAAGAGGCGAGTGCAGCTTAAAATAAGAAGAAATATTCACACTGAGTTGGGTCATAGGCCCACTTCCCACAACCACACGCTCACACACACACACACACACACACACACACACACACACACACACACACACACACACACACACACACACACACACACACACACACACACAGTCCACCCAATATCAAAACAGTCTATCATGGGGGTTGAGTGTGTCGCTTCTCTCCCCCGTTCGCTCACAGCCCCTAGAACAATTTCAATTTTAATAGCTTTTACTATGTAACTGAAGCACTGGAGACACAGAAAGAAAGGGAAAAGAACACACACACACATTCAGAGCGAGAACTAGTCCCCCTTGTTGAAAATAGAGTCATCAAACATGAAGGCCAGCCCAGCATAGCCGACAGACAGACAGACAGATCCCGGGAGCATCTTGTAATTATCCCTGTGGACGAGTTGCCTCTAGCTGGGCTCAGCTACCACCCCACCCCCCCTCTCTATCATCCCTCCATCCTGCCGCTAACCCCTCCGCTGCTAATTTCATCCCAGGGATTAGCCCCCGCTTGCTTGTCTATCTTGTAATATTTCTGGGGGGTGAAATGGTGAAATATTGCCTTCTTCTACTTTTAATAGGACTTAGTGAGCCGGGCCCGGGTATGCTTGTGCCTCCCTCCCTCCCTTCTCCCCTATTCAGAGATGGAGAAAAGGGGTTAAAAAAAGGAGATGAGGAGAGAGGGAAAGAACACCCGAGGAAGTGCCGCTGCTGCGACGCAAGCTCTACCGGGAAGTGACCGCAGAGAAGGTGTGAAGGTGAAAGTGAAAGCGGCACAGCGCTCTGGTAGTACCTGCAGGGCAATGCAAGCTGTTTTCTTTATGCATAAAAGAGAAGGAGGGGGAGGGAGGGAGGGAGGGAGGAGGAGATACTGGGACAGAAGTGCCACACGCCGCATATCCACCACCCGGTCTTTTGTCTAACTACCGACTGATGTTCTGTAATGCTTAGCTGTCTGTCTCTCTACCTGACTTTTCTCATAACCTGTCTGTATGATACTTCCAATTTCTCTGCGGGAAATGTGCAATGCTTTTACAAAAACAGCATATCCAGTTTGATATTTCTCTAAGTTGATAAGACAAAGTATGATATTTCTCTAAGTTGATAAGACAAAGTAACTCAAAATGCAGAAATGTAGTAAATCACAGGGAAGCCTATATTTAGGGTCTGAGACCAGAGGTCGACGAAGACCCTATTGTAATCGCTCGCAAAGCGCAGCCCACGTCACTACAACTCGCATGATTGATATCCAAAGGATCAATTTATTAGCTCGCGAAGCCAGCGACAACCAAGCAAAACACAATCACAACATGGGACACACACGTGCGTACACACACAAGGTGCGCCAACATCACACAATTCATTAGTGATATCGATAGGTTTTTTATTAGGGTCTGAGACCAGAGGTCGGCGAAAAGACCCTATTGTAATCGCTCGCGAAGCATATAAATAATAAATTAACTTGCCTTCCCATTACCTTAGCATCAGACTAGTTTGTTAAACATGGATGAGCAGTCTTCCTTCATTCCTTCGTTATGGAGATTAAGCAAAGCGTCACTCAGCCTTGTGTCTTCAGCCTTCATTTGGCATATTTATTTAAGGAACAGGATGGGTTATATGAAAACAAAACAACATAAGGCTTCTCTTTTAATGCGAACACACTCATGTGTACTTGTGAAAACCTCTTTAGCTTTGTAGCTGGCTTTGTCATAACATCCGCAATCATTAGCTCATTAGGACAGTACTACAAAGTTACCTCTGGGTCTGTGGACCCTCCCATTGGACAGGGAAACACTTCCAACAAAACCCCTCATTTGATGGGGAACAAAATTGGAAGAAACCTTGGGGAGAGCAACAGAGGAGGGATCCCTCTCCCAGGAAGGACAGACGTGCAATAGATGTCGTGTGTAAATTGAAAAGATAATACATTTACAACATAGGTATGCCAAACGTTAGAAAACATAATGTGTCTATTTAGAAGAAGATGAAGAAGGATCCAGGTGGATGTCAACAATCTTCTGGCTGCCATCAAAGAAGTAGTAAGGTGAGCGTCCGGCAGGACAACAGCAACAGGGACAGCCACGACTCAGGATGAAGGCGACGCCTCAATGCTGACATCTGCCAAGTTACAGACACACAAAGAACTCCAAGGAAGCTGGCTTGGTATCATATATATTTGGGACATTAGGCAGCCCTAACTATAAGCTTTATCAAAAAGGAAGATCTTAAGCACACTCTTAAAAATGGATAGGGTTTCTAGCGGCCGAACACAAACTGGAAGCCGATTCCACAGAAGAGGAGATTGATAGCGAAATGCTCTGGCTCCCATGATACTTTCACAGACTCTGGGAACAACCAATAACCCTGCATTCATGGTACACATGGCCCTAGTGGGACGGTAGGGTATGACAAGCTGTTTAAGAGGCTGTGTGTGTGTGTGTGTGTGTGTGTGTGTGTGTGTGTGTGTGTGTGTGTGTGTGTGTGTGTGTGTGTGTGTGGTGTGTGTGTGTGTGTGTGTGTGTGTGTGTGTGTGTGTGTGTGTGTGTGTGTGTGTGTGTGTGTGTGTGTGTGTGTGTGTGTGTGTGTGTGTGTGTGTGCGCGTGTGTGTGTGTGTGTGTGTGTGTATATGTGTATATGTGTATATGTGTGTGTGTAAGGGTTGCAGGTGTGTGTAAGGGTCGCAGGTGTGTGTAAGGGGTGCAGTTGTGTGTGTGTGAGGACTGCAGGTGAGTGATAACTGCAGGTGTGTGTGTGTGTGTGTGTGTGTGTGTGTGTGTGTGTGTGTGTGTGTGTGTGTGTGTGTGTGTGTGTGTGTGTGTGTGTGTGTGTGTGTGTGTGTGTGTGTGTGTGTGTGTGTGTGTGTGTTGCCTTCAAGTCAGAAGCAGCTTAGGAAACAGCCAGTTGCAGAGAAAAAACATTAAATATGTACATCTCAAAGTGACGTGTATCCGAAAAGGTTACCACATTCACCATTTTTCCGATACCTTCAAGTTAGAAGCAGCATGGGAACTTTTTTCTTCGCTTTATTCTGTTTATTTTTGAATTTTGATTTAAGAAAAAGAAACAAACGTCAGATGTCTTGGGAAACAAAACATGTGTTGTCACTAGGTTGTCACTCAGTTAGATTGAGGGGATATGACGACCAAATTATCCATAACTAAAATGTCATTCACTAATCACAAAAATAAATCAGTCCTAGAGTCATGTATGTGAAAGACTGTCAAATGTTAAATGTTGTGTGTGTGTGTGTGTGTGTGTGTGTGTGTGTGTGTGTGTGTGTGTGTGTGTGTGTGTGTGTGTGTGTGTGTGTGTGTGTGTGTGTGTGTGTGTGTGTGTGTGTGTGTGTGTGTGTGTGTGAGAGTGTGTGTGAGAGTGTGTCATTTACAATATCTTTCTAGCTGCGTCTGCTCCGTCCATCTGTGTGCGTCTGCATGCATGTTTGTCTGTTCATACACTAAATGACCTATAGCCCTCTGTCTCTCACACACTCCTCTCCATCACTCCAGCCTCTCATTACAGCTGCAGAACCCCAGCCTGTCACGTAATTAAAGGCAAAGTTATAAATGACCAGCAGGCCAAAAGCCATATTTCACAGGTGGCCGCATATTTATTTATAATTTTTCACCTTTAAATGTGTTTCTTATGCAAATGAGCGCCAGGACACTTTTCAATTAACTTTGGGGGCCAGTCCCTCTAAGTACCGCGGAAGCTTGTTATTGAAAATAGAGTATTTTTGTTATCAGCCATAAATTATTCCTGTGTGTCAAAGAAATTGAAAGACGTAATGTATGGGCCTGTATTTGGTGCTCTCAGAGGTGGCTGGTGTAGTTCCCCTCCCTTAAGGACTTGGCGATTGCTTTCCTGGAAATAGCACTTTTTTACTCTCTAACAGGTACATATACTGTGTGATTCAACCCCTCCCTCCGCTATTCTACCTGACTCTCGCTCTCTGCCTCCTCACACACACACACACACACACACACACACACACACAGTCAAACCCGCACTTACACTGCAGGGCATTTTAACGGTATATTATAAGAGCAATTGGCATGCAGGTAGGCAGGTAGGGAGGTATGGTTCCTTTATGGTGACAGACTGAGAGTGTCCCCCTCTGGCTCATTTTGCCCTTAATTGACCAGCTGAGGGAAACTAGTGGAGCTGCCCCGCTATGCTTCACATCAACACGGGAGATAGAGAGAAAAGGGGATTCAACAGAACCAACTATGTAGTCAAGGAATAAAAAGAGAGCTAAAGAAAGAGTGATTGTTAACCAGGGGAAGAACATGTGTTCCTCCTGCTCTCCTGTCCCATCAGTAGCCCCTCACAGTGTGAGATGTGTAGGATATGCTTTAAGGTCCGCGTGCATGTGTTCAAAAGAGTGTTACATTTGTTACGATGTGTGTGCATCTCGCATTAAGGTGTGTGTGTGTGCAGCTGTGCCCTCTCCCTGGTGCGTAAAAAACGTCCATTAATTGAATTCCCCCTAATTTCCCGTCAGCCTCGCCTTGCAGAGCGAGACGCCTGCCTGCCAGCCGCGCAATGCCACACTTCAGGTATGGTGGATAATGGAGGATGACATTTCTGTCCCACCATGCCTCGGGGCAGCATGTGATACATGGCTTCCTCTATGAAGGTTAAACTCAGCTAACCTGCCTTTGGCGTTTCATTACCCACTTGTTAAATACTCTTTTGGTAATAAAATGATTAAATTTTTTATTGCTGCTCTCAAATGAGGCCTCTTTTCAAAGGGATTTAATGACTTTGGAGACGGTGTGTGTGTTTGTGTGCTTGTGAGGGTGCACTCTTTATGTGAATGCATGCATGTGTGTGTGCGTTCAAACAAGTTCATCTCCAGTTAGGTGGGACCAGTGTGTAAAAACCTAATGAGAGTGATATGCTTAACAGCGGAGCCTCCATTATTCTCAGCCAAACGACCTGGGCCGTCATTATGTGTAAAGTAGCAATACCTTTTCCCTCTGCCGGGGCACATTCAAATAGACATGTTTTACATACAGCTCAGTCTGTGTCTTGAAGCGAAGTGAAGTATTTATACTAAAATGAATGGGCCTGACTATTTTTACATCACAAGTTAAGCACCGTGGCTATAGCAACGGGACATAAAATATTATATTCAACCCATTAACAGGAAATACAAGCCTTGCCTAGGCCAATATGGCTCCACAGCGACTGAGCAAATCATCATACCAAGTGTCATATTGGCTGTAAAATTAGCAGTAAAGGGACTTAAGAAACTGTCATCAAAAGCCCAATAAACCATGTTCTTAAGGTCTGAGTCAGGAAACAGAAGTGCGTCTTGGGATTTGTTTTAAGGCCATCTAAAAAAGGATAGGATACATTTGTTTAGATATAATGCAAAAAAAACATCATGTCAGCTAAGTAAAGGTGACAGATAATAGATGGGTAGTCAGGTGAATCCCGCTCTGTTTATGCAATGCTGGCAGATATATTTATTCTTTAATTAATCTAAAGTATAAAAAGGCCTACGCAAACCCAATTTTAATTTATTGTCATATGCATGCCTTATGTCCAGCTACCTGATGCCAAAACAGTAGGCCCTCTGTGGGTTGTACACTTTGAAATTGCTTCAAGCTAAAGTGTACAGTTTTTGTTCAGGGATTTCCCAGATTAGCCTGCCTCCCTGTTGGGTCTTTGGGTCCCAATCAGTTTTAGTCGGGCTCATTGTTGTACTGCTGCTGCCCTCACAGAACCTCTGTGCACACCCCCCCCCCCCCACACACACACACACACACACACACACACACACACACACACACACACACACACACACACACACACACACACACACACACACACACACACGCACGCGCACACACACACACTTAATAAATGGCTGGGTCCCCCTCCCTCGGGCCAGAGGAGACGGTGCTGGCCAGTTCATCTGATATATCATGGCAGCCCACTCTACTCTGCTCCACTGGACCCTGTCCAACACCTGTTCTCCCATCAGGGGATGTTGTGTTGGCGTGCCATGGCTATGCCACTGTACAGATTGGCACTGCCCAGTTGGGGCAGCGCAAAGGATGAAGTATGAGATTTCCAGTGACAAAATGTAAACTGTAATTAGGAGGGAGGACCACAGTGGAACACAGTTGTGGTTTTTATAAATATCCTCTGCAGATAGATGTAGGTATCACTTTGGAGTAAAAGCTGTATGAGGTCTGAACAACCAATACATTTGTGTATTTATCATGAATAAAACGACATTGTGACTTTATCAGATGGAAGAACCGTTTAATCTGCTGATGGATTTGCTAAGCATTATCATTAGAGAGTAATTCTGATACAGAGTATGATCTCAGTTACTGTGCAAACATAATGTGATTGACTGACTTCTCGTGTTCATGGCCTATTATGTAAAACTGCAAAACATTGTCTTTCAAAGCTGTTACATCCTGAAGTCTCAGCAATAAACTGGTGGGTGAAATGTTGCCAGACAGAAAGCATGGACAAATCTAAGAATACTGTTGTTCAAAAGTATCTTGCAAGTAAATGTGATGTTGTACTTCATTTTTAGAACTCCCAAAGACTGCAGCATCCAAAGTACATAATACAAGGATTTCAATAATACAGCACAATAAAACCATAGTTGTGTTGCCAGTGCATCCATTACTCTGTGTTTAATGTGACCTAATAACTATGGTAATCTCACAAGGTGCAACAAAAGAAGAAGAAAGATCACAGTGTTCTCAAATATCGTCTTTCTTTCTTTTTTCATTAGAATGTGGTGATTGGTAGCACTAAGACTTAATGTGGCAGATGAGATTTAGAGTATTGTAATATGGAAATGCACATCTTTATGCAAGCAATTTTAAAAATGCAATATCATTCATCTCTCAGGCATCCTAAATCAAACACTAAATGCACTGAGAAAAAAACTGAGAAATCTATTTTTCATCATGCATTTCTACCAACTTGACATGCAAGACTTGGGTGTTATGGCTAAAATGTCCCTTACGTACTCACCTGTCTGTCTGTTGGTCCGCTTTGGCCTCAGGAACATTAAGCACAGGGGGTGGGGGGGTCTGTATCTCATCCCATCAGCATGACAGATTGCCTGGGAGAGAGGGGAGGTGCTGAGTGAGAAATAAACCTTTGTGATGCTACAAAGGTGGGATCCCTCCATTGAGACTGTGACATACTCACTTAATATTCATACTTCTGCCCATGTTGTTGGACAGAATCTCTTCTACTCAGACAACGACGTAATATACCATCTATTTAATTAAACTGCATATGTTGGCCACGTAGTGTTGCTAAGCGTGTTGTTACAAAGCTACTGTTAAAATAGTTACAATCATCCTCTCCTCTCCCCTCCAGTCCTCTTCTACCTTCACACTGTAACTCCACTTGTTGTCCAGTAGAGGGCGACATACGTCTGTAAATGACCATAAGACGTTCTGATTTAGGCCCTGCTTGAACTCAATGGTTTTTAGTTTTTGTTACTTTTGCCAACATCAAGATGTTTTGCTAAAACTGCTAGCCACTCAAATATTGTTAGTTGAGTTATTTCTGCCCCTTGCTCCAACCAAGGCTGTGCAATGTTGTACAGAATATAAACTAATACAAATGTTTATTCTTCGGCCATTCATCAAATGTGTTTGAATTTTTGTATATCACAAAATAATTTAACATAATAAAAGTTACATTAATATCGAATTAAATAAAATACATAAACATACATTGTATTTTAGAGGCTATGCAAAAAATGTAGCTTGTTCTCACTTCAAAATCAATAGTTAAAAGGGATGCACAATAATAAATAAATAGTTCTGTTTGACTTATGTCTACCGTAGCCTAAATTGGAGGGAATTCAATGTTATTTGAGATTGTAGGACTGCGTGCCCGGATTCAAGTTGCATCTTCCACGTCTTGTGGGGAGATATACGTTTTCAGGATGGTCTGACTTTGTAACGCCATATTTCAACAATGCGTTTTACATGTTTTATATGAGGAAGCTTACAACACGAGGTATAGGCCTAGGCTTTATTAAACCTGTGAGAATCACACAGTCATAGATTAGCTTTCTACTTCTAGAGTTAGGACTATCTGATTTTACATTTGTATAGATGACATTTCTTTCCACAGGTGTATTTTTCGCTACATGTGACTGTGACATGATTTACAATAGTAAATACCTTTGAATTTGTTTTGGGGAAAAACCATAGACTGGGAAAAACGCAGTTCAGTGGTCATCCGCGGCTCGGACCATACCATTTTTCCTAGGAAGGGGGGAGGGACCTTTACTCTCTGGTGGATCAGAGGTGATGACACGCGCGACACCCAGTCCCCCGTAGGTCCTCGCGCCGAAGACATGGTGACAGCACGTTGGATCAACTTCCAGGCTTTTCATGAATAATTAGTTACTCTGCTTCTCCCGCTGGGTTATAGAGGTAAGTTCTTTTAATGTTGTTTTTTCATTGTTGGTTTTACCGTAGTTTTTTCTGCAGGTAGAGCACGTTAGCCTCCCTGTTTGTTGGTGATGAAAAACAGTCCTTCACTGTTTGTTCAGTTGTTGCTGATGCAGGAAAAAATATGCTTCAAATGTGCAAAAACTATGGCACTGCATAATAGTTTTGTTTAATGAGGCTATTGTGCTGGAAAATATGGTAGCCTACGTATGTGTCTTTCACACTTTGATCATGTTTATCTTCAATCGCCATGCTTTAAAGTGCTTTTCCTTCGTATATACTTTAACGTGGAGTTTTCGAATTACCTGGGAATCCGTTTATATCCTCCAAAGTCTGCATGTTCATTCCTATAATTAGGGTTCATCTTTAACTAGTTGTAAACGGTTAACACGCTTCTCCAATGTGTAACTATTTCAAAGCTATAGATCATTTCTACCTGGTCTTTTTCTTTGTTATGTAATATAAAGTAATGTTATACAGTACCTATTTGACTCAAAGCCTTAACCGATATTCAAATGCAGCTCTTCAAATAATTTCTTGTTTTCCCAAAAAAGTTATACTAAATTAATTGAACGATTAAAGCAATGTTGGGCTGCAACGAAAGAGACATTTGAAATGGTGTAGCTATTTTTATCTACTTGGTATTATGTAACACAACAAAATACCCGAATAGGTTCATTTTTTCCAAAAAGTGTTTCAACACGAAAACTGATGTATTGGAAATGTGTTACAATTTGATATTTGTACATACATTTCTATAATAGATCCTCTTATTTTCTTTTAATGATGTGGCTGTAGTTGTTGTGTGTACACGGTGTGTTGCATTTACTGGCTTCTGAGGCTGCTATAACATTTAATGCCAAGTTGATATGTGAATATCTCACATCACATTAGTTTAGGTTGTCATTGGAAAATTTGAAATCCATACCAACGTACATTTCCAGTCAGTTTGCACGCCTGTAGACAACACAAGTTCCCCTGGTGTTATGCAAGATAAGAGAGAAGAAGAAAAAGTTGCTCAAGGACGTGGAGCGAGATAGCAAAGCAACAGGCAGAGCAGGCATTGCATTTACAAGAAGTTGGACCTCACCTGTGCCTTCCAGACAAACTCTGGCAGACTGTATTCTGTAAGTAGACACACTGAGTGTTCTGCAGAAGAGAGACATACAGTATGTGTTGTCTCACTGTAGCTCGTAGAAGACAGTGTGTGTTTCCCATGTACGGAATTTACATTTTAAAGATTGCACATCAGCTTCACAGTTTGTAATGGCATGTATAGAGAGAACTCATTGTTTGTTTCTAAATGATGAGTAAGAGGGTTCTTGCCGTTTGACCCTTCCGCTGAGTGGTGGAGCGGCTCAGTGTGTGGATGAGTGTGTGGATGTCAAGCTGAATGGCTGGCTGAACAGTTGGCCAGTTGGCGAGCTGGCCATCGATCCAGTGTCTGTTGAGACAACTGTGAATGAGAGCATTTGATATGGGTCACTGGTCAGTGATTAGCTCATCTGACGGTCTGCTTGTGTGGTTGTGTGTTTGTGTGTGTACAGCTGACATCCCTTTGCATATGTGTTTGGCTATGGGTCAGTAATTACAGAGCATCTGCAAAGCTGGACCTTTTCTCCTCTAATAAGAGATGACCAGCTGACATTGCTCTGCCTATTATATCTCTATATAGATATATATATATATATATTCTCTCTATATCTAGAATATCTCTATGTCTCTCTATATCATATATATCTATAGATATGTATCTCTCTCTTCACACAAAAAAACCTAACACTCAAGATTTTGATGATATTGTTTTTCCACAAATTGCCACAATTGAAACGAATGCATTGGATTAACTGTTAACTTTGGCAAATGTGTGTGTGTGTGTGTGTGTGTGTGTGTGTGGTGTGTGTGTGTGTGTGTGTGTGTGTTGTGGGTGTGTGTGTGTGTGTGTGGTGTGTGTGGGTGTGTGTGTGTGTGTGTGTGTGTGTGGTGTGTGTGTGTTGTGTGTGTGTGAGTGAGTGAGTGAGTGAGTGTGCGTCTGATTGTGTAATGTGATCTGCTATGGACGGTGCATGGTGGAGGTGAAGAGTGCAACTCAGCTTGTCGGCCTGAAAAGAAAGAGAGAATAGCAGGGATGCCACTTGTGTTTGGTGTGTAGACTGGTGTGGGCCTGGCCAACAGAGAAAGAGCCTGGGTTCTTATCTGACCTCTCCCAGGATGACCTTTCACCCCACAAGACAAGCCTTTGTGTCCACTGAGCCTGAGCCCATGGGAGAGCGGTGGGTGCGTAGGTGTGTGTGTGTGTGTGTGTGTGTGTGTGTGTGTGTGTGTGTGTGTGTGTGTGTGGTGTGTGTGTGTGTGTGTGTGTGTGTGTGTGTGTGTGTGAGTAATATGTATTAGAAGTATAGCCCACATCAAAGTCTTACTTATACATTGTTATTTGGACTCACCTTTGACCTTGCGGTCATGAGACGTCCCTCAAACTAATACATCAGTGGCCTGAGAACTGTGAGAGGATTTATGTGGGTGCATGTATTAGCATGATCTGAGCAGGGCAAAATGCAAAGTCCTCCTCCCAAATGTATTCTCGTAGCATGAACCAGTACATTGCATATCTTACCAGTGTATTATTCAGATAAGATATTGTTGGTAGCATACAAATAGATGATAATAAATTATCCTATGTCTTTATTTTTTAGAATTACACTTATTCAATGCAGGTTAAGAAAGTTAAATGTATTTTAAAACGTTTATGGTACATCAACAGTATTGTTTTGACAGTTAATCAATCAGTCTTATTATAGTAGAAACTCCTTAAAAGGGCTGAAATACTGTTGTAGTGGTACTATAGCTTGTGGAATTGTAGAATGGGGCTCAGAGTTTAAAGGGATCCTAACTACAGGTTTGTATGTGTGAGGTTGTGTGTTTGAGGGTGGTGGTGGGAAAGGGGTCCAAGGGGTCATTAAACACTACAATAGTGTGTCTCTCCCCAGGGCGAAAGAAGGACAGGCAGAGAAGAAGAGGAGGGGGGAGATGAAAGGATCTCCCACGTCCATGTCAGGGAGAGAGGAAGGAGGGGGAGGAGAAAAGATCAACAAAGCTTCATTAAAAGTTTTACATTCAGCGTATTTCTCTCATCTCTGATACATGTCTTCTTTAAAGTGCAATGGCTCTTTTGGTTTGTTAAGAAGAGTTATTCTTTAATAAACATTGGGGTGGAACAACACTGGGAGAGTGCACATGCAGCCACATTTTGAATTGGCATTTTGTCTGAACAACACAATGTGCACAGCACTAGGTGCTTCTTTGTGCCTCCTTACAGCCCCTAGATTTGAAAGCACATTTTTATATTATAAGGACCTTATAAACTCCTGCATCTTCTGTATCCTCTATCAATACCTGCAGAAAAGTGTTGTCCAAATATCTTAAAGTCCACACAAGACACTTTTTGAAATGTGAGACAGAGGAATAGCAACCATCCAATGAAAACATGGCTTCAGATTACCGGTAAGACTTACAGTATGTGTTATATTACTTATTTTACTTGACAGTTGGTCATAGATTTAGGATTTTGGTGGAGATTCAATAAAATATGGAATACACCTCTCTGCTTTCATCTTCTCCCTGTTTCCCTCCCTGTCTCCTCTTCCTCTGGTTGTAAACAGATCAGTGTGCTCTTTGGTAGAAGGTGTGATTACTTCCTCTCAGCGCCGGCTGTGTTATGACAGAGCTTTTTGTCTCTACAAAGTGGTGCAAGGCTCTAAAAGTCTGCACCACTTCTTTACATATGAAAGTGTGGAAGCAGAAGGTGGCTGGTAAGGTGAGAAAAAGAGTGTGTCCATTCCCAGCTTGAATTTCAAGAGGAGAAAAATATATAAATAAGAAAAAAACGTCAGGATAATCATGTGGAACATTGTTTGATACCATGCAGATGTAGCTAACCAGTGTGGCTGCGCTTAGGTTTTTTGCAAAGATTAATGCCAAAGTATGCTCCCTAAGGGTGAGTTGTTATTACCAAAAATGTGGATGTTACTTTTTTTTAATTCATAAATATTAACAACACTTTTTCAATTTTAGGTTGACTTTTTTGCTTTTGATATCCTTGGTTTGCCCCCATCTTATTGCACAATAGGAACAATAACAAAGTTATTCAAATCTGTGGTCATGCAGAAAGCCAAAAAAATAAAGACAGTTCAACAACAACTCACGTGTTCTTAATATGTGAGTTGTTAACTTTGGCACAATGTGTGTGTGTGGTGTGTGTGTGTGTGTGTGTGTGTGTGTGTGGTGTGTGTGTGTGTGTGTGTGTGGTGTGTGTGTGTGTGTGTGTGTGTGTGTGTGTGTGTGTGTGTGTGTGTGTGTGTGTGTGGTGTGTGTGTGTGTGTGTGTGTGTGTGTGTTGGCGTCTAGACTCGGGCCTCATCACTCCACAGAATTTACAAAGAACATTGAGTGATGATTATATAACTATCCCCCGAGCCTACAGGTGGAAGCTGGGGTGGAGCAGGGGTGGTGGGGCAGGCAAGCAGCAGCAACATGAAACACGCCAGCAGGAACATGAATGTAGCCATAGCAAGGGAACAGCAGCAGCAGCAGCAGCAGCATAGCGAGGCAGAGGCAGGAAGACCTGGCAGCTTAAATAGAGCGGCATGTTTAGGAGAATGTGTTTGGTTGGTTGTTAGAGGGACGAGGTGCGTCCCATGTTAATGTATCATTGGGTGCTCGAGTTGACTGCCTGAACTAGCTCGCAGGCTTCGCCACATTTTTGGGGTTTTCTAGCAGTGTTAATTACTTACTTGGCTCGCTGTTAAAGGCTACATACTTTTTGAATTAAATATATAATATGAAAGGTATAGTTGTCAAGAGTTGCAATTCATCCCTTCAGGCAGCTTTGTACGGTTAGCTCGTCCATCTAAACCTGTGCCTTAAAATCATATCAAAATGCTTTTGTTTGACTGATATTGTCTTTGTCTTTGCCGTAAATGTGTTGGTTCCGAGACTCATGTTATGAAACAGAGAAAATCTTCATTGTGACTGATTTGAAAGGAAAGCTGTGATCCTGCTTAAATCTAATGTAAGACCCAAACAGCTCTAAGTCTGTAATCTGACTATGTTGTCTTTTCGTTAAGATGACCTTCAGGTTGCATGTCAAGGAGTTCATGCTACACAGTTTATCAGTCAGTACCTCCACAATCAGCCAAAGCACTGGAGGCATCGTATGCGGTGTCACTGTTCATCGCTAAAACCACAAAGCCGTACACGATCGCTGAGGACCTGTTACTCCTAAATAGTGTCAGTGTAGTGTTATTACATAGTTTGTTTATAATTTCACTTTTTTTTCAGTTACAACGCAGGTGTTTTTATTTTAACCCTTTCATGCATTGTGGTCACTACAGTAGAGACTGCTAATGTAATGCTGTTTTCTTGTATGCATGGGGTTCCGGCTGGTATAGTTGCATATCAGGCACCACAGTGGATTCATTATAATATTTGTGTATTGTATTTTATAGTTTTTGCATAATATATCATTTTGTTCATTGGTTTAAACATATATTACTTAAAAATCTGTTTACAAAAAACGACCATATAGGCCGATTGTTCATGCCCTTATTACGACCCAGAGACACGTTTTAAAGTGTATGTTGTTTCTTACACGACCACTAGAGGTGCTCTAGTGGTCGTGTAAGAAACAACATATTCCCGGCCTGTTCATTGCAAACGCTCCGGAGGGACGTTTATTCACAAATAACCCTCTCTGGAAAAATCCTAAATTGTGAAATGGTTTGGCCATTAAAATTCTTTTGATTCGATTTCTGGCGAGAAGTGTATATTGTGCTCTTAGAATCCACATCCAGTCCATGTGTAGGATCTATAGTTTGATAGATATTACGAAAATGATTTGAGGTCTCGCCAGGATAACGTGTATGCAGCTTCCATGTAAAGTTAACGTGGGTGAAAACAGTTTTTCCGGTCTCGAAGTTTTCATAATAAACCGGATATATTCCCCTCACTGTCAAATGATTACACAGTGATATCTGCATTACTCATCCACTAAAAAACATCAGTTTATCCTTGTTCATTACACAATATTGATTGGTTTAAATCGTGTACAATGCTTTTGTGTTTTTAACCTTCGATTCAGAGAAACAAATAGTTTTTTAGGAGTTTAGACACTCCAGTTTTCCGAAGACACTACACTACCCCAGAATCCCCAGCTATCGTTTGGGACTACAACATCCGTCTTGCTTTACAAACCCCGTGATTAGTCATAAAGCCCTGTGATTGGATGTTGGAGTGGCAGTGCGACAAGGTTACACTGAGTGTCAAACAGCTCAATGAAATGGAATGGAACCACGGCAGACTTTCCAAAACTGGAATTGGACGGGTCCCAAGTTGGGAAATGTTTTTGTTACAGCAGCATACTACTTTGTTCTACTCCACTACAATTCAGAGGTTAAACTGGCATTTTTACTCCATTACATTTATTTTAGTTACTTTGCAGATTCTGATTAATGATGTGAAATATAAACAACCCTTAAATCAGACTTTAGTTACACCAGAGTCAAATTCACGGAAGGTGATTGTCAAGTGCCAAAATAAACTATGCAATATATTAGACGTTAAGTTCTTTGTCAGACTTAATATTTATTTGTGGATATCCCCAACATTTTTTTCTTATTCAAAAGAAGACCTTAACTTAAAGTATTATTTAATGTTTAAATAAAGCCTTATTAGTTTGTCTGTTTTGCACATCCTCCTGTTAATATCTGTGGACGTCCTGCACTAAACTCAATTTTGTATGTAGGCTACTCTTAATATTTAAATGTTTTCATCAAATAAAACGTATTGAACAACAACATTCAATAACGTGCTTTAACCACTAGGCGGTGCGGGTTAAAAAACCAGTGGTGTAGTTAATAAAACATAATAATATCAAACATAATATGACTATTAACTTTATTGTGAAATTAAAACAGAACGGTAAAGGAAAATACAGTTTCAGTCTCTCGATTTGAAGCTTATGCATTGTACCATGAACCTGTATAGACCTGTAACAGTCAACTGCATGAGGAGTTGGAAAGGTAGTTCAGAAAATCAGTAATATCTTTAAAAACTACAAAAAAGTCCCTTTCTATCAGCTGTGCACCCTTATGGTGTAAATACAGACTATCTACTAATTGGATCAAATATAAAGGTCAGCCGAATGAGTGTTGATACTGCAAGGAGACGTATTGTGTGAAAAGAAATGGAAGATGTTGTTTAATTGTTGATATATTTATGATCCACGTCACGTATTCAGTTTTGGCGGCATCTCTTCCAGTTTGTCAAAAGGTCTTCTGATCAGGGCTCTATAAATAAATATCTACGGCAGATATGTAATATTTAATGCAGCCGAACCGTGTATTACAATGCCGTTATGTGATGACTTCCAAAGAGAAAAGCAAGAACACTTTATTTTTTTAATGTTTTTACGATTTCATATCCCATAAACACCATATCCCGACATGCATTGCGGCTAAAACGATCGATGTTTTAGCCTATCAAAACCTCTGAAAAAAGAAAGGTGTCTCTCAGAATCAAAAGAGAAAAACCTATGGGAAAAACACAAAAGCATTGTACACAATTTAAACCAATAAATGTCATATAATTAACAAGGATAAACTGATGTTTTTTAGTTGATGAGTACTGAAGATATTACTGTTAAATCATTTGATCATTGGTTTTATTATGAAAACGTCAAGACCGGAAATACTGTTTTCAACCCGTAACTTTACATGGAGGCTGCCGCATATACACGTTCTCCTGGTGAAACCTCAAATCCTCTTCGTAATATCTATCAAACTATAGATCCTATATATCGACTGGACGTGGATTCTAAAAGTACAATCTACATTTCTCGCTAGAAATCTAATCAAAAAGCGTTTTAATGGCCAAACTATCCTACAATTTAGGATTTTACAGAGAGGGTTATTTGTGAATAAACGACCCTCTGTAACGTTTGCATTCAACGGGAGCACTAGAGGGCGAAAACTTTAAAACGTAATTATAGGACGTATTAAGCGCTTGAACAATCGACCTATTTGGTCGTATGAGTTGGAGAACTTGTTGAAATATCCTTAGTTTGTTGTAATTCCTACATGAAGGAGTTAATAAATCACACACTGATGGAACATCACTATATTGTAATTATTTATATAGGCTTTTTCTATCAAAAATGTTCGGGTTCGGTCAGGGGTACTTGGCTGAGAAAATGTTTCAAAGGGGGTGTATTACTGAAAAAAGTTTGAGAAGCACTGGTTTAGAGGATGGGGATTAAGTTGGTGTTTTCTGTTTACAATCCAGTTATTTCCCTCCTCACTGATCCAGTTCTTTTAGCACTCAATGCCGCTTTGGGTTAGTCTGTTTTTACTACACATTTGTTTGTTTAGCATCTTATTAAAAATGAGGCATTATTGCAGCATTGACATGCGTTACTGCTAACACATTATTATTCAAATCTAATCTGTCGGGCGGTTGCTTTCATGACACAATGAAAAACATTTGAACAGCACTCCTTTAAGTCTTCTAAATAGTTGTTTTTTTCAAAAGCCTCAGACACACATTTTAAGAACAATGAAAATGTAAAACTACAAAAACCTGAACACATTGACTAAAACAATAAATCTAATTATTTAGAGCAAATGTATTCATTTTTTCATGTTGAACCGCAACAGTATTCAGGGCACATTTTCACATTTTACTTTCAAATAATTGCTTTTTTGGCGTGTTCCTCTTGTGTTGGAGAGCAGAGGAGAGGCGAACCAGAGAGAAAAACAGTGTGCAGCGTCTAGGTCAGGGTGTCCTGACTCTGTCAGAGCAGCTGATTTTATGGCATGCTGTCTGGACAGATGCCATCCACTCTCAATGTGTGTGTAAGGGCCTGTGTGTGTTACTGTGCCAGAGATGTGAAAGAGGTGTGCTTTCACTGGATTTCAATGTGTGTGTCTATTCATCGGTGCATAATGTGTGTGTGTGTGTGTGTGTGTGTGTGTGTGTGTGTGTGTGTGTGTGTGTGTGTGTGTGTGTGTGTGTGTGTGTGTGTGTGTGTGTGTGTGTTCCAATCTTTATTTCAGACTCAAGGTCCATATCACAAAAAGACAAAACACTCATCAGTTGTGTGTGTGTGTGTGTGTGTGTGTGTGTGTGTGTGTGTGTGTGTGTGTGTGTGTGTGGTGTGTGTGTGTGTGTGTGTGTGTGTGTGTGTGTGTGTGTGTGTTGTGTGTGTGTGTGTGTGTGTGTGTGTGTGTGTGTGTGTGTGTGAGGCTTAGACTTGACAATATAAAGCAGTACATGTGTTCTTCTTCTGTCAGAGGGCTTAAACTTTCAATATTTCATTTTCTTTGTGTTTACTATTATGACCAACAGCATCCTTTAGTTGTCAGAGTGTATTTCATTATTTTTTCTTTCTTAAGAGGACATAGTTAGTCAGATATGACTGGTATTTATTCAGTTTTTCTTGTTTCTTTCTCAAACTGAAACTACTTAAATACTAAATCATGCAGTAAATAGAAGGGCTGGTTAGTCTATACTTTGAATACCTGAAGGTTTGAAAGGTTGACTGTTGTAAAGTTCATTAGACACTTACCGCATTGAGCTCTTGTTAAATAGTCAATGCAACGTAATTGTGGTCAAATACTCCGGTCAAAGTTAACAGAATATTTTTTGCAGGACACCAATGGGGAACTCCTATGCAGGCCAGCTGCGGACCACGCGCTTTGAGGAAGTCCTCCATAACTCCATTGAGGCATCGCTGAGGTCCAACACCGTGGTGGCCCGACCTGTTTTCTCACAGCTTTACCTCGAGACAGAGCAGCCATTGACACATAATGGTGGGTTGCAGCGATGCAAAAGAGAAGGTGTGGATAATATGTTCAACAAAATAGTGTATTTCCTTAAATCTTTATCCACTTGTTTGTCATTAAAATATGAATATTTGTTTGTGTATTCCAATAGGCCGTACAGAGAATGACGATGACGACGATGAAGATGGCTCTGAGTCTAACAGTCCTCCACTACCCTATCAGATGAAGACCCCACCTGAGGGATGTTGCACAACAGATGGTTTGTACACACACACAAGATCTAAGAAAACATCATGCACATTGCTTACTGCACTGCATTACAGTTACTACTTGCACCAGGAGACAATAGAAGCAGAAAAGTAGCAGTCTGCATCGTGCATATCATTGCTCGTCTTACTTGATGTACAATAAGAAGTGTGTGGTGCAGTGGGTTGTGCGTTGGTGTTCGGATCAGGAGGTCACAGGTTCAAACCCCACTGTAGTCAGCATGTCGTTGTGTCCCTGGGCAAGACACTTCACCCCAAACAGCTCCTGTGGGGATTGCCCACAGTATTGAGTATGTAAGTCGCTTTGGATAAAAGCGTCTAACAAGTAATAAGTTAAAGTTATCTTAAAAGAAAAGTTACCAAATACCTGTCTTTTCCTTCCCACAGGCTTCTGTCAGGCAGGCCGGGACCTGCGTCTGTCCTCGCTGGCATCAGATCCCTTGGATGTGTCCGCTGGGTTCATGTTGGTGGGGGTGAAGTCCCCCTCCCTCCCGGAGACCCTGCTGGTGTGTGCCGTGGACCGCCGCTTCCTTCCAGACGAGCGGGGTCACAACGCACTGCTAGGTGAGGCAGGAGACTCGCAGAGAAACACTGTTTGATCAAAAGTCACAGTGTCAACCTTTAGGACTCCTTTATGTTCAACATTTTAGTAAATAGCTTTACTAAGATATTCCATCTTGGGTCTGTGGTTCAAATACAGAGGAGATGGGACAACCTTAGCAACAAGTCCTAAGACATAGGGAAACAGCAACCCAGACGCTCCAGATTCAAAACATACTATCACTCATAAAACTAATGGTGCACTATTCCTTTAAAGTAGTTGACAATGCATTTTTTACAGGACCAAGATTGCTCGATGTACAACTGTAGAAACATATAATGCAGCCTGTTGAAAACATTACATTTCGCATGTGTTCACCTTCCAGGCTTCTTAGGAAACTGTATGGGCTGCGGAGAGAAAGGCTTTCGCTATTTCACTGAGTTCTCCAACCACATTAACCTGAAGCTCAACACCCAGCCCAAGAAACAGAAGCACTTGAAGCACCATCTGTACAGGAACAACCAGGGCGTGCTGGTGAAAGGAGCTCCCATCTGCTGGAGGGGACACGGTGAGAGATGGATACCGTGTTTTATTTGGCAACTGGATTCCTTTTATCCCGCCAAATGTGGACATTCTTAGGATTTGATTTAGATGATTAGATAAAAAGCAGTGGCCATTAGTGCATCTCTTCTGCTATGGTTCTTTATTGAACTCAAGCAAGTGAGGAAAAACATTGGTAACATGGGTGGGAACTTAAAGCCAAAGCTTGATCAATGAATTACATTAAAGGTATTTATATTTAGGTCTAGCATTGTAACATGAAAGTCTAAAAATCTGATTTGTATTGGGATGGGAAACAGTGTGTGTATGGGTCTGACCAGATGGACAGCTAGTAAAGCCTTGAGGACAGATGAAAGGTGACACAGAGGCCACAGCCTAGAGGTCACCCATCAAATTAAAATGCTTTTATAGACACAGCCTTGTAAACATTTCTGTAAAATGCACACTAATCATGTGAATCTTCTAACATTACCATATTGTTTCCAATTGGTTCTTAATTCTTTCTCCTGTTATTGCAGAGGGAAATACAAATGTAGTCCTCTTTATCGGAGAAAGATGTTTGGTGTATCGGTGTTGACAATGAAAGTACATGTTATTGCCAGTAAGCTCTTTGGATCATCTTTTCAAAGCGTGAAGAGGTTCTGATATTGAGGAGATTATGGAACGTGTTTCTGAGAAAAACAAGTCTGTTGCTATGCAGCAATGAGGAACTCTGCTTACTCTGTGTCCATAAGACCTTACTGTAGCCCTACAGTTATCATTCATCAAACTAAACAGGCTGATCTAAATGTTTGTGATAGCAGAGCAGAGACAGACAGGAGTTTAACACATTGCGTGTTCACTGTCAGTAGAACATGTTGGTCTCATTCCTCATAAGTGACCCTTTTCCTGGCTTTTTTCATGGGTATGAAATAGGAGAAAGGGAGGATTATATACATAAGTATTTCCAGACACACTTGCGCCACAAATAAGTTAATGTGCCAAACTACCTCCGGAAATGTCTCTGTCTGTCTCGTCATATACATTTACTCAAATTGTGTGTCTGTGTGTGTTTTAGATGGCAGGATGAGACAGACGGTGTCCATTCTCCCAGAAGGCCATGTTGCATCAGATGAACCGCCACCAAACACGGCACCTACACTCCCTTTACACACACCTGGTGGCTACACAGGTAACACACACACACACACACCATGTGGAGAGGAACCATGCTTCTCTGGGATAGAAATGGTTCACTATTTTCTGACATTATTGACAAATAATTGACCTCGATAGCAAATTAATTGATAATGAAAATAATAATTTGTTGTTCCAGCCTGAAGTCTCTAGTTGAACTATGAGATCATTGAATAAATATGGCAAATCTTTTTGACAGACACCCTTTCTTGATTAAACTAGCAGATGGCTATTTTTTATGAAAAGTCATAATAATTCATGTTTTTTAAACATTTTCTTCTATGTGTACACAGCAGGATCAAATTCTGACCCGGTTAATCTGCCACAAGTAGCTGATGCCCCCCACCCGTTGACAAATGGCATCCATGTCGCTCCCTCCGTCGCCCAGCCATCTATAAATCAGTCGGGGCCTGGGAGACCCTCAGCTACTGGTACACATGGTGCACAGCTATACCTCTGCTTAATCCTGCTATTATCTAAAAGGATGTGTTTGTGTGATATGTATTTTAAAACATTTAGATGCTTTTTGTTATGATAACAATGTATTTATCAGAATGGTGTTATGAACACGCAGTGTTAATACTTTGAATTTACACTTAATGTTAGTGTGGGTTTTGAGGTTATATAATCTTTATTTCATCTTGATTCCTGAAATAATCCCTTTGAGAAAAACACAACTTTTCATATTGTGTTTTTTTTAAATATGCCAAAAATATAAAGCCAGGGGTAAATATTAAATAGTTTAAATACTTGTTGTCAAACCACTTTTTAAATATGCCAAAACTAAAGAGCTTATTGAAGGAATCTGAAAACTAACTAACTAACTAACTAACCATATTATCTGACTACATGTGGTCTGTTGTCATTAAGCCCCTCCCCTTGATTTCTTCAACAAACACTATCTGTGTGTGTGTGTGTGTGTGTGTGTGTGTGTGTGTGTGTGTGTGTGTGTGTGTGTGTGTGTGTGTGTGTGTGTGTGTGTGTGTGTGTGTGTGTGTGTGTGTGTGCGGCGTGTGTGTGCGGTGTGTGTGTGTGTGTTCTAGCATTACTATACTTGTGGGGACCTAAATCTGTTTACATAGTCACGTGTGGGGACTGGCTTCCCTTATGGGGACAAATTGGAGGTCCCCATGAGGGGAATCATTCATTTTAGGGTGAAGACTTGGTTAGGATTAGGGTTAGAGTAAGGGTAAGGTTAAGGGTAAGGGTAAGGGTAAGGTTAAGGGTTAGGGTTAGGCATGTGTTGGTTATGGTTAAGGTTAGGATAAGTCTCCAGGAAATGCATGTAAGTCAATGTAATGTCCCCTGAAGTGATGTATACATGTTTGTGTGTGTGTGTGTGTGTGTGTGTGTGTGTGTGTGTGTGTGTGTGTGTGTGTGTGTGTGTGTGTGTGTGTGTGTGTGTGTGTGTGTGTGTGTGTGTGTGTGTGTGTGTGTGTGTGTGTGTGTGTGTGTGTGTGTGTGTGTGTGTGTGTGTGTGTGTGTGTGTGTGTGTGTGTGTGTGTGTGTTGTAAAACTCTGCATTACAGGGCCAGGCAGCTGCAGTGTGTGTGGGGGGTTGTCCTTTGTCTCTCCGGCTCTCCCTCCCTCTCCCTCTGTCTGTCACCTCTATTAAACAGGGTTATAAAATTCCCTCTCTGTCTCTTCCATTTCTTAGCTTTCCCGCTGAATGAAAAGCTTCCTTCCTGTCAATGTTGTTTTTTTCATGACCCTTTTAACAAGTGGAGCTTTTATGTGTCTGCCTATTACTGCATTTCAACAGAGTTTGACAGGAAGAGGAAGAGACAGGTTAATGTATGACTAAAATACAACTGCATTACTGTATCCACAGAAGCCTACCCTAAAACATAATTTAGTGTTTATTCAGTTGATTTATGGGTTATTAGAATAAGAAAGGTGACTCCTCTGCTCTACAGGAAATCATTCTTACAGTAAACTGTTTTGTAGAAAGTGTGTCACTGAGAAAGAGCGGGGAAAAAATAAAACTCCTAAAATGAAATTGCAGAGACTAATATAAAGCAGGAGCAGCAAAAATATCCCTTTGCTTAGGAAAAAGGAGTACAAACTGTAATAGGAACATCTAAAACAATTATTAAAATAAAAAAATGATCCGTTAGTATGTTGTTAACATTAAACGTACAAACATTTACGCCAATGTGCTCCCTGATATTTTTCTCTATTCTGCAGGGTCCCATGCAAACGCTGGTCCTCCAAAAAAGAGGCATAAGGGCTGGTCGCCTGAGTCCTCTGCCAACAGTGTGACGGAGAGCGCTGTGAAGACCCCACCATCTTCATCAGCCTCAGCAGCATCATCCATGTCCTCTCTCCTCACAAATGGAGCTAGATCAGGTAAAATAATAGAAGAGACATTTGGCATATAAACAGAAATGACGTTTGAGTGGGTCTTTTTTTAAAGGTACATGTACTTGTTTCTCCAGAGACTGCAGCCCCGCTGAGTTCCTCGCAGGCTTCCTTGACCTCACTTTCTCCACCAGGGCTGGCAGTAACAATCCCTGATCAGCTGCTGCACACCTGCAGACTGCAACCTGTCATCTTCAAAGGTCAGATCAGCAACTTTATCACTGATATTGGATGATAAAATGCACTTTCTCTACACAAGTTTATTTGTACTTGTGACAGAGTTGACTCACAAATCAGTCAAAGTCATTAATGACCAGCTGGTGTTTGGTGATCATTTGACAACCAGCTCTAAGTACTGGACTTTCTCAAGCAGGTCAACATGTCTTCAGGTCTTTGCCCAACAGATGGTCAGGTTAGGGTGACTCTCCTCACAGGTTAGAGGTCAGCCAACTCCTGAGGCCTTTCCTCAGTCTATGTGCCCGCCCTCCAACCTTTTCACCTCTTTGTATCACCTGTCAACTCATCATCCTCTCCATCTTCTCTGCTCCAAACCACCACCTATACCCAGTGGTTTGTTTCTGCCCTTCACCTCTCCAAGCAACAAACTTGTCAGTTCCACTTAAGTTCCCTTTGTGCCTGCCATTATATATTCCTATTCCTACTATTACCCCACTGTGTCCCTTGGGATTAGATAGAACTGCATTTTCCCACGACTCAATCCTGTACAACAACTGTTCTCCACTTGGGTTCATTGCAAGACTTTTTTAAGTAACTGATAGAAATACAAAGCAATTCAAAATCTAATATAGCAAATCATACAAATGTTTAGAGTCTTTTCTTATCAAAAAAGAGAATCGTAGGCGCAATTGACCCATAAAGATGTCTGCATTGTGTCTTTTTGGCTATCTATTGTCATGTTTAGGAACAAGTTATTCCGGATAAACATTACAACGCATACAGAAGTGAATTTGATCGGCTAACGTGTATTGTCAAATCCACCACCTGAGTCCAAGTTATTTCCAGCCTCCTCACTTTGTTCATCCGTCTCATTGATACAGGGCATGGCTCTCTCCCTCAGCTGACTGGAAACATCAGTGAAGTACTCCTCAGTTCTCTGCTCCAGAGCTGTTACCTGAGCTCCCAGACACTCCCCAGAGTCTACCAGCACTACGGACCATCACCCATTCAGCCATTGTCAACAGAGATGCAGATTCTTCTCACAGTCTACTACCTTGTTCAGCTAGGTCCGTGTAAAACCTTATTGTAGAAGAAAGGCTTTAAACATACACATTTCACATAAGATGGCGCCGGTGATGAGGGCTGCCGTGTCTTTTGCTCCTCTCCAACTCTGCATTTTCTTCGCTTTATTTCAGTGTTTGTTTACTTTTTATTTACTTGCACTATCAGTTTTATTGTGTTGCACTGCTGGAGGAGCCTGTGACCTAAGAATTACATTGTGATAACTACCGGTACACTGTAGCTATGTACGTATGATAATGAAAGCCTTGAATCCTTGAATCCAAAGAGCAGGCAGAAGATTGACCCTTCATGATATCTGTTTTAATAATGGCCACTAGGAGGCAGGTTTTAACAATGAATCAATATTATGACCTTCTTTTGTTTATCACCAAACTAGAATTTGAATTGAATTCTCTAATGTATTTTGCATTGTTGTCCACCACATGTATTCATCCCAGGTCCTGACCAGGTGCCCCTGATAGAGGACTTGGAGCAGATATTCATGAGGTCATGGAGGGAGTCTCACCTCAGCGAGATCAGACAGTACCAGCAGCCTCAAACACCGGCCAGCCAAGGGAGGCACTACGGCATAGAGGTCAGATGTCTGAGACTATCCCATTATCAAATGTTACATTACATATGATATCATATAGAAAGAATATCGTTTTTAAGTATATTTTAGCAGGAATATTCCCTGTATATTATAATAATACATTTAGAATCTATTTTACAAGTGAGTCCTGGCAAAGACAGGAGCATAACATTTGTCACATAAATGAGACAACATCCTTAAATAATACTAAAAGGCAAATGACATCAAACAACAAATTAGTCATTGTTGGGTAACAGCACATGTGTATTAAAACATAGCTAAATTCAACTATTTGTGTCACGATGGAGAAAGTGGACTGATTTCATAAAACCTCATAGGCCAGATTTTATTTTTACAAACGTATGATTTTACTGTGAAGTCCTGATCACTCCCTAATGTTCGTATTGTTTGTACTTTTTACTGTTTTTATTTTATCTTTGTGTAAAAAAGAAAAACAGACAAACTTAAGATGTACAATTACTGTGTCTTGAAAAAACACTGTGTAATTGTTTGCTGCCAAATGTCAATAAAATATATATTACAAAAAAAAAACATTGCTTAATTCTTCTCTACTCTGCCTCCAGACCTCTTCCATCCTGCCTGGGCTCCCCCAGCATCTGTCCCTACTTCCCCAGAGCCAACAACCTTTGACCCCCAGTCAGCTTCCTTGGCTGGCCCAGCTGGCTGCGTCGTCTTGTGGAGAGGGCGTGGTGGTTTTAGGGGAGAAGATTGGTTCTTTGGCTCAAGGCCTTCAGCAAACAGTCAGCAGGTTGATGGAAGGACGTCTTGAAAACACCAACTACGTGGCCATTATCGTCACTGTACCGGGACAGGAAACTCAGTCCTGTGTGGTCGTCACAGGTGGGAGTTTTGTTTTTGTATGTAAATGTTGTTAAATTGACCAGAGCGTTAAACAGAAATAATAAGCAGACTTTTATTTGATTGCCTTTGTGTGTGTTGCAGGTAAACACCAGTGTCGTGCCTTGGCAGAGAGTATGTACTCTCCCAATGAGGGTCTTAAAGAAATAAACCACCAGCTCTCCCTTGGTGCTGCCCAGGAACTCATCCACTACTGCAATTCTCTCGGACAGGGTGTGTCTTCGTTTTTTATAATCACATTTCTCTGTATGTTCAGGTTTTTTTTGGCACGATTCATAAACCTGAGGTGTGCCTTTGTGTTTCTCAGACGGTGATTTGGATTCCCTGCTGGATAGTGCCACCTTAGACAGCAACGAGCCCTCTCCCTTATCCAGTTGTTTGGACTCAGCTGAAGAGAAGAGTCTTAAAACTACACACAGTCCCAAAGACACACCCAGTCCAAAGAATTCAAAAGACTCACCCAGCCCTAAAGGGAGAACTTCAAGTCCCAAAGACACCTGTTCAGGTGAGACACAGAAAGGTTGACAAGACTCTAAGGCAAGGCAAGGCAAGGCAAGTTTATTTATAGCACCTTTCAACACAAGGCAATTCAAAGTGCTTTACAAAAAACGAAAGACATTAAGAAAATGGCATTTAAAATCAGTCATTAAAAAGAAAAGATAATAAAATAAACATTAAAAGAAAAAATACATGGATAAAAGTTACAGTGCCATTTAAGATATGAATAGTTCAATTAAAAGCAGCGACAAAAAGAAAAGTCTTTAGTCTGGATTTAAAAGTAGTCAGAGTTGCAGCGGACCTGCAGTTTTCAGGGAGTTTGCAGTTTTCAGGGAGTTTGCAATTTTCAGGGAGTTTGTTCCAGATATTTGGAGCATAAGAAGGTTTTTCCACAACTGTAATCCAAACGATTTCATATTTTTTTTATTAAACACCATTTGGTTTAGTCTTACCTGTATTTTTCTTTGTTTTGCCTTTTGTCAAATTGCTGATGCAACTCTTCCTTGGAATTCATTTTTATTCAATAGAAAATATGGAAGAATAGTCATAGATGATATCTTCATATATATTGTTGTGTCCCATTCTCATTTTGCACAGTTGTTAACAGGACTATCAATATATTTAATATACATATTTGATTGAATATGATGACATGAATTTGTGTCTGTGTGTAGAATACTCCGTAAAGTGGCGTGAGGTTCGTCCCATCCAGCTGGCGGTGGCCAGAAAGCTGCTGTCCCATGTCTGTGCCATAGCAGACTCCAGTACACAGAACCTGGATCTTGGCTCCTTCGACCGGGTCAGCTTCCTCATCCTGGTCCCACCCTCTGAGGTCACATTTCAGCAAACTGTTTTCCACCTCTGGAGCTCTGGTTGGTGACATAGCTCTTTATTCCATAGCAGTATTTTTCCAATCATTTGTTGTCTTTTAAATAGTGTGTTTTTATGTTGATCCTATTTTCTTTGGCTGCTTATCTCAGGTGTCCTTCAGGAGCTGGGGGGTTTAGACCAGGAGTGTGTGTCTCAACGGGAGGCGGAGCGGTATGTGGTCAAGATGGACCAGAACGCTCAGGCACGAATTGAAAACCTCATCCAGGAAGCACAAAGCAACTCCTACACACTCCACATCCTGGTCCATGACCACGCCCACTGGGACATCAACAGGTGTGTGTGTGTGTGTGTGTGTGTGTGTGTGTGTGTGTGTGTGTGTGTGTGTGTGTGTGTGTGTGTGTGTGTGTGTGTGTGTGTGTGTGTGTGTGTGTGTGTGTGTGTGTGTGTGTGTGTGTGTGTGTGTGTGTGTGTGTGTGTGTGTGTGTGTGTGTGTGTGTGTGTGTGTGTGACAACCTGGTACAACAAGAGCATCAACAAAGCAGTAAAGTGCATTTTCTCCTTTTCTCTCTCTGTCTCTTTCTCTCATTCTGTTCTTCCCACAGTAACTCAGATAGTGGACTGGGTCTGGTGGATCAGCTGTTAAACTCCCGTCAGGTCAGAGATGCTTCAAACATCCTGATTCTCCACGTCACCTCCTTCCCCTTCGCTCTGCAGACACAGTATACCCGCATCAGTCCCTACAATGAGATCCACTGGCCTTCTGCATTCAGTAATGTAAGACTGAATTCTCTGTGTGATACAAACGCACAATTGTGGCACATATCTGCACGTTGGTTGCGAGTTTTCACGTGTTACATTGTGTGATTTTGTGTAGGATGTGGACCTGTATCATGAGAAGACGCGCTACTTTGGTGTGTCGGAGCTTTTAGAGTCGACCCGCTCAGGGAGCAGTCTGCCTCTGATGCGTTATGATTCATCCTTTGAAAGCATGGCATCTGCTCTGGAAGAAAGGTAAAACAAACACATATTTAATCAACACAAACACCCTATTATTCATAAGCAAGTCTGAATAACTTGATTGCCTACACAAAAGCGTAAAAGCCGTTAAAATGTCTCTCTTTGTCCCAGGTTTCCTAAATTGCACAGCTCTGTGATCCGGACCACAGTTTTGATCCAACACTACTGCGTGGCTCTGATGGCTGCATCCGGCAAAATCGGCAGCTCCCACAATCTCCACAAACACACATCAGTGGAGACCCTAGAGATTGTACAATCACTGCTCACTGCGGCCCAGCAATGTCCCACCCACCATGGGCACATGGTCCTGCTGCGGATCCCCTCTCAGTCTCTGGCAGCATGGGCCCACCGGCGGCTCTCCAGAGTGAGGAGGCAGCTGGGTCTGGAGGACACTTTTGAAATCATACTGGGGAATCCAAACCAGGCTCTGAGTATTGGACAGAGCTTCACTGATCAGATCAAGGTGGGCTAGTGGGTCATAATATCATGAGATACAGGATAAATACTTGAATGATTTGTGTTTTTACGCGTAGAGAATTACACATACACTGAATGACTGTGAAAATTGCATATTATCTGTCCTTTAGACTTGGCTAAAGATCCAGGATGCTGACTGGGTTCCTCAGACCTACCTAGAGCTGGAGGCCCTTCCCTGCATCCTGATCCTATCAGGAGCCGAGCCCCAGGGGGAATCTATGCCAAGGTACACACCAAAAGCTCTAATCCTAACTCCATGACTTTCATGAGAAACCTCAACCGAATCTTCCCAACACTTTCCATTGGGAAATGTTAACTTTATGTAAAGAAATCAGGTTTTATTTGAAGCAAACCTGAGAATAATGAAATCTCCTCTAAGTATTACACCATTGTGTACTTCCAGGTAAGCCAGAGACGGTGAGGTAAATATAATCTGGAGTTTAAACAGTGAATGTATTCTGCCCTCAGGTCATTGAAGTACTGTGATCTCAGAGTGATAAGCTGCTCCTACCTTCAGCGAACCACACTGGAACAAGAGCTAGGTCTGGCTGCTTATCTCGTGAGAGCAGAGTCTCGACCCCCACACAACCCCGGACCGGGAAGTGACCTGCTGGAGAGTGACGCAGCGAAACTCAGCAGTACTGACAACGAGGAGGAGGAGGGACAAGAGAATAGTGAGATACAATGAACTATAGTGTGAGATGTCAAAAATGTGTGTTCACTCGCAACTTATTATTTTCTACTTACTCCGTTCCTTATGTTTCCAGGGGACTCCCCTCTGTCCAGCAGCCAGCAGCTCCAGTCATGTCCAGAGGGTGGAGCTTTAGATCCCTTCCCTGCGCAAAGCACCACCTCTCCAAATGTCCAGAAAGGGACAACAGACACCATTCAACCTCCCTCACAATCACAGACTCAACTCCAACCTCAGCCCTCTCAATCTTTTCCCTATCCTCCAGCTCCATTGCACCAACCTCAAGTGCAGAGTTTTTCCCAGACACAAACAAATTCCCAACCCCACACTCAAACACTTTCCCAGCCCCACTCCCAAATGCAAATACCCAACCCTCAACCCCCTCCCTCTGCTCAGTCACGTCGCCAACACTCCAAATCCACCTCCTCTGGCTCCTTGTCTCCGCAAGCCTCCTCTCCTCACCTGAGCTGCTCCTGGGCGCGAGGTGTGAGTCGCCCGCCCTCTGTGCTCCTCCCTCGGGCCCTCTACGATATTATCACAGCCAGTGACAGCAGCGGGCTTCCTCGATGTACATCATTCCTGCCGCACATGTCTGTCGCATGGGCAAGCAGCTTCAGGTAAAAGTGAAACACAACAATACATACAGTGTGATATAAATATATAAAAGCTCACCATGTATCAGCCACTGGCGTGTAGCAATCAGAAATTGTTGACCAACACATGTTCATCTTACTGTTTAAGATAAAGTAAATTGGCTCATTGTGAAATAATATTTCGAATTAAAATTCTGTGAGGGTAAAAAAGTCTGAACAGTACGCCTGAGTTGATTTGCTTAATTACTGTGATCCTGTTTTATTTCATTACTACCAGACTGAAACACAGACTGAAACACAGATTGGTACTTCCAGACCTTTCACCTATTATGTGTCACGGAGAAATCAGATGATACCTCAGAGGAAATTCATTACGAAATATTTTGTGTGCAGGCCCTTGCTGAGTAAGATGATGACATGTACAGAGCAGTCACTGTACTATCGCCAGTGGACGGTCCCTCGCTCCTTCCACATGGACAGCAGCAACCGCACTGAAGGACGAAGCGACAACTTTCATCCTCGCAGGCTGCTGCTCAGTGGACCTCCACAGGTTCTTATTGTCTTCATTTCTTTTTTTATTCAAACTCAAGCTCATGATAGTCTGTTTGTTTACATTTCTCTTGTCATCGTCAGGTGGGTAAGACAGGAGCATACCTGCACTTCCTGGGTATTCTGTCCCGGATGCTGATCAGGTTGATGGAGGTGGATATCTACGATGAAGAAGACATCAACTACAGTGAGTATTTTTTTTGCAGTTGCCACTGTTTCTCTGGCCATCCAATCTACCTTAATTTTCATTATTTTCTAATTTTCAGTGTCTCACTATTGTTGCCGCTAAATCATAGGATCATATATTGAGGATTTTGTCAATTTGTCTTCAGAATATATGCTTATATTGAAGTCTCCTCATGCTGTAAACTCCAAATGTAATGCATACCATTTTAAATGTGTTTCTAAAGGCTGTCAGGCTGAGGGTGTGCTGTACCACCCATCCAATGTTTCCTGGCCCAACCCAGACATTGTGAAGACGATGCCCTTTGACTACACCATCCATGACCCCAAATATGAGGAAATCAGCTCTGTCTACTGCCCTGGATATAAATCAAGTGCTGATGGTAGGCACAGTTAGAACATACACACAAACACACAATACAATATATTCTCACACAATTAAACTATATTTAAAAAACATTGATGTTCTCTAATGTCTTACTTATAAATACAAATCCTAAGACCAGGGCCATCCCTACAGGCCGATCATGCAGGCTGCATGGGGCCTCGGCTTATGAGCTTGGCTTGTGCGCAGTTCTCAGCGCAGTTCTCCGCGCAGTTCTCTGTCTAGTTGGCTTAAAACGTGGAGCATTTTTTCCACCCTTATTCATTTTTATGTCAATTTGCACATTTCATGGTGATGCTCAGCCTCTCCCCTTAACTTCTAACAGTCATCATCATGTCAACCACAACACAGAGAAATACTGATAGACATGTGTGTGTAGTTGATACATTGCTGACAGAGGGAACTACATTTGAATACAGATTTAAGAAATATCAGTTTTTGAGCATGTAATAAGCATGTTTTGTCTTGACTATATTACAACTATATTATAATAAAATACAGTATTTATATTATTGAATTGAGTATGATTATTATTATTATTTGTAGAAGTAGTTTATTTGCATTAATTATATTTTAATCTTTTTGAGGCTAGTATTTGGCAGGAAATGCAGACGTATTCACCTGTTAACGCATACTGAACGACATACATGCACATTTACCATTTACCTCACTGTATAAAAAAGTAACTGTTGATAATAATAATAATAATAATAAACAGGAATTATATTTGCAAAGTACTTTGTTTCCAAACTCCTGTCGGTGGGGGGGGGGCCTCATCTCACAATGTCGCTTGGGGCCCCAAGTTGGCCAGGGACGGCCCTGCTGCTAAGACCCGACATGCATGTTGTGCTATTGTCCTTATCTGTCTTTGCCCCTGTTGTCTTTCCAAGTAAACCCTGTGCGCCAGGAAGATGTTTACCTACGTAGGCGGACATCCAGGATCAAGCTGTCTAAATATGCGGCTTACAACACATACCATCACTGTGAACAGTGTCATCAGTACCTGGGCATCAACCCCAGATACCAGGTCAGCAGAACACACGATCTGATAACTGACATCACACACTGCTTTTGAAATCTAAATGACTCTGCTGATAAGACCAGGGCGGTGGTAGTGAAGTCGTTAGGGACTTGGCAATAATGTATGTCCTCTTTTACTTTATATTCAGATGTATGAGTCCACACTACATGCCTTCACATTCACCCATCTTCTGCTTGGGGAAGAGATCCAGCTGTACTTCATCATCCCCAAGTCTAAAGAGCACTACTTCAGCTTCAGCCAATCAGGAGGCCAGCTGGAGAGCATGCGGCTGCCGCTCACCTCCGATTGGGTAAGTCCTTCCTTAGTGAAACAAAAAAAAACTGGCTCATAAGTAGCTAAAGCCCAGATTTATTTTCCGAAACCTCACACAGCTAGAATTGCTGCATTACGTGTGTGTGATATTAGATTGTTGGTTTTGGACAGACACATTTTGAAGTTGTGGTATTAACCCTGCAAACACATATGATGGAGTCTACTGGCATTTTAGGCTGAAAATCACTACTATACTTGAGGATATATGTAGCTCAAGAGGCTCAGATTCACCCTGACAGTATATTTGCAAAAATATTATGTAACATGTCAAGATATTATACAAATAATTAAAAACTAAATTAGATTAGGTTATGTGTACCACCCATTCAGCCTCTCTTAGATTGCAAAAGAACAATGATGATATACCAAATTATTTTCCTGCTTTGAAACATTATCAGTGTTTGTATTTCACTTAAACTCTTCCAGGTACACACATAAAAAAAACACATCACTATTGGTGGTGGTTTGCTGGGTGGGGCACAGTGCAATATCCTTAGACGCCACTAGATGGTGCTACAGGCCTGAATATGGCATCCTTTAGGGCAGGTGTTCCCAAAGTGGGGATATTATATAAAAATAATTTCTATTTTTATTTTGTAATCATCTCGCGACCCCCACTCGGGGACCACCTAACTCCAAAAATATCCAAAAACAACAGGCCTGCTTACCACTCCAACAGTACATAACAGCCTAATGATGACAGCTTAACCTTCTCTATATCGCCTCGTTCACACAATAAATCAACAATACAAATACAACTACAGATTATAAGCATTTAGTTCAAATACGATTTAAAAAGCTCTCAAGTTTTACACCTCTTATGAACCTCTTTATTCATAAAATACATCCATTATTTGTTCTATATGCTTCTTGAAATCCTCAAAAACACATCGTTTTTCTAGAACAGATTACAAATCGCCTGAAAATGGTACAAACAAGTGGCAACATGTGTGACGAAGGTGTTGCGCTGGGCTATATCATGCAATCGAAAGTGGAATTCCTGCGAGAGTTGACAGGGGTCGCCAGTCTCTGGCACTGTTATTTTGGGGGGTCGCGGGCTGAAAAGTTTGGGAACCCCTGCTTTAGGGAACATTGTTTATTGTGGTACCCTGGTCCCTATTTGTTTTCATGCAGATTTGTGCACAGCTGGCTTTGGGTTGAGAGGATGTTTTGTAAATATAGTATTTTTTTAAGTGACTAAAATGTCTCTAATCACAATAATGATATCCTAGAATATGATGTCATGATATTTTGATCATGTTTCTCCCCTATCTAGAGCCCGGATTGCATCAAAAGTCCAATCTTCACCCCCACCACCGGTCGTCATGAGCATGGTCTGTTTAACCTGTACCATGCTATGGATGGAGCCTCACATCTACATATCCTGGTAGTCAAAGAATATGAGATGGCCGTGTATAAAAAGTACTGGCCCAACCACATCATGCTGGTTCTGCCCACTGTCTTCAACGGAGCTGGAATAGGTATTTACTGCTTTATAATTACATATATGTGAGACTTCTTAACGTATACACTGACACATACAGTAGTCAAAAGTCAGTATAAGCTGTTTTTCTCATAGTGCCCCACCTTCATGACGTCTGTCTCTAGGTGCTGCTCACTTCCTGATAAAAGAGCTTTCGTATCACAACTTGGAGTTGGAGCGCAGTCGGCGTTTGGAGGGAGGGGGCCCAGCCGGCGACGTCTGGCCCTTCATCATCCTGACCGATGACTCCTGCGTTATGTGGAACGCAGTGGACCTCGACGCGCGCAAGTACATACAAGCACATTATTTATTTGAAAAAAAGTTTCAGGCAAAATTGCAGTTGCTTGTATTAGTTGTAGTTGTAAAGTGATTCATGTTGCGAGTTAGTTTTAACATAACTACTGTTTCCTTTCTGCTGTTATTAGTGGAGCAGTGGAGCACGCTGTGTCACTGAAGCACATCTTACAGCACATGGAGGCCTGTCCGGACCTGGCACACTACGGACTGTGTGGGGTCAGGAAGTGGAGCAGCCGCGGACTCACAGGTCAGGGGTCACCATGTCAGAAATACAGAAACACAAAAACCCAAGATTGGATTTGAGAGCATTTCAGTCTTTGCAAATACAAATGAACTGAACATATATGAGTAATCCTACACACATAATGTAGCATCATAAGATGAACTAATGTAGTAACTATTGAAAGGCCTTTGTATTTGACTGCAACTGAATACTTGAAAATGAACGGCTCTCATGCCGAGATTAGTTTGAGTTACTTTTGACATAGCATGTTAATAACTTTATGAGTCAGCCAGAAAGTCTCATTGTTATCTGGTGTCCCCAGGAAAGCAAAAGTTACTACAAAAGTACAGACTTTAAGATCATAACATAACAAATATTTGAGTCACTGCATGTTCCTCAAGATGCCTTAAATGCCTCAGATCTCAACTGCAGATACAGATTGTTATGTCTTCAACTATTCTGTGTTAACTTGTTGTCCTGAAAGATTGAACCGATATTATTTTAAAGCACAACTTCTCTATGTCAAGCAATATCTCAGATCTAACAAAACCCCATTGTGCCTTAAATAACCAGCCACACAGATCCTCAAGATGTAGCATAGAGGCTGACGATCATACAGCTAAAGAGATTTCAAAGTTATGTCTGAATGTTTTAGCCACGAATCACAAAGATGATAAAGTAGACTTCAAAGCAAACATCTCTGCTTTATGATTAATATAAACGTGCATTTATTTGTTCTTATCCAGAAAACAAACTGAGGGAGCCCTTCTCAAGAGGTCACCTTCATGACTTCCTTCTCCTCAATGTCGACCGGAGCCAGAACGTCCAGTACGACCAGAACCGCTTCACCTGTCACGATGTGGACTTCACGCTGAGGCTGCACAGCGCCGGCCTGCTCGTCTGCCGGTTCAACGCCTTCAGCGTCATGAAGAAGCAGATCGCCATCGGAGGATACAGAACGTTTATTATCAAGACCAAGGTAGATGCTTAGGACACATAACAACTCAACATACATTATGTGTGTATTGTCCACAGTAATAACTGTTACATGTCTAATATGTGTAATTGTATAGCGCTTTGAGTGTCTTGCGCTCTAATACAAATGTAATGAACTATTATTATTATTATTATTATTATTATTATTATTATTATTATTATTATCATTCTCAGGGCAGAATAAAGAAAAAAGTTTGAAGAACAATTTCATTTATTTACTTGTAATAAATACATATACTGTATAATTTGCCAGTATACAAGAACAATCTTTTCAAATAATTTATCATATCAAGTCAAATGTAAGCAGTAGAATACATATTGGACTTGTTTTGGCTCAAGGCTTCAAAGACATGTAATAGTATGTCGGCTAACTAATACACGTTTGACTAGTTATCAATATAACTGTGAATGTGTGTGTGCATGCAACAGTTAAAGTGAATACCTTTGTTAAAAATATTTTATGGCAACAAAGAGGTATTAAACTTTTCATTTCTATTTCTCCAGACGACAGATGTTCCCACCTCAGTCGGGCCCTCGCAGTACATCTGTGCCCCAGACAGCAAGCACCTTTTCTTGGCCACACCTGCTCAGCTCCTCCTGGAGAAATACCTTCAACACACCAGCCAGAAGCTGTTTCCACACAGCACAAAGAACTACACACACCCTGTGCTGTCTGTGGACTGCTATCTCAACCTTGGACCTGAGGTATACACACACACACACACACACACATGCTCTTTGTTGTGATAAGCTATTAACCTCAGAACACAAGTAAAAGTTCACATACCTGTGTTTCATCGCAAAACACACTATAATAGTTTTTGGATTTTAGTGCATTTTCCTAATTTCACAGAGGGAGGGTAACAAATTATGTGATTCATTTAAGTAGTAGAAACATTTTTGATTCTGTTTTCATTCTTGCAGATTTTTCCCCTTCTGAGAATGACATGGTTACTTAGTGTCCTATTTGCACAGCTCTAGCGTACGCAAGAGCCGTGCAATTGTTTGTGAATTCCCCCCACAGTGTATTAAAGTCACTTTCTTCTCTCCTCCTGCAGGTGACGGTGTGTTTTGTGAGTTCCAGACCTCACTCTGTGAACATCAGCTCCACAGGGCTGCTGTTCAGTGGCCTCCTGCTCTGTTTTGCTGACTCCTTTGTGACTGCTGGGTTCCTCAAGAAGTTCTCCTTTCTCAAAGGTACAAAGGAAGACCAAATACAGACCCTGTTGAAAATACGCCAGTTTGTGGTCGCAATGTAGAATTTTTGAGCAACGATACTGTACAGAGCAAGCTACACATTAAAGGTCACCTATTATGCAAACTCCACTTTGTCATGTTTTGTATACATAAATATGTGTCCCCTCTGCGTAAAGAGATTATTTTTGTCCTGATCCATTTATATAAAAACATGTCTGAAAATGAGCTGATCAGATTTTGACCACTTTATGATGTCATAACGATCATCCTGAGTGCACCGCTCTAATGGGTCAGACTAGAATGACGAATAACGTTAGTTCCGTCTATTCCGTCATTCAATAAATCGTGTAATAAATCATACATTTTTATTTCTGTATCATATAAAAGTTGTAATCGCCCTCCCTTCCTGTAGGAGCGACCCTGTGTGTCATCAGTGCAGACCGCAGCTCTTTGAGGCAGACGGTGGGCAGGCTGGAGCTGGAGGAGGAGTGGAGGTTCAGGCTCAGCGATGAATTTCAGACGGCCAACGCAAAGGAGGACCGTCCGCTCTTCTTCCTGACAGGAAAACATATATGACTTCAACACATGTGTTCACTGGGCTCCACAGAGTCACTGTCAGGATTAAAATCACTTTAATTGCCAAAAAGAAGACATGCACTAACATACGTTCTGAATGGACAATACAATGTTTTGGCCAAGGAAACGAGGAATATATTTTTCAAAATGTATCTGTTGTGTGGTTTTATTGACTCATGATTATCCCATGAGTTTGCAAGAGATGTTCAGTAAACGTTCAGGATATTTAAGGAAGCTTTTCCTATTATTGATATGGTTTTGTTGAAGTTAGTGTGGTTTATTCAACACCCCATTAATCACTTTCATTGTAACCTGAAAAGATTCATATTTATGATCTACTAGAATTTGAGTAATTTAACAAGGGTTAAAGAACCAAATAATCTCAGTAATTGCAGGCACTGCTTTTGTCTTTCTTTGTATGTGTTTGCAGGTTTATCTGCATTTAAGTTTGTATTGTATTCTATCGAGTTCTGCACACTTCTTTGCACCTGCACACAATATGAGAAGTTTTGAAAAGGGTAGACACAATCATTTGTGTGCAATGGTAGCCGATTTTTGGCCACAATCTTTTTTATTGGCTCCTTTTTGTAGAGGTTTGTTTTGCATGTATGTTTTTTCATATGAACCAATATATTTTGTCAGTTTGTATTATGGAAAAATTGTTTTGTTGTTTGAACGTAAAACATTGGTTATGCCTTTTTCTTCATAGATTGTATATTGATGTAATTGTTGAAGAAACAAAAACAATGAACAGTTTTATATGCTTTTAATTGTATAAATGTACAGAATTTTAGATATCTTCCATGTGTGTTTTTTACGTTTTTAACAAAGAATTAAACAGACCTTAACAAATCACTCTGAATTTCCTGATAAAGAGACAAAGAGTCACTATTCTACTAATAATACTTTTATACTTTGGACTTGAGGTTTTGCAGCCCGAAGACCATGGGTGGATTGGACCAATTAGTCATTGTCACTTAAAGTAAAAACAGGATGGAAACAACATTGATGTGTCCTCCAATTAATACTTTATTTGCAGGATAACCGCCAAGTGCAGTTGCCAGACAAGCTTCAAGATACACAATAGAAGGCAGCCTGGTCAAAACTGTCTAAAGTGTACAAAAACGATATTGTCCCTGTCAGACGGAGCTTGGTGCTGCAGGGCCTGCGCCAGTTTGAAGGAAAGATTTGAGGCTGCAAATAGAACCAAAGTCCTTTAATCATAGACCTCTTTGCTGAACCGAGATGATCCCTGAGTGCGAAAAACAGTGATTTCATAACTCTTTGGTTAAAAATAAAAACGTTTATTTTACAAGATAAAAAAATAAACAGATTGAACAAATATGCAGCATGCCGTTGTCATATGTTTTCAATTTCCACAAATCCATCATGTTTGTATGTGGGGGGCGGGGGGGGGGTGTGTGTGTGTGTACCAGTAGCAGTAGTATAGTCCAGCAGCTCCTGACCCTCTCAATTTCCTCCAAGTACTCCATTCCAAGAAACCACTTGTTGATAATTTTAGTCTAAAACACTCACTGCACGTTGCACAAGCATCAACTACTCAGATTGAAGTCTTAAGTCAGGGGACTCGTCCAGAAAGAGCAGAGCTTTCCCGTCATTTAAAGAGATTTTAACCAGAATTAGAAGTAGGATCTTCAAACAGCAATCTGCATCAGTCAAGATATGGAGCCATGGCCCACATGGAAGAGCAAGACTTCAGCAGCCACAGTGAGGAGGACAGCCTCAACGGCAGCTGGACTTGGGTAACACAATTAAAATAACAGTATTTTGTCTTATAATCATTTTATGTTGGTTTTTTCATTTGTATTTTGCCAATCTTATTACCAGCCCTATTACCTATACACTCATAAAAGATAGAAAAGCATCACTGTACCTGTGTTGTCTAAATGTAGAAAACTGCACTTACATGCAACGACTACATAAAAAAGGTGGCAGGGAATTTGTCCTGGTTTTCCCATGTTCCACTGGAGTAGTTGCAGAAAAATGCTGAGCTAAGCAGAGCTAAATAAGAGCTATAAAGAAAAGTGGAACTAAGGGAAATTATGGGATTGACTTTATAGAGAGAGGCAAAGAAAATAAGTGTACTGTAAATTGTTACTAAGAATAATCTCTAATAGTAAAACTTTGTCATGAGGGTTTTTTTTAAATATAGAAAAGGAAGGATGAGGAGGGTCCACCTGACTGGTCTTAAGTTGCTTTCCAAGAATAAAGCCCATGTCCTTAAAAACACTGTGATCAAATGACCCTCCCATTCAGTTCATGTGTGTAAGTGTGAGAAAGAGTGTGTGTCTTTGAGTGTGTCCTTCTGCTTCACTTAAATGCCAGTTCCCAGTTTGGTTCATGGACTTTGTGTACCTTTGTTTGTGTACACTATGACCATATGCTGAATCAACAGCTCATATCTCTGCATGACCTCAAGCCCACATGGGTACTTTTAAAGGCATACACCTCAGCTAGCCAAGCTATTACATAACAGTCCCACCATGCAGAGGCCTGTGTTAGTGTCTCTGTGCACTCAGGCAGCACCTCCACATTTCCTCCCCTCATTTAGATTATATCTGCCTGAAGTTTCCATCATGTTGTCCTTCTCGTTAACATCAGTCTTATATTTATTATTTTAATAGTCTTACAATTTGGAGGTAAAGATGTGAATGATCAATGCAAACATAAACTGTGGAACAGCAAACTGCATGTAACCCTATTGATCGAGCACTTTATGTTGTCAGGCAGTCATACTCTGTTTTAATTATTATAATATAATTAATAATTAATTCAAGCATCCAAGAAACTTCAGATAAACAATGTCACAATATCTATATTTACACAGACAAAAATATGACTTGTTTATGGAGCTAATAACCCTTAGAATTCAACAACTACTCCACATTATATAAGATGTTGTTATTCCTGTAAGTGAGCTGGTGGCCACGTGGTGTGGGGTTTTCTCGTTATAATAGGTGACGAATGTCCCTATTTTGGGTCAATGGATAGCGTGGCATGATGATTATTAATCATAAAGCAACTGTTTGGGGCAGGCGTGTGGCGCAGTGGATAAAGCCTTGGTGTTGGATCAGGTTCAAACCCCACTGCAGTCAGCATGTCGTTGTGTCCCTGAGACACTTCACCCCAAATTGCTCCTGTGGGGATTGTCCACAGTATTGAGCATGTAAGTCGCTTTGGATAAAAGCGTCTAACAAGTAACATGTATTGTAAAATGTAATGTTTGTATCTGGATTGTTCATGTCATGACATCCATTATGGCATTAGTAAGGGAAGTGTCATGCATCCATTTCTTGCCCTTTGAAGCCATATCATTAGATTGTTCTCAAGCCCTAAAGGCATGCCTCAGGGCTCCATACTGGGCACGTTCAATAGTGCATTTGCAATGTATGGCTCAGGCCACCCTCTGATTGGCTGATCCCAGCCCAAGTAACACCCCCATCTCTGTGGTGATAGAAATAATGCATTGCTGAACTCAGAGTGGGTTCTTGGGAGAGATCGGGCTCCTCCTACCTCAGCAAACACTTTCTCCTCTATCTCCTCCCATCTCTCCTCTATCTCTCTCTCTCCTCTCGTCTCTCTCTCTCTCTCTCTCTCTCCTCTCTCCTCTCTCCCTCCTCATCTCTCTCCTCCTCTCATCTCCTCTCCCTCTCTCTCTCTCTCTCCTCATGTCTGAGATGAGCGACACTGCTGGAGGGTGGCTGGAGAACATATCCCCAGAACTCAAGTGCACGTACTGTAAACAAACAGACATATGCATGTGTAACCGCGGCCGCGCACACGGCCTAAAGTTTAGCTGTTCTACTGATCAAATTAGCCCTTTAACTCAAATTGATCAAACAGCAAAAACTCCACAGATTCAATTTAAAGAAACACGATACAGTTGGCAGTCAACAAAACGGTTCAAGACAAGGATTTACTCCAAGAGTATTAGTGTTTTTACTATCTCAATGTATTGATGTACTGTTGTGCTTTATGTCTTTTGTTGAGGGATCCAGCACCCCTGACGTGAGCGGCAGCCTCGGGAGTTGGGATTCAGCAGTGTTAGGCCCTCACGTGCACTTCACTGCCCCTTAAGTGTGTGTGTGTGTGTGTGTGTGTGTGTGCGCGCGTGCGTGTGTGTGTGTGTGTGTGTGTGTGTGTGTGTATGTGTGTATTTAGTTAATTGTGCACCTTTTCTGCGGCCACACGAGGACGAAAACGGCTAAACGCATAGGATTAACGCAAACGCAATCACAAACAAGCTTCCGTCCACACGCAATAGTTATCCGGATAGTGTCTGTCCACACGAGACCGCTCGTTTAGCTCCAACCGCTGGAGAAGCTGCAGTACATATGCAGGAGCCTGTACGTGGCGCTGTAACTTCCTCCACAAAAGCAGCGAAGAAGCATGGTTGTCGTGGTTGCCCTTCTGTTTATTCTCCGCGGTGGGGGCCGAGGGAACCTGCCAGCGTTTTTCGCCAGTCAACATGTATTACAGTTTAAATCTTCCGGACAAAATTATAAAAGTGCCGGTCAAAGGTCTTCTTTGTTATTTATTGAGCTTTAAAACAAATGAATAACGACTCTATATAATATAATAATAAAATACACGGAGCCTCTCTTTTTCCTCCTTCTCTTCGGACAGCGTCAGTGTCTGTCTCATGCAGCAGCTCATCCAGTAATCAGTGACCCGGCCGACAGTAACAAATAAACATATTTATAACTAGTTTAGGGCAGGGTTGCCAACTCTCACGCATCTGGCGTGTGACACACGCTTTCACCCTCAATCTCACGCTCTCACTCTGCCCAAACTATTCTCACGCCAAAAACAAGAATACCGAAGACTCGAAACGGTTTTGAAAACTTTTGTCAGGTAGTGATCGTCTTCTCAATAGAACATCTTTGATAATGTATTCTGGCCAATCAGAATCAAGATAACGGCATGGTGTTGTTGCAGGAAGTCCCGACGGAGAATACTTTTGCTGTAGTACATCTATACATCGATACAACATTACGTGTTGATAGAAATCAACACGTAATGAAATAAGACCCCATGATGATTGATAGGTGTGTGGGCTGTCTTTCATGTTGACACAAAGAACAATGGGGGCTATCAACCCTTATCCACAATGTAAAGTAATTAACACAGCTTATAATAGATGTATTTATTTTTCTTCTCAAGAGAGTACCAGAATGTGTATTTTATGTTAGTATTTCAAAAAGTCCCCCAGACCCCCCTACAGGGGTTGGGCTTTCAGCATGTCAACTCTTTCACCTGTGGGTAAATTGCAGGATTGGCTCCAGGTCGCCCTTTTTATTTACTACAAGACAAATGTGCCTTTTTATTTCATACAGTTCAATTTGGATTGAGACAGGGAAATAATCTAAACTTCACGCGTGGCGTTTCACTGTCAAGGGGGAGCGTGTATGTAATTACATTGCAAATACTGACTTCACCCCACCACTGTATGGGTTAGCCCTATAGATTACCCAACACAAATACTCTCTGGCAACTGCCGACCCGTATTGCGCAAGCGCAGATCTAAGATCCAGTAGAAATGATAAAAAAGTAAAAGTCTGCTGCTTATTGTTCTACTAGGCCAAAATAGAGTGTGTTAATTAATATGTTTGGCAGTTTGGAGTAAGTCTGTAGATTTGTTTGTGTATGTGTTTCATGTATAGGCCTCTCACGATAATTAATTTTGTTGGATACATTTTCCAGGAAATTATTGCGATAAACGATAATATTGTCGGCACCGTTGTATGACAATTTTAGACCCCTGACATAATGATAATATATAATAATAATTGAAGTACATCCTTTCAAACTGCTAGTCACATCCTCATGTAAATGGAAATGTATCGAGTTCATTTTTATTTATCGTACGATAAGTCAATTAATTGCTTATCGCGACAGGCACACAATAAAACAGTGGAAACAAACATGTGTTTGACTTTCATTAGTGAATGAAACTTTGTGCCCTTTATAGTCTGTGTCCAATTTGGTGTATTTGTATATATTGTATATATATCCTATATCCTATATATATGCTAAGGTCCCGCTGCTGACACGATAGCAGTCATTTAGTGCGCATATGTGTAATTAAACCCATGATATCAAAATCTCACTCCAGCCAGGTACCCAAAGTTGGCAACCCTGGTTTAGGGAGTTTGAGAGGTAATTAAAATAGCTAAGGGTGATGATCTGACTTGAAGTGTGTGTTTTGCTGCAGCGGGAGGAGCTGCAGGTGAGCAGAGCTGCGTGTCTCCGTCCTGTCAGATTAGACTTCACTCGCGTTTAGGTCCATATCGAGAGAAAGATAAATAATCTGAATTCAGGGTGCAGTTTACTTTGACGTGGGGGTGAGCAGCAGAGGTGGGGAGAGGCGGGGCTATTGCCTCATCATTATTGCTGTAGATGTTGCACAAACAACTGTAGCATGGTCAATAGCGTCCGGAGCACGATAGCAACTCTGCGATCCGCCATTGTTGTTGTTGTTGGTGGCGAAACACTTCAGCAATGGCGCGGGGTAAGCGGAGGTGAGCAGAAGAGGTGGGGCTATTGCGCAATCACTATCAGTGATCTGAAAATGTTCGGATAGGGCGTACACACGGAGCCGTTTGACCCCCCAGAGAGTTGCGTATGCCTTTCTATCCACCTTGGGACCCGTTATCGTTTCCTCAGTCGTTTAGTGCCGTATTTGGTCGTCCTCGTGTGGCCGAACGGTCTATATGACACTAAACAGTAACGCAAACGACCGAATTCGTCCTCGTGTGGCCGCAGCCAAATGTATCACTTTCTTTTCAGTTGCTGTGTCTGTACAGGGCACGTGTGAGCCGCGGTTACACGTGCATGTATGCAGAGAGCAAATACTAACCTATCCCTAAACAAACAACCAAATGAGTTCTAATGAAGGAAATTCCTGAAATTACCCAAAGCGTTTATCAGTGTTTACAATGTAATTTTCTTGAATATGCTTCTGTTTGATTCAATGATAGCCCTGTTAAAATAAAAAAAGTAAGGGGGCTAAAACCAGGTATAATTTCATATCTCATACCAGATATAAAATGGGTCCAAACAATTTTAGTGCAGGTAAAGCTCTTTAATTATACTATACTATATAACTAATAATTATTATAAAAATGATCTTGTCACATGAGAATATTGACACCTGTAGGTGAACTGAGTAGCTTCAGCCAGAGCTATAGTTTAGCATGAACTGTGAAAACAAGGGGAAACAGCTAGACAAACTTTGTTTTTTGTACAGATTAAACAAACGAAACATTATGTTAATTAGTGAGTTTAAGAGGTGCTGTTAGGTTGACTTTGTTACTGGTCATTGAAATGAGAAAGCAAGCTATCCACCTATCTCCAGTCCTTGTGCTAATACAAGCTAACCATACCATACAACAAAATAAGCTAGAAACCATCTCCTCATCTAACTCCAGTCTATCATAATTTACTTTAGACTATACAAATTAAAAGATGACTTATATATATAAGTTATTACTGTGTTTACATATATTGACATTCTGCAAATACTTTCTCTAGCCCACTCGCCTATCTCCATATTCTCTGAATGTGTCCCCCTCTCCCCCCCCTCTCCCCCTCTAGTTGGCTTCTTGTTGCTCCCGGATGAATGACTCAGTTCTTAGAAAACCCAACACGTGTGTCCTTGTTCCCTCTCTGGCTAGCATAGGGGGAGTGTGTGTGTGTGTGTGTGTGTGTGTGTGTGTGTGTGTGTGTGTGTGTGTGTGTGTGTGTGTGTGTGTGTGTGTGTGTGTGTGTGTGTGTGTGTGTGTGTGTGTGTGTGTGTGTGTGTGTGTGTGTGTGTGTGTGTGTGTGTGTGTTGTGTGTGTGTAAATGTGTTGAATAACAACTCTCTAAGAATTACAATAATAACTAAGAGAAGCGGGAGAAGTTGGATTTGCTTGTAACTGGTGGGGTTGGCTCTCAGAATGATTGAGAAACAGCAGAGTGACACTGTGAGACTGTACCGGGGAGACAAACTGTTGTGTTTGTTTGTCTAAAGCTGGAACTTTGTCCTGGCTCGACTCTTAGCACCTTACATAACTGTACTATAATCTGATCAGAGAAGTCATGAATGCATAACAACAGTTAAGAATAACACTTTACATAATTTGTTAAACACTTTTATCCAAAGTGACTTACATACATTCAGTACTGTGGACAATCCCCACAGGAGCAGTTTGGGGTGAAGTGTCTTGCCGAGGGACACAACGACATGCAGTGGGAATCGAACTTGGTACACCCTGATTGAAAGTCCAGTACTCTATCCACTGAGCCACAGCCGCCTTTACTTTAATATAGACACACATTTTGTTCAAGTTCTAGAGTAACTTTATTCATTTTGTTTGTCTATCTAATCTATACAGAAGAAATCCTTGATTTGAAACTAATTCTGATGGACTTTTGGTTTTAAGCCATGCATTAAATAAAGCTAAAGGGATACACTGATAAAAGGCTTTCCTTGCACAGACTATGCTCAAGAGCATTGTTAGTTTTTCCAGCATGATACCTTGAAATAAAGAACCTTGAACCTATTTGTAGGTGAACATTTTCATATTCTTTTATACATTTAATTAAGTCTGGTTTGCCTCGTGGCACCATACTGATGTCACACAGATCTTCATGTCTTCCTGTTTCTGTATTACAGTGACTGTGTCTATTTCTGTAAAGGGCATTATTTATATATGTACGAGTACATATGCCAGCAGTACTCTAGTAAAGGCTATATATTCTTCTCAGGCTTCTCTTAGTCTGTAACTCTGACATTTGTAATCAGCTGGCATAGGGAGGCCATTACACTAATGATTGACATACTGTTGGCTTTTTACTATAGTATTGTAGTGTTATAGTGAAATTGTATACACTACTATTCTATTATACATTTCACTATAACACTACATTGTTATTATTTGCTATAAGTAGATGCATTATGTGCCAAATAACATTTAAATGTCTCTCTGATAGGAATAGCTTGACAATTTGAGCCCTCTTGCCAAGAGTCATATAATAAGATCAGTCCTACTCTCATTTCAGGTGCGTTGTATCAATCTTCTTAGCTAAAGGCATATGCAAGAAAGCAAACACGACATAACTGCCAAAACAAAACAAATGTATCTAATATTTTAATTGTGGCTCAAATCAAATTTACTGAAACCATGTTATTCCACATACAGTAGATGGGGGTACAATGTAGCATCTGGATAATTTGGGATAATGGGACCGAGTCCTAATGTACACTAAATTAAATAAGCTTTTCATTCTGATCTCATTGCCATTCACTACAGTGAAGTCTGCCATGTGGTTATCAATCTCATAACAAAAATGAATGTCTTGGTGCTGCCTGGATGTGTCGTGGCAGGTGGGTAGATTTACATTTTGAAAACTGAGACAACTACACATGCCCTCAAGTCTTCCTAATGTCACTGCTATTCTTGTCTCATCTGCCCCAAATACTTGACTTGTATTTCTTTAGAATAAGAACACGATTTGTTCTAACTGAGGTCTTTTATCGGTTATACATAGGAAGAAATATATGCCAAACACTTACATATAATTTGTGTTTTTTTATAATTTAGCCAACTATGTGGCTCCTAACATTGTGTCTTATGCAAACTTTTAATATGGTAAATGGTAAATGGACTGTGCTTATATAGCGCTTTATCCAGTCTTTAAGACCCCTCAAAGCGCTTTACATACGAAATGTCATTCACCCATTCACACCCATTCATACAGAGCAGTGTATGTTGACTGAAATAAGCTGGTCAGCCAGTAGCCAATCCCCACCAGGCTCTGACATCGAGTGGCTGGTTACAAAAATCCAGGAAACATCAGTCGTCAACGTATATAAGCCCCCACCATCAGAGCTGTCCACGACGTCACTCCCATCAATAACTGCACCTGCCATCTATGCAGGGGACTTCAACTGTCAGCACACAGACTGGGGTTACAACTACACAACACCTAATGGAGTGGCGCTGAGTGAATGGGCCTCCAACACTGATGCGCTGCTGCTGTATGACCCCAAGGAGCCTCCAACCTTCTTCTCTGCACGCTGGAACACCTCCACCAACCCGGACCTGGCCTTCGCCACATGCCACAGTAACGACCCGATACCGGTGAGACGCGTCCTGGACAGGTTTCCCCGCTCACATCACCGACCATCCATCATTAAAGTCCCATCACTGGTGGAACCGGTACCAGGGAAACCCGTCAAGCGATGGAACTTCCGAAAGGCCAACTGGGAGTCGTATGCTGAGGAGACTGAAAGAATGTCAGCTGGCCTGCCAGACCCAGGCACAGCCGACCTGGATACGGCCTATGCAGCCTATTGCCAGGTCCTCCTGGGTGCGGCAAAGAAGTCCATCCCACGTGGCTATAACAGGAATTACATCCCGGGTTGGGACGAGGAATGCAGCCACCTTCTGTGTGACCACCAGAGGGCTAGCTCCAGAGAAGAGGTGGATGTGACTGCAGCAGCACTGCTCAAGAAGCTAGATATCACCCGCAGGGCCAGATGGACAGAGGTCGTTGAATCAATCGACTTCACCCATTCTAGTCGCAAGCGGTGGCAGACCATCAACCAGCTCACAGGCAGAAATACAACACCCCACAGCTGCCCAGTCACAGCAAACTCCATCGCATCCCAGCTCATGAAGAACGGCCGCTGACAAAGCCTTTGCCCGACTGACATCGCGTGAGGTGTCTTGCATCTCGGGAGCGGCCAGTGTCGATTCCAACCTCTCGGGAGAATTCACAGCAGAGGAACTCAGTGAGGCCATGAGCAAGCTCAAGCCAGGCAAATCCCCTGGCCGTGACAACATCCACCCGGAGTTCGTCATCCACCAGAGCTCAACAACATCTGGCTGGCTCTGTGCTTTCTACACATCATGCTACCAGAGATTAAAGCTCCCAAAGACTTGGCGCCGTGCCTCTGTCATAGCTCTGCCAAAGCCAAATAAATCTGCAGAAGACCCCAAGTCATACAGACCAATCTCATTGCTCTGTGTCCCATTTAAGATCTTGGAGAGGATGATCCATAGCCGCATCGAGCCAGTGGTGGACTCCCAGCTCCCACGGGAACAAGCTGGTTTCCGTCGTGGAAGATCAACAGCAGACCAGGTAACACTACTCTGCCAGGACATCGAGGACAGCTTCCAGGCCAATGAGAAAGCTGGGGTAGTGTATTTGGATCTGACTGCTGCATATGACACTGTGTGGCTCCGGGGACTCCACCTGAAGCTGCTGAGGACAATACCGGACCGCCACATGGTGAAGTTCATCATGGAGACTCTTTCCAACCGTAGCTTTATCCTCCAGACCAGCAATGGCCAGTGCAGTAGGCTCAGAAGACTGAAGAACGGGGTACCGCAGGGGTCTGTTCTCTCGCCGATGCTGTTCAATATTTACATCCACGACCTACCTGATACAACATCCAGAAAGTATGGCTACGCAGACGATCTTGCCATCATGCTGAGCCGACCAACGTGGAAGGCGATGGAAGAGGGTCTTAACGAAGACATGGGCACACTAGTAGCATACCTCCGAAGGTGGCGCCTACAGCTCAGCGTCGGGAAAACAGTCGCAGCGGCATACCACCTTAGCACCAGAGAAGCCAAGAGGGAACTTGAGGTGCGCGTTGACAACAAATGTCTGGAGGTCCAGCAAGCCCCGAAGTATCTTGGAGTGCGTCTGGATCGGACATTGTCCTTTAATAAACACCTGGAAGAAGTCAAGGCCAAGGTGACATCCAGGGTCGCGCTGATCCGCCGCCTCGCTGGAACAACCTGGGGAGCCTCCGCTAAGACGCTGCGAATATCCACTCAAGCCCTGGTCTTCTCTGCAGCCGAATACTGCGCCCCAGTCTGGAGCAGAAGCCCTCATGCGAAAAAGGTCGACGTGGCTATCAATACCTCCCTCAGAATAATAACTGGATGCTTAAAGCCTACCCCTGTGTCACTCTTGCCAGTCCTTGCGGGAATAGCACCGGCCGGCCTCCGACGGGAGGCTGCCACCCTCGCCCTGGCCAGGAAGGCACAAAAGTATGACTGGCACATCCTGCACCACACCACAATAACTCCAGCACCTCCAAACAGACTCAAGTCCCGCCACCCCTACAACATAGCAGCTCAAGAGATGCTCAACTCCACCTCTGAGGACATCTCCAGAGATGCATGGTTGGCAGCAGCTTGGAAGCAGGAGTGGGTGTCAGCCGGGCCCTCCCGAATCCACCGTTACATCTGGGACCCAGGAGATGGCACCATTGGAGGAGACGACCTACCGCGCCGGCAGTGGACCACTCTAAACCGTCTACGAACTGGGGTCGGTCGCTTTAAAACCACGATGAAGACGTGGGGCTTGGCGGACAGTGCGGCATGCGAGTGCGGTGACCCTGAGCAGACCGCTGTCCATATAATCACCATCTGCCCCTTATATAGACCACCCTCGGAAGCCAGCCTCTTCGACCTAGGACCAGAGATGCGGGCATGGCTACACGACACCGAGTTGGACATATAACGTTATACGAAAGAAGAAGAAGTTACTCTAGGAACTAACATGCATACACATTCACACACCGTTGGTCATGCCATCGGGAGCAACTCAGGGTTAAGTATCTTGCTCAAGGATACATCGACATGTTGACTGCAGTATATAGGCCTACTTTATATGGTGTATTTTTTTATTTGGACTTGGTTCTTACATGTTATTTATTGTGTGTTGTGCACATGAAAACGATAGAGAATGTAATTTATTATAGAACTTGTGAGGCCAACCTAATAATAAAGGGTTATGGTAGATGTTCTGTTCAGTAATAAAGCCATTCATTATTCATTAAGTTACACGTAAAACAAGTTAAAATAATAGAAATATTAACGCAGGGTTAAATACATCATAGAACATCAACAACACTACCAAGACACAAGCCATAGTAAATCTTACTGTGATAATACATATTAACGATTTTAGAGGGAAATATTCAGTCTAATTGGCTGAGCCGGTGCTGTGACATCAGCACCGGCTCAGCCAATCAGATCGCTCTGTTCGTGCAGCCCCTGTACATGTGGGAGGTCTGTTTTTAACTGCAGTTAAAAAGCATAGCAGCCTCGAGCAGAGTCAAGATCAAATGTGAGGAAAGCCTTTAAAGACAATAATGAATCTGCACGCAGGCTATCATGTAACGGATTAACCCTGCAGAGCACGTTTTGGTGGAACAATTGGATGGCGGAAAGATTTCGAAGTGAAGAGCGAGATCAATAAATAATGTAAGTAGGCTACTGTATGTTTCACTGCACTGTACAGTAACGTGGCGTTAGGAAATTAAAACGCATCATTGTTTACTATGCATTCAGTGTTTTTTCCTAGTCGGTTAAATGAAGGGTTTGCAGTATTTACATTGTGCGAGTGTTTGAATGAAGCTCCGGGAGCAGAGCCTCACCCCGTGTGCAGATGTTTACATGTTTGCTCCCAGGCCACGCATGACTATCGCTTCATGAATCACATGTGTTCAGCCTCAGCGTAGGCGCGTTCATGTCACATTTCCCTATTTATAGATGATATGGTTCTACATGAGTAGAAATATATATTTTTTAATGATCTCTGATTGGCTTGTAATCCCAGTGTTTGCCTGCTGCTTCAGTCGCATTAAATTGATAGGCTAATTGAATCATCTGTCTGTAAATCCCTCTCTGTTTATATGTGCTGATCTCATTATCTGTGCTGCTGCAGTCAGAGTGACACTGGAGGATTATATTGAAAAAAATAAAGAATAACCTTGTTGTTGTTTCCTAATCGCCTCAGATAAAACAGCATTTATTTTACTGCAATAATAATTAATACAGAAATCGCACAGCATTACGTTGAATGACCTACGAGTTGTCTCGTGATTGGCTGTTATATAATAAGGAAGCATTGTGATTGGCTAATACGAAAAGTTTTCCTGGAAAAGTGGGAGAGGCTTTGGTTATATATATATGTGTGTGTGTGTGTGTGTGTGTGTGTGTGTGTGTGTGTGTGTGTGTGTGTGTGTGTGTGTGTGTGTGTGTGTGTGTGTGTGTGTGTGTGTGTGTGTGTGTGTGTGTGTGTGTGTGTGTGTGTGTGTGTGTGTGTGTGTGTGTGTGTGTGTGTGTGTGTGTGTGTGTGTGTGTGTGCACGTGGTCAATGTTGACAGAGATATCAGGTTTGTGGCATGTCCATGAATGAGTGTATGTTCGAGTGTGATTGTGAGAGAAAGAAAATAAATACCATGGGGTCAAACAATTATGTATTAATGGTCAAACAGTCCCACTCCCAGTTATTGAGCAACAAGCACACTAGGAGATTAAAGGGTAATTTCACTCGAATGACAAACAAAAATAACAGCCATATTTTTACGTGTCAAGCCATTCAGGTAACTTTTCTTTTTAATTTCAAAGCATTAAAATACTTGTCCAGACAGTGCCAGTTTAGAGAAATTGTCCCTAGGAAAAGCAACAATACATTTGAGTTAGAAGATATATTTCTTGATCTCAAGGACATATTTAATTTGATTCAAGCAGAGGTACAATAAAACTCAGTCTGAACACAGTGTATTCATTTGTTTAATAAAATAGTTTTTATTATCACAGGCTGATCAAAACAAGTCATAGTTGAGTGTCTCACTTTTCTTCGATGTAAACAAACCAAACTCGTTACATGATGTTCTCACATGGTCTGCCAAAAATATTGAGTGTGACGAGTAAGCACACGCAGGTGTCGGGTGGAGATTTGAAGGGCAGTTTGTTACACAGATAAGACAGTGATGACATTTTTGTTTTTGTTTCTATATCTCCTCCCAATTTCCTGTTAAAATAAGCTAACATTATCCATTTCCCCCAGTCTCCCTTCTTCCTCTGCTTCCCTTTTCTTAACTCTCACTTACTTATTTATGGCTCTCTCCCCCTGTCTTTTTTCCCATTCTCTTCTACCTCTCTCTTTCTTAATGGTTGTGTCTACTCGGTCTCTTTATCTCATCATTGTGCATTGTACTCTATGAAAAGATGTTAACCCCCAAAAGGACCATTAGACGCTGTACATATACAATTTAGTTAGACATGACCTTTTTCTTTTAAATACACTTAAAGTCTTTCTTTGTTCAGGTAATTTTTTTCAGGCTTTGTTATTCCTGATGTGTCAAATCCATGCACAAACATACCAACACCAGTCAAAACCACAAACAAACCCCATACTCAGCTACGTCACCAGTATGCTGTCATTGTTTATGGTCCCAGAAGAGATTGCAAAGTTGGCTGGCTTCTGCAGGCAGTAATTGGACTTAGTGGATCAATAATGTTTTTCAATGTGGCAGGGAGACCTTGTGGTTACATAAAACATCCCATCCGTCAAACTACAGCTAATAGGTCCATGCACTATCATGTGCATATGTTAAAGGCCTTACAATTTAAGGTTTCATGAACAAAAGAAGTACAACATTTTTTGTGAGAAAGTAATTAACCATACATTTCTCTCTCTTGTGTTCCTGCCTGTCTCCAGCTACAGACCATGAACTATGTGGGTCAGTTGGCGGGTCAGGTGTTTGTGCAGGTCAAGGAGCTTTACAGGGGACTCAACCCTGCAACCCTGTCAGGATGTATAGATGTCATCGTGGTCCGGCAGCCCGATGGCACCCTGAAGTGCTCCCCCTTCCACGTCCGCTTCGGCAAGATGGGTGTGCTGCGTTCCAGAGAGAAACTGGTGAGATTACAGGGTGCTGCCTCCATCACACTTTCTCATTAGTCACACTTGTATCCTGACTACAGTATTGAAGCAAAGGCGGAAAAAGTTGTGAGGACAGAAGGTCATAACATAAGTTTTAATCAGTGTTCAGACATTTTCATTTGGTAAAAACGTTGCAGCAAAATTCTGATGACATTCTACGGTCTGAGTATTGCTATTGGAAAGTTAAAAGTGACGGATATCACACAAACACATGCTATCTGTAAGATAACACAGATATTCATTTACAAAACTTCCACTTACTAAATGTTAACACACTATCACAAATAAAGGATTTATTCATGATAAACGGGTTTTAAACATGCTTAAAGATCATGATTCTCTCCTGCAGGTTGACATCGAAATTAACGGAGAGCCGGTGAGTTTGCACATGAAGCTGGGAGAGAATGGAGAGGCCTTCTTTGTCAAAGAAACTGAAAACACGATGGTAAGTGATGATTGACAGTCGTTTCTATGAGTCAGTAAACACACACAAATATAGGATGGAACATAACGTAAGACATGAAGGTCTTGGAGGCTAAACTAAAATAAACTTAAAAGAGCTTGAATAAGAGAGGTACTCGTAGAGAATTTTTTAATTGCTGCCCTGTGGCATCATCTTAACAATGTAGTTCACCACTTACTGGTGAATCTGCAAATACACAACATAGTGTTGTCAGTATCAGATCTAGATCTATAGTTTTCTGCACAGACTGTGCCCCTTCTTTACTGTAGTCTGAAATGAAACATGAGACTGAGTTGTGCGGGCAGCTGCTAATGGAGACGTAAAAGTATTTAAATAGTGACTGATCTGTCGTCATTATGCAATGTGATGTTTGGCCATAAATAAGCAAAACAGAATTGTCCTAAAGATACCAATTGTATGAACCCTAGAAGTGCACAATCACGAGTGTCTTGGCCTTGATAGCACACAGTTCTCCACAAATTAAATTGCAGAAAGGCTATAATAAGATCATAAGTCTCACTCATACAGTGCAAATAACAATGTACTAAGTGGATGAAAGGCATTTCAAGAAAAGAACAAAAATTAAATAGAAAAATGTGTTATAGTACCACGAAAATATAATATATATGGAAACACAAAATAATGTGAACAGACATTCATCTATTTTGGAATTTACTCGTCTGAAGGAAACAAGAATGAGTGGTGAGCATGATGGGAGCTGACAATGTTCCCCAGAATTATTCTGAGAAGAACTCAAACCTGATCTGAGGGATTACTTTGGTCTGACATGGTGCTCTAAAGAGGGGGTCCTGTAAGAATATTTAAATTCCTTCGTCCTTTATGGGAAAATAAAGTACTTTTAATTGAATGTCTGTCTCTTTGGCCATCTATATCCCACTGTTTGGGCATAATCTCGCCTTGACCCAACGTTTCCTCTGGAAAGTGGAAAACCAGGGGTCTATTTATAACTCGGGCAAATTCACCTCTGTACAGTCTGTTGCACTGAGACTGCACTCTGAAACTGCCGGTCACTGATCTGAGTGCCAGACAGACGAGGCGGTTCGGCACACAGAGTGTGAAATAGGAACAGGACAAACCGCACATACAACATGTAATGTACAGTATTAAAGCACAGATAAACATGCAAGGAATGAAACACTTTTCAGTCAGATATAGCAGCTTGATGATTGTCAGTTTCAGTTTTACATTTATTATCTTCCATCAGTGTTTTTGATGTATCTCTTTTATAAATGGAAAAAGATTCACTGCATTTATACGGCAACTATTTGGCATCAAGCCAAGTCTCCTGGGAGTCTTCTATCCAACTTGCCCTTTACTAAATTGGAGGACTTGTTAGGGCTTGTGTATGGCAATAAGATCCTGCAAGGGAAACATTTACCAAATGTTCCAGGAAGATGTAATCATCAGGCTAGAACATCAGAATCTCTGAATACCTGTGGTAATACAATCCACATGTTGTAATGAACCTTGATTTGATTTAGTTGAAATCCCTTTCAGGTGAAAAAAGACGATTAAAGGTGTTTCATTTCAAACCTTTATTTATACAGATAAATCCCATTGAGATCATTGATCATTTGATTTCATTATTTCTGCTGTGCACAAAGCTGTTTTGGTAGATGCATTCGTCTCCAAAGATATACAAAACCAAATTCTTACATGTCCCATCCTGCAAGATTGTGTATGTTCCCAGCATATATTGCTCTGAACAGATGAGTTGTGACCTGGCATATTGCACATCCTGACCACTGTTCCTTTACTCACCCTCACATTGACTTTGACTGTGTCATGACAAGTGAACTGCAAGACATGTGTCAGTCTGCAGACCATCATCTCTTTATCTTTCCCTGTTACTATCTGGCTCTCTGTCTCTATGAGATGTAACTAATCTGAGCTCAACCTCAACATCAAACCAGATGATGTGGATTTGTATCGGTGGGGGATCTGTTTAATTAAACAGTAAGACTTCAATTCCACAATACGTATGTTTTTGTGGTATAAATAATATGCATTTGGATTTGTTTTAAAGATAGTTGCACGGTTCCAATAATGGCGTTATGTGTCGGTTGTCCCACCACTCTGTTCTTAATATCTCCCCCCGGAGATAAAATGTCCCCGGGCGCCGTTCAAAATGGCAGCACACTGCTCCTAACTAGTGCTGCACGATTCTTGCTCAAATGTGAATCACGATTGTCCTCTATAAGAATTGAGATCACGATTCTCACACGATTCTCATCGTTTCAATGAAATTATGTATTGCACTCTTACTCTTAGACGTCACGAGAGCACAATGAATTTAAACAGACAACATTTGTCTCTCTTGTAACAAAAACATAACTTTGTCTTTAGTCTGTAGTTGCTGAATACTGAACAAACATTACTACATTCAAAATGTGGCACCTGGAGCCAACTATTGTGGCTTAACAGACACCATCAACATCAAATATAAATCCAAGACTCAGTTTCTTGTAGCAAAAACATAGAGTAACTAAAATGAATTTGACAGCCAACTACTGTGGCTTTAAACAAAGTGCTTGAACTCAAGTCTCTCTGGTAACAAAACATACAGTAACTAAAATAAAGATATTGCTGCTGCCTGAGTGCTGAACATAAAAAATAGAATTGTTGCAGCTTTATAATAACAAAATGTAAACTTTGCAGTAGCACCTGTCCACAGTGACAGGACACCCAACTACTGTACAACAACACCAACCTGTTTGTTACAGGGAGGAATGCACTTCAGTTACTCAAAATACCTCACCACAGTGCTGAATATAAAAACAAAACAGTCACAGCTTTAGAATAATAATATAAAAAAGCCTAGCCAGCTAGCACCCAGTTCAACTACTGCACTTAATGGTTCTTGTACTGAAAACAACATAAACTTAAACAAAGTGCTAGACTCCACTGAGTAGTAATGTCACTGAATCAAAATGATTAACTTAAATACTGCAGTCAGTACTGAATATAAAAACGGAACAGAACATAAAGTTACAGCTTCAGAATAAATGTAAATAAAGCCTAGCTGCCTAGCTACTAGCACAGTCCATCTACTGCACTTTAAGATTCTTGGCTAAGAACACCAACATGTCGACATTCTGAGGTTTCAGGGAGGAACGCTGGCAAGTTACAATGTTCCCCCTTTTTTTTCATCGGTGTTGTTGTCATTGTCCTCGACCTCCTCATCAATCATTTCTGTGTCACTCATTTCTGTTTTTCCTGTACTACTAGTCGCTCTCGTCACTCTTTGCTAATCAGTGCTAATGCTAACGCTTCTGTAAACATACTGCCGGTGTTATGCAGTAGGTTGAAGCCTTGCCGTGGATTGAAGCCCTGTTCGCGGGGACGCGCAAAGGTGACGTAATCGCCTGTGTTGATTAAACAGCAAACGGCTGAATAAATAATGTGCATACAATTGCGAGGAGGCTCGTTTTAAGGACACGTTTTTCAGATCTGTCACAATCTTCGTATTGGAATAAACTTCCGTTTTTGAGTGTTTAGTCCCACTCTGTTATATTCCTCCTTCCTACAGAACAGACAATGACAGGATAATATGTGATTTGTCAGTATAGTCCTATTTCTTAAAACCTTCTCTGTTGTTTAAGTGTCTGATAACCACGAATAGTAAGCAATGATATAACAGTAATGATATCACATGATCATGTCAGACACTGTGTTATTTTCAATCAAGCCTAAAAAATGTGTTCAAACTGGCTTCACTCACTTGAATTGCTCCTTTGAATATCATTTTTATATATCCCTACTCAACACTTGTTTGTATTGTAATGCTACTCCTATTTTTTTTTCAATTGTATTTTAAGGTGACATTGAATGCTTTGAAAGGTGCCCTAAAATAAAGTGTATTATTGATCTTGTATCTGTGCCTCTATTACATTACATTTCATTTTCTATCACACTATTAATGTTCCTTATTTTAGACCAGGTTAATCCTGGTGTCAATAGGGAAGATCTGCACTGTTCTCTACATAACATGTTCAGAGCAGGTATTTCTCCTGCCGGATTTGGAACCCCCCCCTATATCTTACTCCGGATAGTCACAGACTCACCAAAATCACACTGGTGCTGGCTGTTCCCTTCTAGTTTATGCTCACAAAAGCATTTCACTCTGGGCCCAGCAGGTCAAAAACTAAAGAGGGGCTTCCAAATCCGGCAGTGCAGTTGTTAGAGCTGCCGGATTTTGAAGCGCCCCCTGTCATTTTGGCCAGGATAGTCACAATGTCACCAAAATCACACTGGTGCTTGCTGTTCCCCTCTAGTTTGTGCTCACAAAAGCATTTCACTCTGGGCCCAGCAGGTCAAAAACTAAAGAGGGGCTTCCAAATCCAGCAGAGCAGACTTTCTATCCTGAGGAAGATTTTCTATTGCTTGCAGTCCAAGTCATGCACTGCGTTTCTGTGTAATATCATAATAATAAAGTTATCCTTTTTCCTGGCAATGATAAATCCCTGTTTTCACAAGTTCAAGTGTTTTGAATTCTTTCAACAGCGCACACGTTCTTTATGGACACAAAATAAAGGGACATTCTTTTAACCTCACCCAAACATATTTGTTGTGGTATCTTCTCAATTTCTTCACTTTATTGCAATAGGTTTGTAAATTATAAATAATTAGACCAATACAGTATTTTTCGTTTGCAAACACACTAAAATTACACATAAAGCAACATTATATAAAGTGACACAAAAGCAAAATCTCAGCTCAAGTCTCCAAAAATCTAAACACATTTTCAGCTTTGCACTCAATTTTAAATTCAACAGGGCACTTTTGCAACACTGCACGCAGTTCTACAGTTCAGGCAAACAACTGACATAGTCACATGTTCTTTTGCGCTTGTTTTCATAGACCTGGTTGCTTATTCCTTCCGCAAAAACTGGCAACACGAGTGGCTGCATGAGAGGAGGAGAAACAGAACACTACCATTTGCATGCGATCATGGTACTTTAATGTTAAATGTATCAGTATATTTGCTTTACATCGTTTAAGTATGATTGACATTGCAAGTTGGTATTATTCAGAAGCAAAATAATTAAAAATAATTAAAAAATCCAAAAAAAAAATCAGCTTGACGTCATAGGATCGCCGTAATTTAGAAATGAGATCGCATAGGTGTCTGAATTGAGATCACGATCTTTTTTCGATTAATCGTGCAGCACTACTCCTAACACAGGATGGGTCAAATGCAGAGAAACAATTCCCCCACCGGGATTAATAAAGTATATCAAAAAAAATATCTCAACAAACATTACATGGATATATCATGGCTTACATAGAAATTATGCACAAACAGACTATTGTGTTTTAATGTGACAACATCGTTGCTGGTGAACATCAATTGCATAGATGGTAAACAAATGATGGTAAACATTATACCTGCTTGAAATGGTTAGCATATTCATTGCTAGTAGCTAAAATCACCCCTGCTGCTTACTACAGCTATAGAGCATACTCTTTATCTTCTACCTTCTTCCCAATGATTTCACTCCAAATTCTCTTTGTTTTAAATAAAATATAGTTGATTTAAATCAGAGTTTGAAGGGAATTATGGATGTTTACACTATAGATTACCTCATATTATCATGTCATGTTTCTGTGTTTACAGGAAATAGTCCCATCCTACCTTGCGACCTCACCCATCGTGTCGACTGGTGCAGAGTTAATGGAGTCCCAGCTGGGGAGGGGCACTTTCCGTCACCATGGTAGGCCCTCTTAAAAATACATTTGGTAATTTGTGTAAATGCGTATGTGCTAACAGTTTTGATTGCACTCTCTCACATGACATAGACCACCATCCCCTGCGGTTCACTTCCTGTCCAGAGCCTGGGAATGCTGCAAAGTGATGGGGGGATGATAAAGAAGAGGAGGAAGAGGAGGAGGAAGGCACGACCAGAGGCAGGTGGAGGAGGAGGGAGGAGAGAGAGGAGAGTGATGAAGAGTTCTCAGAGGACCAGGACATGTTTACTATTGACCTGAGCTCTGACGAGGAGAGAGAGGGTGACAGCAGGTGTGTGTATGTGTGTGTTTAAATGATATGTTATTGGATTGTGTGTTTCAGTTTGAACAATTTAGCTGTTAATGTTTGAGAGAGGAGTTATTAAAACAGTCACTCTGTTCCATTGCTGTAGTAAACAACCTCAATGGGCTCTTCTCAACATTCACAATGATGGTTGTTAAGTAGATGAACCACTGCCAATAGTTGTGTTAAGCATAAAGACTGTGTGTTTATGTGTGTCATGCCATGAATGAGTGTGAGTGGGTTTTCCAGCAATTGAAAAGAGGGCCTGTGCATTTCAGCGCATGAAACAGAAGAAATTGGAATGTTTCCATATATAGCAATGTAATAATAATAATAATACATTTTATTTATATAGAGCTTTTCAACAACTCAAAGACGCTTTACAGTATGAGGGAGGGGTAGACAAACAAGGACAGGCAAACAAATAAATATAGTAAAATAAATGATAGATGGCAGTGTCCCCCTCTTTGGGTTAGTCTGTAATTATCTCCACAGCTTTTGGGATTGATGCCATGGTATTCAACAACAACAATCATGCCCCCTAAGGATGAGCTTGTAATGACTTTGGTGATCTAGCGCCATCATCAGATCCAGGTTTGTAACAAAATATTGGTGCCCCTGGCAATAACAATGGCCTTCCAGATTCATCTGTATGTGTGTGTTGTGCTTATTTGACAAAGGTCAGTATGCCAACATGGTAAAACTGTTATGTGAATATGGTAGATAAAACACCTGCTGACAATAAGCATCTTAGAATTGTACTTGTTACAAAGATTAGCCTTCTCAAAATAACAATTGCTTATTGTTAAAGAGCAACAATTAAAGTTGAAAAAGGAACATCTCTTGGACAATTAAAACACTCGAAAGCGTAGCCATTCTTCTTCACTGGGTTGCGTGGTTTGTTCAGATTTGATCTATAGTGACCTAAAAAAACTGTTATTGAATTCTGATTAAAATATGACTAAATCCTTATTGGGGCAAGTATGTTGAATCATCTTTCTCCAGGTGAGACCTCAGACAATGGGGAAAAAAGAAATACCAAATATTTCCTTAGAAATGATCAAAGACAATTGAGAATGATCGAGCCTCTTCCGATCTTTTCTAAATTCTGTAAAATCATTCCAATTTCTCAAATAAAACTCTTAAGAACAGTTGAGGGAGATGCAATGAATGGGTGTGCCTGCATGTGTGCCACATGTTAGAGCTTATGTATGTGTGTGAAAGCCAGCTCAGTTTGTGGGTTGCGCTCCAGGGATTCTTCCTGTTCCCACGGTGCTTTGTGTGTCTTTGAAATAAATAAAAAAATGTTTTAAAGAAGGTCACCACTAGGGCAGGAGCTCTCTAGAAACCATTGAGGAGATGAAAGAATGTGTTTACCTCATGTGATGCCTCATACTGTGCTCTGGTTGTGCTCAAACAAACGTTTCGTGACATTTTTATGAGCATAAGCAAATCCCCTGTTTGACTTTATTTGGACTTGCACTTACTGTACACTGTGTTTTTATAGTATTGCGTGTGCACAGGCTTTGACATGCGTGTTTGCATAAGAAATGTCATCTCAATGCATGGGGTGTGTGTGTGTGTATTCAGACCTGTGTACGGTGATCAGGGGTCTATAGCCAACACGCTCACACACCCCAGCACTGACTGGATCCGTTCACAGAGGTATTACTTACTCACTACACTTGATGATTAACTTATCTTCTTATTTTGTCTAACTGTCTGTCAAACTTTTTTTCCCTTCCTTTTATGTCATTCGGGTCACATTTCTACAAAGCATCCTCAATGTTTTCAGTTTCATAATAATTAAAATGTACCGTCTTCTTTCTGTGTTTGTATCTTTCTGCAGTCATGGGATCAAGACGGTGGAGTCGCTCTCCATCCCTGCTGCCTGTGGTCTGTCCATCTCTTGTCCTCAGCAGACCTCTCACTTCCCCCCCCACGTTAGGTATCACTTTCAATGTTCCGCTCTCTGAATGCTGCTAATACAATTATTCACGAATGGATGTAAAGCTTAATGTTTGCAGGAAGTAAAACTTATTTAAATAGTTGTAATTATAATTTCGGCTTTACTTAATCTTAGTATTCTAAAATGTAATATATATTTTAAAGATGGTATATCTGTTAAACTACGGGGTACAAACTGATGTTAATCTACTTTTCCAGCGGCCTCGACGATTCTAGGCCATCAACACCGAAGAGCGACTCAGAGCTAACCAATCAGAAAAACCCTGAGATTTTGTGGACCTGGGGGGAGCTGCCGCAAGCTGCCCAGGTACAAAATACTTCAGGACTCGCAAGGCTATAAGCCATGGGGTATTCTCAAAGCTCATTGATTTCATAAAAGTGTTACTACATGCCTTTGTTTTTGTAAAGTACGGATTTAACAAACGAGATATCGTGTAATTATTAGTGTGCTTTAAAGTTGCTTGTAAGTCTTTTGTTTTACCTTTAGACAGAATCATTTCAGCTGTTTCTCCCAAAATGTCTTCATAAGGCTGCTGGCTTCAGTAACACATGAGTGGGATCAACCTTCTCATCTTAAAAGAGAAAACATATATTAGGGTCCCAAAATGTAATAATGGAGATAAGTAAATATAAAAACAGAACATACTTGAGCACACACATAAAAAGAGTGTAAAGTCACCCCTTTCTCTTTCTTTCATAGCCGGCCTTCCTGACTGACCACCAGAAGCAGCACCCTCCCCCAGTGGTCTCCATCCCGGTGTCTTCCAGCACTCATTTTAGAACCATCCTTGACATGGGACCCCCCTCCCTCAATCTCTACGCTCCCCAGCCAGGGGAGTTCTTTTTCCCATTCTCTTCTACCTCTCTCTTTCTTAATGGTTGTGTCTACTCGGTCTCTTTATCTCATCATTGTGCATTGTACTCTATGAAAAGATGTTAACCCCCAAAAGGACCATTAGACGCTGTACATATACAATTTAGTTAGACATGACCTTTTTCTTTTAAATACACTTAAAGTCTTTCTTTGTTCAGGTAATTTTTTTCAGGCTTTGTTATTCCTGATGTGTCAAATCCATGCACAAACATACCAACACCAGTCAAAACCACAAACAAACCCCATACTCAGCTACGTCACCAGTATGCTGTCATTGTTTATGGTCCCAGAAGAGATTGCAAAGTTGGCTGGCTTCTGCAGGCAGTAATTGGACTTAGTGGATCAATAATGTTTTTCAATGTGGCAGGGAGACCTTGTGGTTACATAAAACATCCCATCCGTCAAACTACAGCTAATAGGTCCATGCACTATCATGTGCATATGTTAAAGGCCTTACAATTTAAGGTTTCATGAACAAAAGAAGTACAACATTTTTTGTGAGAAAGTAATTAACCATACATTTCTCTCTCTTGTGTTCCTGCCTGTCTCCAGCTACAGACCATGAACTATGTGGGTCAGTTGGCGGGTCAGGTGTTTGTGCAGGTCAAGGAGCTTTACAGGGGACTCAACCCTGCAACCCTGTCAGGATGTATAGATGTCATCGTGGTCCGGCAGCCCGATGGCACCCTGAAGTGCTCCCCCTTCCACGTCCGCTTCGGCAAGATGGGTGTGCTGCGTTCCAGAGAGAAACTGGTGAGATTACAGGGTGCTGCCTCCATCACACTTTCTCATTAGTCACACTTGTATCCTGACTACAGTATTGAAGCAAAGGCGGAAAAAGTTGTGAGGACAGAAGGTCATAACATAAGTTTTAATCAGTGTTCAGACATTTTCATTTGGTAAAAACGTTGCAGCAAAATTCTGATGACATTCTACGGTCTGAGTATTGCTATTGGAAAGTTAAAAGTGACGGATATCACACAAACACATGCTATCTGTAAGATAACACAGATATTCATTTACAAAACTTCCACTTACTAAATGTTAACACACTATCACAAATAAAGGATTTATTCATGATAAACGGGTTTTAAACATGCTTAAAGATCATGATTCTCTCCTGCAGGTTGACATCGAAATTAACGGAGAGCCGGTGAGTTTGCACATGAAGCTGGGAGAGAATGGAGAGGCCTTCTTTGTCAAAGAAACTGAAAACACGATGGTAAGTGATGATTGACAGTCGTTTCTATGAGTCAGTAAACACACACAAATATAGGATGGAACATAACGTAAGACATGAAGGTCTTGGAGGCTAAACTAAAATAAACTTAAAAGAGCTTGAATAAGAGAGGTACTCGTAGAGAATTTTTTAATTGCTGCCCTGTGGCATCATCTTAACAATGTAGTTCACCACTTACTGGTGAATCTGCAAATACACAACATAGTGTTGTCAGTATCAGATCTAGATCTATAGTTTTCTGCACAGACTGTGCCCCTTCTTTACTGTAGTCTGAAATGAAACATGAGACTGAGTTGTGCGGGCAGCTGCTAATGGAGACGTAAAAGTATTTAAATAGTGACTGATCTGTCGTCATTATGCAATGTGATGTTTGGCCATAAATAAGCAAAACAGAATTGTCCTAAAGATACCAATTGTTATGAACCCTAGAAGTGCACAATCACGAGTGTCTTGGCCTTGATAGCACACAGTTCTCCACAAATTAAATTGCAGAAAGGCTATAATAAGATCATAAGTCTCACTCATACAGTGCAAATAACAATGTACTAAGTGGATGAAAGGCATTTCAAGAAAAGAACAAAAATTAAATAGAAAAATGTGTTATAGTACCACGAAAATATAATATATATGGAAACACAAAATAATGTGAACAGACATTCATCTATTTTGGAATTTACTCGTCTGAAGGAAACAAGAATGAGTGGTGAGCATGATGGGAGCTGACAATGTTCCCCAGAATTATTCTGAGAAGAACTCAAACCTGATCTGAGGGATTACTTTGGTCTGACATGGTGCTCTAAAGAGGGGGTCCTGTAAGAATATTTAAATTCCTTCGTCCTTTATGGGAAAATAAAGTACTTTTAATTGAATGTCTGTCTCTTTGGCCATCTATATCCCACTGTTTGGGCATAATCTCGCCTTGACCCAACGTTTCCTCTGGAAAGTGGAAAACCAGGGGTCTATTTATAACTCGGGCAAATTCACCTCTGTACAGTCTGTTGCACTGAGACTGCACTCTGAAACTGCCGGTCACTGATCTGAGTGCCAGACAGACGAGGCGGTTCGGCACACAGAGTGTGAAATAGGAACAGGACAAACCGCACATACAACATGTAATGTACAGTATTAAAGCACAGATAAACATGCAAGGAATGAAACACTTTTCAGTCAGATATAGCAGCTTGATGATTGTCAGTTTCAGTTTTTACATTTATTATCTTCCATCAGTGTTTTTGATGTATCTCTTTTATAAATGGAAAAAGATTCACTGCATTTATACGGCAACTATTTGGCATCAAGCCAAGTCTCCTGGGAGTCTTCTATCCAACTTGCCCTTTACTAAATTGGAGGACTTGTTAGGGCTTGTGTATGGCAATAAGATCCTGCAAGGGAAACATTTACCAAATGTTCCAGGAAGATGTAATCATCAGGCTAGAACATCAGAATCTCTGAATACCTGTGGTAATACAATCCACATGTTGTAATGAACCTTGATTTGATTTAGTTGAAATCCCTTTCAGGTGAAAAAAGACGATTAAAGGTGTTTCATTTCAAACCTTTATTTATACAGATAAATCCCATTGAGATCATTGATCATTTGATTTCATTATTTCTGCTGTGCACAAAGCTGTTTTGGTAGATGCATTCGTCTCCAAAGATATACAAAACCAAATTCTTACATGTCCCATCCTGCAAGATTGTGTATGTTCCCAGCATATATTGCTCTGAACAGATGAGTTGTGACCTGGCATATTGCACATCCTGACCACTGTTCCTTTACTCACCCTCACATTGACTTTGACTGTGTCATGACAAGTGAACTGCAAGACATGTGTCAGTCTGCAGACCATCATCTCTTTATCTTTCCCTGTTACTATCTGGCTCTCTGTCTCTATGAGATGTAACTAATCTGAGCTCAACCTCAACATCAAACCAGATGATGTGGATTTGTATCGGTGGGGGATCTGTTTAATTAAACAGTAAGACTTCAATTCCACAATACGTATGTTTTTGTGGTATAAATAATATGCATTTGGATTTGTTTTAAAGATAGTTGCACGGTTCCAATAATGGCGTTATGTGTCGGTTGTCCCACCACTCTGTTCTTAATATCTCCCCCCGGAGATAAAATGTCCCCGGGCGCCGTCAAAATGGCAGCACACTGCTCCTAACTAGTGCTGCACGATTCTTGCTCAAATGTGAATCACGATTGTCCTCTATAAGAATTGAGATCACGATTCTCACACGATTCTCATCGTTTCAATGAAATTATGTATTGCACTCTTACTCTTAGACGTCACGAGAGCACAATGAATTTAAACAGACAACATTTGTCTCTCTTGTAACAAAACATAACTTTGTCTTTAGTCTGTAGTTGCTGAATACTGAACAAACATTACTACATTCAAAATGTGGCACCTGGAGCCAACTATTGTGGCTTAACAGACACCATCAACATCAAATATAAATCCAAGACTCAGTTTCTTGTAGCAAAAACATAGAGTAACTAAAATGAATTTGACAGCCAACTACTGTGGCTTTAAACAAAGTGCTTGAACTCAAGTCTCTCTGGTAACAAAACATACAGTAACTAAAATAAAGATATTGCTGCTGCCTGAGTGCTGAACATAAAAAATAGAATTGTTGCAGCTTTATAATAACAAAATGTAAACTTTGCAGTAGCACCTGTCCACAGTGACAGGACACCCAACTACTGTACAACAACACCAACCTGTTTGTTACAGGGAGGAATGCACTTCAGTTACTCAAAATACCTCACCACAGTGCTGAATATAAAAACAAAACAGTCACAGCTTTAGAATAATAATATAAAAAAGCCTAGCCAGCTAGCACCCAGTTCAACTACTGCACTTAATGGTTCTTGTACTGAAAACAACATAAACTTAAACAAAGTGCTAGACTCCACTGAGTAGTAATGTCACTGAATCAAAATGATTAACTTAAATACTGCAGTCAGTACTGAATATAAAAACGGAACAGAACATAAAGTTACAGCTTCAGAATAAATGTAAATAAAGCCTAGCTGCCTAGCTACTAGCACAGTCCATCTACTGCACTTTAAGATTCTTGGCTAAGAACACCAACATGTCGACATTCTGAGGTTTCAGGGAGGAACGCTGGCAAGTTACAATGTTCCCCCTTTTTTTTCATCGGTGTTGTTGTCATTGTCCTCGACCTCCTCATCAATCATTTCTGTGTCACTCATTTCTGTTTTTCCTGTACTACTAGTCGCTCTCGTCACTCTTTGCTAATCAGTGCTAATGCTAACGCTTCTGTAAACATACTGCCGGTGTTATGCAGTAGGTTGAAGCCTTGCCGTGGATTGAAGCCCTGTTCGCGGGGACGCGCAAAGGTGACGTAATCGCCTGTGTTGATTAAACAGCAAACGGCTGAATAAATAATGTGCATACAATTGCGAGGAGGCTCGTTTTAAGGACACGTTTTTCAGATCTGTCACAATCTTCGTATTGGAATAAACTTCCGTTTTTGAGTGTTTAGTCCCACTCTGTTATATTCCTCCTTCCTACAGAACAGACAATGACAGGATAATATGTGATTTGTCAGTATAGTCCTATTTCTTAAAACCTTCTCTGTTGTTTAAGTGTCTGATAACCACGAATAGTAAGCAATGATATAACAGTAATGATATCACATGATCATGTCAGACACTGTGTTATTTTCAATCAAGCCTAAAAAATGTGTTCAAACTGGCTTCACTCACTTGAATTGCTCCTTTGAATATCATTTTTATATATCCCTACTCAACACTTGTTTGTATTGTAATGCTACTCCTATTTTTTTTTCAATTGTATTTTAAGGTGACATTGAATGCTTTGAAAGGTGCCCTAAAATAAAGTGTATTATTGATCTTGTATCTGTGCCTCTATTACATTACATTTCATTTTCTATCACACTATTAATGTTCCTTATTTTAGACCAGGTTAATCCTGGTGTCAATAGGGAAGATCTGCACTGTTCTCTACATAACATGTTCAGAGCAGGTATTTCTCCTGCCGGATTTGGAACCCCCCCCTATATCTTACTCCGGATAGTCACAGACTCACCAAAATCACACTGGTGCTGGCTGTTCCCTTCTAGTTTATGCTCACAAAAGCATTTCACTCTGGGCCCAGCAGGTCAAAAACTAAAGAGGGGCTTCCAAATCCGGCAGTGCAGTTGTTAGAGCTGCCGGATTTTGAAGCGCCCCCTGTCATTTTGGCCAGGATAGTCACAATGTCACCAAAATCACACTGGTGCTTGCTGTTCCCCTCTAGTTTGTGCTCACAAAAGCATTTCACTCTGGGCCCAGCAGGTCAAAAACTAAAGAGGGGCTTCCAAATCCAGCAGAGCAGACTTTCTATCCTGAGGAAGATTTTCTATTTGCTTGCAGTCCAAGTCATGCACTGCGTTTCTGTGTAATATCATAATAATAAAGTTATCCTTTTTCCTGGCAATGATAAATCCCTGTTTTCACAAGTTCAAGTGTTTTGAATTCTTTCAACAGCGCACACGTTCTTTATGGACACAAAATAAAGGGACATTCTTTTAACCTCACCCAAACATATTTGTTGTGGTATCTTCTCAATTTCTTCACTTTATTGCAATAGGTTTGTAAATTATAAATAATTAGACCAATACAGTATTTTTCGTTTGCAAACACACTAAAATTACACATAAAGCAACATTATATAAAGTGACACAAAAGCAAAATCTCAGCTCAAGTCTCCAAAAATCTAAACACATTTTCAGCTTTGCACTCAATTTTAAATTCAACAGGGCACTTTTGCAACACTGCACGCAGTTCTACAGTTCAGGCAAACAACTGACATAGTCACATGTTCTTTTGCGCTTGTTTTCATAGACCTGGTTGCTTATTCCTTCCGCAAAAACTGGCAACACGAGTGGCTGCATGAGAGGAGGAGAAACAGAACACTACCATTTGCATGCGATCATGGTACTTTAATGTTAAATGTATCAGTATATTTGCTTTACATCGTTTAAGTATGATTGACATTGCAAGTTGGTATTATTCAGAAGCAAAATAATTAAAAATAATTAAAAAATCCAAAAAAAAAATCAGCTTGACGTCATAGGATCGCCGTAATTTAGAAATGAGATCGCATAGGTGTCTGAATTGAGATCACGATCTTTTTTCGATTAATCGTGCAGCACTACTCCTAACACAGGATGGGTCAAATGCAGAGAAACAATTCCCCCACCGGGATTAATAAAGTATATCAAAAAAAATATCTCAACAAACATTACATGGATATATCATGGCTTACATAGAAATTATGCACAAACAGACTATTGTGTTTTAATGTGACAACATCGTTGCTGGTGAACATCAATTGCATAGATGGTAAACAAATGATGGTAAACATTATACCTGCTTGAAATGGTTAGCATATTCATTGCTAGTAGCTAAAATCACCCCTGCTGCTTACTACAGCTATAGAGCATACTCTTTATCTTCTACCTTCTTCCCAATGATTTCACTCCAAATTCTCTTTGTTTTAAATAAAATATAGTTGATTTAAATCAGAGTTTGAAGGGAATTATGGATGTTTACACTATAGATTACCTCATATTATCATGTCATGTTTCTGTGTTTACAGGAAATAGTCCCATCCTACCTTGCGACCTCACCCATCGTGTCGACTGGTGCAGAGTTAATGGAGTCCCAGCTGGGGAGGGGCACTTTCCGTCACCATGGTAGGCCCTCTTAAAAATACATTTGGTAATTTGTGTAAATGCGTATGTGCTAACAGTTTTGATTGCACTCTCTCACATGACATAGACACCATCCCCTGCGGTTCACTTCCTGTCCAGAGCCTGGGAATGCTGCAAAGTGATGGGGGGATGATAAAGAAGAGGAGGAAGAGGAGGAGGAAGGCACGACCAGAGGCAGGTGGAGGAGGAGGGAGGAGAGAGGAGAGTGATGAAGAGTTCTCAGAGGACCAGGACATGTTTACTATTGACCTGAGCTCTGACGAGGAGAGAGAGGGTGACAGCAGGTGTGTGTATGTGTGTGTAAATGATATGTTATTGGATTGTGTGTTTCAGTTTGAACAATTTAGCTGTTAATGTTTGAGAGAGGAGTTATTAAAACAGTCACTCTGTTCCATTGCTGTAGTAAACAACCTCAATGGGCTCTTCTCAACATTCACAATGATGGTTGTTAAGTAGATGAACCACTGCCAATAGTTGTGTTAAGCATAAAGACTGTGTTGTTATGTGTGTCATGCATGAATGAGTGTGAGTGGGTTTTCCAGCAATTGAAAAGAGGGCATGTGCATTTCAGCGCATGAAACAGAAGAAATTGGAATGTTTCCATATATAGCAATGTAATAATAATAATAATACATTTTATTTATATAGAGCTTTTCACAACTCAAAGACGCTTTACAGTATGAGGGAGGGTAGACAAACAAGGACAGGCAAACAAATAAATATAGTAAAATAAAATGTAGATGGCAGTGTCCCCCTCTTTGGGTTAGTCTGTAATTATCTCCACAGCTTTTGGATTGATGCCATGGTATTCAACAACAACAATCATGCCCCCTAAGGATGAGCTGTAATGACTTTGGTGATCTAGCGCCATCATCAGATCCAGGTTTGTAACAAAATATTGGTGCCTGCAATAACAATGGCTTCCAGATTCATCTGTATGTGTGTGTTGTGCTTATTTGACAAAGGTCAGTATGCCAACATGGTAAACTGTTATGTGAATATGGTAGATAAAACACCTGCTGACAATAAGCATCTTAGAATTGTACTTGTTACAAAGATTAGCCTTCTCAAAATAACAATGCTTATTGTTAAAGAGCAACAATTAAAGTTGAAAAAGGAACATCTTTGGACAATTAAACACTCGAAAGCGTAGCCATTCTTCTTCACTGGGTTGCGTGGTTTGTTCAGATTTGATCTATAGTGACCTAAAAAACTGTTATTGAATTCTGATTAAAATATGACTAAATCCTTATTGGGGCAAGTATGTGAAATCATCTTTCTCCAGGTGAGACCTCAGACAATGGGGAAAAAAGAAATACCAAATATTTCCTTAGAAATGATCAAAGACAATTGAGAATGATCGAGCCTCTTCCGATCTTTCTAAATTCTGTAAAATCATTCCAATTTCTCAAATAAAACTCTTAAGAACAGTTGAGGGAGATGCAATGAATGGGTGTGCCTGCATGTGTGCACATGTTAGAGCTTATGTATGTGTGTGAAAGCCAGCTCAGTTTGTGGGTTGCGCTCCAGGGATTCTTCCTGTTCCCACGGTGCTTTGTGTGTCTTTGAAATAAATAAAAAAATGTTTAAAGAAGGTCACCACTAGGGCAGGAGCTCTCTAGAAACCATTGAGGAGATGAAAGAATGTGTTTACCTCATGTGATGCCTCATACTGTGCTCTGGTTGTGCTCAAACAAACGTTTCGTGACATTTTTATGAGCATAAGCAAATCCCCTGTTTGACTTTATTTGGACTTGCACTTACTGTACACTGTGTTTTTATAGTATGGCGTGTGCACAGGCTTTGACATGCGTGTTTGCATAAGAATGTCATCTCAATGCATGTGTGTGTGTGTGTGTGTATTCAGACCTGTGTACGGTGATCAGGGGTCTATAGCCAACACGCTCACACACCCCAGCACTGACTGGATCCGTTCACAGAGGTATTACTTACTCACTACACTTGATGATTAACTTATCTTCTTATTTTGTCTAACTGTCTGTCAAACTTTTTTTCCCTTCCTTTTATGTCATTCGGGTCACATTTCTACAAAGCATCCTCAATGTTTTCAGTTTCATAATAATTAAAATGTACCGTCTTCTTTCTGTGTTTGTATCTTTCTGCAGTCATGGGATCAAGACGGTGGAGTCGCTCTCCATCCCTGCTGCCTGTGGTCTGTCCATCTCTTGTCCTCAGCAGACCTCTCACTTCCCCCCCCACGTTAGGTATCACTTTCAATGTTCCGCTCTCTGAATGCTGCTAATACAATTATTCACGAATGGATGTAAAGCTTAATGTTTGCAGGAAGTAAAACTTATTTAAATAGTTGTAATTATAATTTCGGCTTTACTTAATCTTAGTATTCTAAAATGTAATATATATTTTAAAGATGGTATATCTGTTAAACTACGGGGTACAAACTGATGTTAATCTACTTTTCCAGCGGCCTCGACGATTCTAGGCCATCAACACCGAAGAGCGACTCAGAGCTAACCAATCAGAAAAACCCTGAGATTTTGTGGACCTGGGGGGAGCTGCCGCAAGCTGCCCAGGTACAAAATACTTCAGGACTCGCAAGGCTATAAGCCATGGGGTATTCTCAAAGCTCATTGATTTCATAAAAGTGTTACTACATGCCTTTGTTTTTGTAAAGTACGGATTTAACAAACGAGATATCGTGTAATTATTAGTGTGCTTTAAAGTTGCTTGTAAGTCTTTTGTTTTACCTTTAGACAGAATCATTTCAGCTGTTTCTCCCAAAATGTCTTCATAAGGCTGCTGGCTTCAGTAACACATGAGTGGGATCAACCTTCTCATCTTAAAAGAGAAAACATATATTAGGGTCCCAAAATGTAATAATGGAGATAAGTAAATATAAAAACAGAACATACTTGAGCACACACATAAAAAGAGTGTAAAGTCACCCCTTTCTCTTTCTTTCATAGCCGGCCTTCCTGACTGACCACCAGAAGCAGCACCCTCCCCCAGTGGTCTCCATCCCGGTGTCTTCCAGCACTCATTTTAGAACCATCCTTGACATGGGACCCCCCTCCCTCAATCTCTACGCTCCCCAGCCAGGGGAGTCTGCTGCTCACAGTGAGGACAAGGACACCGAAGAAAGCAAAAGTGGAGCCAGGGCCGGACTAACTATGACGACTGTGGACAGGCCTGGAGGTGAGCATGGTCATAATCTGGAAGACAGAATGGTATTATCTGCAAGCCTAGAACATTACAGTTTAAACTAATCCATAATTAGGTAAATGGTATTATCTAGCTACCTTTAAAAACCTTTATTAAATACTTTAAACCTCTGTCAGTCTTGAAAAAGTGGCCCTTTACTGACCTCCAGTGGTGTTTTACTTTTTTAAGTTACTGTTTTTTTTTTTGCAAATGTCACTTCTGAATGAATCAAATGAGAAAAGGATTGTAGAATTTCCCAAATCCTTGTGGACAGTTCTCAAATGAACCTTATGTATCAGTGACCCATGAGCTTGTTTTATACACGCTTTTCACTTTCTTTCCTGTAGTTGGAGAGGTGGAAAATGTTGGGCAGTTTTGTGCGGAGATTGAGGGTTTATCAGCCAGCTCAGTGTCTCCCAGGATTCTCATTGATCATCTTGAAGAAGGTGGGGCTGGAGAAAGTCCCATCAGATCAACTGATTCACCATCAAAGAGGAAAGGTACCAGTATCTCAAACAGTACAAAGGATTTTCTTGTACTTAAACATTTCTATATGCTTCATTATCATGCTGATGGTGATGTGTAATTTTGTATTTTATTAGAAAAAAGAAGCCAACACCTTGGCGCTGATGGCATTTACCTGGATGACATCACAGAGCTGCAGCCTGAAGTAGCTGCTCTCTACTTCCCTAAAAGGTTCAGTAACAAACATAATCATGCACCGAACATTTCATGTGCATGCTTTGATAGCAGTAAAATAACTTACTTATGTTTGGTAATACACCCACTGAGTTCCTAGGCAGGATTCTTTGACATTATGTTATTTGTGTCCTGCTTTACAAATGTAATCAATAACTTGTTCAATATTTTATAAGGATTTATGGCAATAGCTAACCACCACAGCATTACATTTATACAGCTGACACTTTTATCCAAACAAAGCAGCCATAACCATTTGAGTACAACCCCAAAGTGCATGATCAGGCAAGTTCTTCATATCTAGTTATTTGTTACTGTATTTCAAATATGCCGATCTACCTCATGTGCTACATTGTTACGTCCCCACTAAGGTCTAGGGGACCTGGAGACAATAACATACAACCAATAAAAATGAGGGAGTCAGCATAACAGTTGACAAAAGGTTTATTTCTTGAACAACCTAACTGAACCAAAGTTTAACAGAAACACTCTTTGTGTGAGGAGGAGGAGTCAAAGTATTGTGCCAAACAAAAGAAACAAGCATAACAAAACCAGGCCTCTCTACATCTATCCTTTGAAACCAAAACTCAAACAAAAACCCTCACTAACTAACCTACTCAGAGCTGGAAAAAACTAAATACAGGGGTGGCACAATCCGCTAACCTAGTGTGTCTAAACATTAGTTAGCTACGTGGTGAGAAATGTACAGGGTACCCCAGACTTACCTATCTCCTCCACCTCTCAACACACACACTTTCAAAAAGGTCAGACAATACAAGGAGCATGAGTTGCTCAACACTGCAGTCAATTGCAGGCTCCTCAATCAGCAACAGGCCCAGAGTGAGAGAGTGAGAAGACTTCCTGGGTACCTCCTTTATGGTCGGCCCTGGTTGCTGATAGGCCAGCTGAGGGTGAGAGGATCCAATCAGCCATCAGACTCAGGTGCACAGGCAGATACCGATCAGCTGCTGATTAGCTGTGCAGAAGACAGGGAGAAGAGAGAAACACAGGAGGGAAGGAAAACCACGTAACATACATTTAGAGACATTATGAAATATTGTCAAACATATTTATTTTATGGCCCAAGATGCAGTCATGATCACAACACCAGATGTTACAGATGTATCTGTTTGAGAGCATATGTATTTCTCTCTCCTCAGTGACGGTGGCAGCAGCTCCATGAGAGGCGACTCTGAGTTGATGATGATGGGAATACGGAGCGCAAATCAGTCCCCCCACTCAGAGGGCAGCAGTGGGATGGGCAGCAGTGGGATGGACAGCGGTGTTGACAGTTTGTCCGACCACATAGGGGACCTGCCTCATGTTTCCATCTCTTTGTGTGGAGGACTCACTGACAACAGAGAGATCACAAGAGGTAGGACAAGGAATGTGCAAGAGGGAAGGACAAAGGGGAAACACTTAGTTCAATTTAAACACTTAATTCCCTGTTCTTTGTTTTTAAACGTGTGTGTGTGTGTGTGTGTGTGTGTGTGTGTGTGTGTGTGTGTGTGTGTGTGTGTGTGTGTGTGTGTGTGTGTGTGTGTGTGTGTGTGTGTGTGTGTGTGTGTGTGTGTGTGTGTGTGTGTGTGTGTGTGTGTGTGTGTGTGTGTTTTATGTCACAGATCAGTTCCAGGAGAGAGCAATTTCCTACAAGCAGTTTTCGGAAAACCCTTCTCTTATCGATGACCCCAACCTGGTTGTCAAGATAGGAAACAAGTATGTACCAATATATTCATTATGAATAGATATGAAGTTATTGCTAGCAGCTGGTTAGCATAACTTAGCACACATACTAGAAACCTGGAGAAATAGCAAGTCTCCCTCTAGCCAAAGTTACCTCAATCGGCTCACTGGCATCTCATAAACGTTCGTCAAGAAAGCTAATTAGGGTGATAACCCCTCATTTAGAAATAAATATGACACCTGTTTTTGTCAGATATAAATGTGAGTTTTTAAAGACCACTTATAGCTCTCGGCCATTGCTTTTAGGTACTTCAACTGGAACACAGCAGCTCCTGTCATGCTGGCCATGCAGGTTTATCAGAAACCACTGCCCCAGGTAAGACCACCACAGTCAGACACAATACACAATATAATTGTCTTTCAGTGTAAAGTTATACAGCTTAGTCATAATTTTTTTAAAGTATTTTTCTTTGATTACATCATTGTTATATTGTTAGATGGTGTGGTGTAAGTGTTCTGCGACCCTGCATCACTTTTTACTCTGCACTTACAGCATTTAGCAAATAATAATTATACATTTTCCCTATCTGATGTGTCACTTCAGTGTTGTCTTTTGCCAGTGTCCAGGCTTCCTTTTATGAAACAAATTGATTATTTACACTTACTGTGTTGGATAAAGAGAACTTTTTGATGGATATTCCCTATGATATAATTGGAATCGGCTTTTTATAAACACACAGAGGAGCGATAACAAAAGTGACATTTGCCTTTAAATCTTACTGTTTTTCTAACACAATAATAATGTAATGTCTTTATCCCCCTCCTTATTTTTTTCTTTTATTTACACTTTTATTTCCCTTCCATCATTCATCCGATTTTTCTGTGTGCTAAGTGTTGGTGTTTGAGTTACGTGTTTTCTGCTTTTGGCCTCTTCTCATACTGCCTCCCTGGTCTTTTTGGCTCCAGTCATTCCCAACCTGTATGATACTTTTCTTGGGAGTTGGTCAGGGCATGTGTATGTGTGTGTGTCTGTCTATCTGTCTGTCTGTCAGTCGGTTGGTCTGTCTGTCTGTCTGTCTGTCTGTCTGTCTGTCTGTCGGTCTGTCTGTCTGTCTGTCGGTCTGTCTGCTGTGTCTTGTGGCACTTTTCCCCACTGCTATCCAGGCACAATCTTCAGACATCTCTCTTTACTTTGCCTCCTTTGTTTATGTGCCTTTGAATTCCCACCTGTAACTGCCTTTATTTGGTGATTTAGTTGCAGTTCATTGTCGTTTGCAATGTGTTGCTTTATTATTTTCTTGTGAGCTATCTGTTCATGTATTTATGGGTGTACCTGTAGTTCCTGCTTCACTTTGATTCCATTATTTATGTCAGTTTTGAGTTACATTTCCAGTCAGTTTTGAGTTGTATATGCATGGTTTTCTTCAGGCCTCAGTGGAGAACATCATGAAGGAGAAGATGCCAAAGAAAGGAGGACGCTGGTGGTTCTCATGGAGGACCCGGAACAGCGACTCCAAATCAGTAAGTTCCAGGATCCACATTATAGGAGCCATATGTTAAAATGTATAGTTTGATATATTTGAATATTATAATCCTTTGTTGTTAGTGCTATCATATCATTTATTCGAACCAGCCATGTGAAATTGACGGCATAGACGACCGCAGCTGCTTGTGATTACGAGACGTTATAGCCGACGGCAGCTGCTGGTGATTGTGTGTGTGTGAGAAGGAGAAAGAAGCACAGACCTCTTAGTTTTTGACCTGCGAAAATATGTGTTTGTATTTGATACCTTTTTGCTGAAGTAAAGAGTCAAACAAACTATCCTGAGACGTATATCTTGTCCGAGTCAAGCTTATTTGCTATCTGTCAATCGAATTTTGGATTACTGGAACTACACACATTTGTAGTGGTTGTAAGCCTTTATTATCTACACAATAAATCTAGTCAGTGGAGGGAAAGGGACAAATGGAAATGTTGGGGGCCATGTTTGTTCCTTACATCAACAAAAGCAACAATATTTCAGGCGATTAAGTGACCTTTGACCTTTCTGCACTTCAGGAATCAGTGACGGATGGGGGGGGAGACAGTGGAGAGAGCTCACTCACCATGCCCTCAATGAACAGGTGACAGACCCTTTTTTAGCATAAAAACAACATATGTCTCTTACAACGCTTCATTCTCATCAGTTTTCATATTCTCATTACAATTGTTTGTCTTCAGCACAAAGGATGAGTCATCCTCTAGTGATGAAGACAACAGATCGTCCAATCAGGCATCAGGATCCTGCCAGCCGGAGCCCCTCATGAGTCCTGGCAGCGTCTTTTACAAGAAGACTCTTCGGCTCAACTCAGAGCAGCTGGTATGCATTACTACAGTTGGTTTTATTAACCTTAATGTGGATAAAGTATGCACACACCTTAGTTTATGGCCGCTCTAAAGCTCTGTAGTGACTTATTACATATTGCACTATATGGCATGAATGTGGACAAAGTACATACATTACCTATGCTTACATACCAAACATCAAACTTAAAATGTTTTTTAAAAAGAGTGAAAACATGTTGCTTTTTGGGTTACACTCTCTATCCCATGGGGCTCCAAACAGTTTAATCGGAGGCTCAGTGAATGGGGAAAACAATGGTCTGAGGGAGAGCCCATAATCTCAGACCCAGATTTATTGTATCTTAAAATGAAAAATGGTATTCTAATATTTTGTTTAAAGAAATTAAATCAGAATTCCTGATGATTTTTGTGTCATTGCAGATAACAAGCTTAACACTGTATATCAAATTAACTTTCATAATTTGAATGTGTGTGTGTGTGTGTGTGTGTGTGTGTGTGTGTGTGTGTGTGTGTGTGTGTGTGTGTGTGTGTGTGTGTGTGTGTGTGTGTGTGTGTGTGTGTGTGTGTGTGTGTGTGTGTGTGTGTGTGTGTGTGTGTGTGTGTGTGTGTGTGTGTGTGTGTGTGTGTGTGTGTGTGTGTGTGTGTGTGTGTGTGTGTGTGTGTGTGTGTGTGTGTGTGTGTGTGTGTGTGTGTGTGTGTGTGTGTGTGTGTGTGTGTAGGCTAGCCTGCAGCTGAAAGAGGGAGCCAATGAAGTGGTGTTCAGTGTGACCACTCAGTATCAGGGCACATGTCGCTGCCATGGCACAATCTATCTGTGGAGCTGGGATGACAAGATAGTTATCTCCGATATAGATGGAACCATCACCAGGTAATGGAAAACAAGACTGTCTCCCTGTCGTTGTTATAATCCAATAGGAAATTAACAAAGCAGCCTGTGACAGAAGGAAGTTCAGTTTCAACTTTTCACCACTAGATGTCAGGCTTTACACAGATTTAGTGTCGGTGATGTGTCTACTTGAAGTAAAGAAGTGTATCTGTATTGATGTTGTGACGTTGCCTCTCTGTAGGTCAGACACGCTGGGTCACATCCTCCCTACTCTGGGTAAAGACTGGACCCACCAGGGTATCGCTCGGTTCTACCACAAAGTCAGCCAGTGAGTGCTGCTTTACAATCTCCACACTGCTTACATAGTGATGTTGTTAAGCTAAGGACATTTTACAATACAAATGTAAGCTTCTACATTAAAAATATCTGATATATGTGTTTAGTTATTTTTGCTTTAACAGACATATAATAGCATCTTAGTAGTGAATCCTTTTTAAACCTGAATACACAACTGTTGAAATTGGTAAATGTGTGTCTTTGTCTCTCTCTCTGTCACAGGAATGGATATAAATTCATGTTCTGCTCGGCGAGGGCCATTGGTATGGCTGACATGACGCGAGGCTACCTGCACTGGGTCAATGAGAGGGGAACCATGCTGCCTATGGGCCCGGTGCTGCTCAGCCCCAGCAGCCTTTTCTCTGCTTTGCACAGGTCAGACACACACCACATGTACCAACATTTAGCAATCAGGATTCATATGGGCTTGAGCCATACAAAAATAGCCTCAGCAATGAATAATAGTAACTGTAATTTGGTATTTAAAAAGATTGTTTTTCACCAGCAGCATGTATATATATACGCACAAACAACACAAACCGTCATGTGCACATATTGTAACTAGAACTTTAGGGTTTTTCATGCATTTCACTCAGTCTTCTTCATCTATTGGCTAACACATTGTTTGTGTAAAATGTGTTTACTGTCATGTTGTGTAGGGAGGTGATTGAGAAGAAACCAGAGAAGTTTAAGATTGAGTGTCTCTCAGACATAAAGCAACTGTTCTACCCCAACACTGAGCCTTTCTACGCTGCTTTTGGAAACAGAGCTACGGTGAGAGGGTTCACTTTTCTGCTCTTTATTCAAAGGGAATCATTTGTAATAGTAATTATTTCTATGCATCATTTAAAATCAAATATTTCAGCATTGTCACAATTTGTTGCCAACACTTACCCTTGGTAGGGATGTTTTGTGATTTCAGGATGTGTATTCCTATAAGGAGGTGGGCGTTCCTCTGAACAGGATTTTCACTGTCAATCCCAAGGGGGAGCTGATACAGGAGCATGCCAAAACCAATATCTCCTCGTAAGCTATGCTCTTTGTTTCACTTGATTTCCATCATATGATCTGACTAAGGACACACATGTACAGATGTTTGACTGTCTGGTTAAAGGTTGGAATCGTCTGTGTCTCTCCCTCTCAGCTATGTGCGTCTGTGCGAGATGGTCGATCATGACTTTCCGCTCCTAGCTCCAAATGAGGGAGCAGACCTTCCCCGCTCTGACACCTTCGACCAGTGCTACTGGAACAAAGAACTTCCTGAAGGCACTGACGAGCAAGGTGAAGAGCCACAGCCCCTTGTGGCAAGCTGAGGAACCCCCTTCACGCTGTGGTCAGTGGTTTCAGGGTTCATTGTGTAGCTCATGTCCACAGGAAATGAAGCACTTATCCAAGAGCTGTTCCTGATGAATGAATCAAGCTTCATGGCTTCTTCAAGGATCAAAGACTTAGAAGATAGGTAACTACTGATTCAAGTCAGTCATTGTGATTTCTATATCCAACATAAACTATCCACCTTGCCATCATTCAACAGTGACAACACAAGAAAATCTATGGGGTCATTTTCAATAACATAAAAAAAATCCTCGATGAATTTCAGTTGCTAGCTGCTAGGGGGTATTTAACTGATTATTTTCCCGGAGAAGTGCACAACACAGACTCACGTATTAAAAATATGAAGGTGCACTGACTCATAGACACACATGCAAGCAGCACACAAAAGTAAATCATGTAAATGCATTCCATTGCACTACATTGCAGAGCACAAGTACGTAATGCTTACCTTTGGCTGGTTCCCATTCTCTACTTCATCCCATACTACTATTAATTCACACTGGAGGTTAAAACAAGCTGCCACAATACTATGGGTGACAATGATGATAGTTATCGTTATCTTTCACCAAATGGCTTGTATATTCTAGTATCAATATCGAGTCAGACCTACTTTTATCCCCTGAAATATTAAGTAATAAGAATGGCGCTTTGTTAATTAAATAGGCAACTACTTTTGCAGAAATGTTGCTGTAACCAAACAGAGATTTTAAACAAGAAGCCTCCAAAAGTATTAACAAAATATAAATGACATATACAATTCAGCCTGTTGGTGCATTACTCATTTTAATCTTTTAATGAACAGTGACTTTTTTTACCCATCATGCAATATATTTACCAAATAGTAAACAGACACCTGGTTGCAGTTTTACCTGGTCTAGTATAGTGACTGTAGTTATCTCTTCTGACCTCAACTACAAAAAATACAGGACACTTGACTTCAGAAATACCACAATACATTACAGTGAAAACATCCAGTACATGCAAAAACAGCACAGAAAGTGTTTCCAGTATTCCCTTGTGTGCCGAACACCTTTGCAGGTCCAGATAAATGTGTGTGTGGACCGTGCTACTGTGAAAAATGTTCTAACTTCAATACTCAATGCAGGTCAATGCAAAATACCTGTGTGTGGACTTTATGTCTGTTTTTATATGTGCAAGTTAACACAGGTGATATACTAGAATGTAGTCTATACATAACTCAGAGTGTATGTTATTCTAATAACTAATGCTCATCAATGCAATGACTGCTGATTTTAAGTTTTGTGAAGTTGTTAATGCACAGAACAGCATACTTGTTATGTGGAGCACTTATCTGTAAAGGAGAAACGCATGGTGAAATAGGTTGAGGTTTGACTCGACACATTTATTTCAGTCATTTTTACATTTTCTTTTCATTTGTAATCATGTGTTTATGTTGCCATCCGTTGATCAAATAACACTTATTGTATTGGATTTATTCAAAATGGAAGCGTTTATTTTGACCACATGTCTAACTTAAAATGGGGGAAACCACTGTAACATGAATAACATTATTTTATGTGAACATATGAAGTGAATATTTAAGCTCTGCTAAACTGTTGAGAGCTGATATATTGTCTAATATACTTTGTTACTGGTTCTCATTTAGTACTCACAGCTATTGTATGTTTTATTATGAATCTGTTTTTAAACCAGCCACCTCTCTTTGCACTGAGAGGGGGCCGTTTCATCATGTGACCACTTCAGCAAGAGAACAACATGCAGTATTTTAGGAAAGACAATAAGTCTCCTTTCGGGTGTCATGTCAGCTGGTAATCATGTGTTATTTGTCAATTCATCTAATGCATCATGGGTATCAAGAGGGATATTAACATGACAGCCAAACTTGTACTTTGTGCAGCATAATGAAGATACTTTCAACCCCCAAAAAGTCTCTGTTTGTATTAAAACGTAAATATTAGGTAGTTAAAAGCAGCTCTGAATGTCTTACATCTTTTGTAAGGAGAGAACATGCTACAACTCTCCAGATTTAAAGCAATTCACCAGATTTCAGTAACAATTTCATCATTTCATTTGTAGTCAGATAGTAATGTGTCCTATATTGAAAAAAATAAATGAAATCAAAATGACAGAAGACTAAACTAGGATTGATTGTCTGTTATACTGCTATATAATCTTGGTGCATAGGATATTATGTCTAATGCTGTGCTGTGATCGACAAAAAGAGAAACTAATGACCTTTCATCAAAAATGTTTGATGTTCAAATGCCTTTTGGGAATCCAGTGTAAGTTGTACCAGAGAAAAGACACAGAGGATGCATGCTGTTGTGATTCAAAGATGTGAATTTATGTGGATGTTATGATGATTGTCACCAGATTTTTATAGGGAAGTATATGCCCTGTTATTGTTATAAGTATGTCAAACATGCACAGACACGATGACTTGTGATTATTTAAGCCAAACAAACACTCTGATCCGTGTGAGGTCATTTACTTTGATAATCGTAAAATCGTTCTGCCTTTAATTCAAGCACAGAGATTTACTTACTGTACAATTTCATATGGAAGTAAGAATTGATTTTTCCTCTTAATGAACACAATGCTCTTCCCATTTTTTTAAGTAAATCATCTGTTTTGATGATTTTCACCTGATTCTTTCTGTGAAAGATCGTATGAACTCTTGACCAGATATCTGTCTCCGTGTTGACTTGGATGTCGATCCGGTTTGCTTTCCCGTGTAAAGATTATGTCCAGGGCACCGTGAAGCAGCGTGCAAGCTACTATCGATAACATTTTGAATAAATCTGTACAGTGGACACATTTTTCAATAAACTCAAAGGTGATTGCTACACTGTGTTTCACTTCCTTTTAACAGTTCTGCATATTAAGTACGTTTCACTTGTGATGACTTTGTTGACAAAGCTTTTGTTCATGTACAGTTTTGAATGCAAAGCTTTTCTTTTAATAAGACATAACAACAATTCCATTCTGATCACTTTAGAACAGTGGTTCTTAACTGGTGGGTCGCAACCCAAAAGTGGGTCGCGGACCCGTTTCGAGTGGGTCGCAGATGTATGAGTGAAGACAATTCTTTTTGAAAAAAAGTCAAACTTTTATTTTGAAGGTCTAACGCTGTGCATGCAGTCGGCGTTGGACTGGAAGTACCGGACACCATAAACGGTTTTGAAAACTTCTGTCACGTAGTGATCATCTTCTCAATAAAACATCTTTGCTGATGTTTTTTCCGAGTCTTCTGGCCAATCAAAATCAAGATTGTTGCCGGAAGTCCCCACGGAGAATAACTTTGCGGAAGAACTCTTCTTTATACATCCATGGGTACAACTTCAGATACAAGTGAACACATAATTGAAATATGACCCCCGGTTTGATGATTGACAGGTCACAGAACAATGGGGGCTATCTACCCTACCCACAATTCACACAGAAAAGTTCAGCTTCAGAACAAAGTGAAAAACAAACAATGGCATAACATATTATTAATATGTCGGGTAGTAGCCTATAGATTTTTTTATTTTCTTCTCAGAGTGTACCAGAATGCGTAGTTTATATGTTAGTATTTCTAAAAATCATCTCATTAAACCTTTTTTTAAAGCATACTTTAGTTCTGTAAAGGGATATAAGGGATTATGCACTGTACTTCACTTTAATTAATATTGTATGCTGAAAACACCAGTTGAGAACCACTGGTTTAGAAGACACATTATTAAGAGCTCTGCACACTGTCAACCTTGCTGCACGCATTATGTAAACCTTCAAAAAATAATTTGTAAAACATCGTAATGCATAATGTTTATAGATGGTTTCCACATTTGTAAACATTGATAAGTGTATAGAGCAGGGGTGGGGAACCTCCGGCCTCCGGGCCGTATACGGCCCGCGAGACAATTTGGTACGGCCCTCGAGGTAATTTATAAACACACGCAAAAAATAAAAAAATGAAAGAAATCTAGACCGCAACAAAATTAAACAAGCGAGTGCCTTTTTTTCCTGGCCAAGGTCAGGGTCCTTGAACACAACACGAGCCTAACGTGTCATCACGTGGTATATGTCTCGACCACAGTCTATGGTCTCGACTAGTGCTGCGTACCGGTACGCCGAACCGGTACTGGACTTGTAAAAAGTTTCGGTTCAAGTCCGGTTAAAACCGGAACGTCAGGAACCGGTACTTGGACTCGCAAAAAAACTAGCACTTACGTATATTCTGGTGTCTGTGGTTATTTAAACATTCCCTGATAAACGTTATTCAGCGTCAATAAATGAGTGCTAATCCCAGTGTGCTCAGTGTCCAACATCACATGTCATTTCACCTTCGATTTACGGTTTGAAAACGTAGAATTTCGCCACATGCTAATGCTAACCGGAAGTGAAGAATTTTCAGAATAAAAGTTTTAAGTTAATAGTGTGAACTTTCGTTTTTTTCAGAATAAAAGTGATTTAAATTAGTGTTTTTAATTCAAAATTACGCCATATCAACATTGATTTTAATTTCTAACAGTATGTATGTACATCACTATGTATGTAGTATGTACTGTATAATGTACACATGTAGAGTTGTAGAAAAGACATGGTGCACAGACAGTACAGTACACTCTGACTGTACATTCACTAGAGTGTAGCCTATACTGTATAGTAGGTGTGTAACAGTGTGATGCGTATAGTCTACTCTACTCTCTACCTTTCAGCAACGTTTTAGGAATTTAGGCTCAGTCAGCTCAGGGACTGTTTGGTTACTTTAGTTTGGTAAATGAAATAAATGTTTGAACTTTGTAGTAGTTCACTGTAGTTGCTGTCATAAGTCATTTGTAGACTAAGTGGCACATTTGTACTTTGTAGAGAAATGTAGACACAAGTTGGAAGGGAGCACAATAAACCTGATGAGTTTGAATTTGAGTTGATTATGAGTTAATTTTCAATTGATAATTAGCTCACAATAAGTTCACTTTAGTTACTCACACAACTTGACACAAGCCATGGGTTCAGGTCCGGACTTATAAGTCCGGACCTGAACCTGAACCTCTGGACTTGAGTCCGGACCTGAACCTGAATGTGAGTCCAGGTACGCAGCACTAGTCTCGACTGACAGGGGTGCAGTTCTGACGGAGAGCACCAGAACGCCACTCCAGCACTTCAGAAATTGCAGTACCGATACGTCCATACACATGCCGCAGTTTCTGCGTGTCTGTGTCTTTAGTTGAAAGCCCAGTGGCGATCTGCTCATCTGTCATACTGATCAGACAGTCAATAAATGTGTTGTTATCATTAGCATCTGGTTAGCTAGCTATGCTAACGAATATAAGAAGCTTTTTCTACAACCAGTGAGGTAAAGGCACATCTTTATATGATCATTATAGTTATAAAAAAAATAAGAGAATAAAGTAAACAGGTATAAAATACTATATGACAGTTATTAATAAAGAAGAATACAGTTTGAAAGGGGAGTGATTTGTCAAATATCCATAAATTAAAAGAAAATCTGCTTACAGTTGTGTTTGGGTGTTGAGAGATGTGTCCATAGATCTCCTAATGTTGCTCTCAAAGTGCACCAGATTGATGCTTTTAACTTCAACATTTAAAAAAAAATCTTCCCAGGGGAGCACGCCACACCCTGCACGTGCATGCATACGCGAGTCATGGTGAGATATCTGGATTAAGAGGTTGCTTTTTCTTTGCACAGAATGAAATGAATAGGCTGTGATTTTAGTTTTTTTTAAGCAGAGGTCAATAACTTGTACGGCCCTCTGAGGATATTGTAAAAATTGAAATGGCCCTTGAGAGGAAAAAGGTTCCCCACCCCTGGTATAGAGGCTTTACAAAGTATGCCATTTATTTAGGTATTAAAGTAATCAGTTGCAACTTTAATTAGCTACAAATAATGTTTACGTAGGTAGTTCAATCTAATTATTAACTATGAACCATCTGTTGTAATTAAACTGTATTTCTCGATGCAATCTTACTAGATGTTTTACTCGTCACTCGGTAATAATTTATCATTATTAATTTATTAATGTGTGCAACAATAGACTTTTAAATAGCATTGCAGTGGTAAAATAACTTGTTTTTTAAAACTTTTAATTGAAAAAACTTCATGAATGCTTTAAGTGTTGATTGTAATGGTCTCCTGTCTTCTCCCACCCCCCACTTCTTCTTTTCCTTCTCTGTCCTTTTTATTTCCCTTTAATGGATGGAGCTGGACGAAAGCACACATCTGTGACAGATTTTGAAATACAGGAAACCACTTCTCCTTTTTTTTTTCCTTCTCTCCCTTAAACTAGTTCATCACATTCCTTTTGCTTCTCCATTTCAGGCCCCTATGTGAACCGAGCCCCCCCCCCCCCCCATCAGTGAAAGGAAGTTCAGATCCTTTTTAGGATTCAACCATTGTGTTGCATGTTAGGAAAGCGTTGTTCATGCTGTTGGTTCTTTGTTTCTTAAAAGAAGATGTTGGCCCACAAAACAATAAACCACATTCCTAGTGATGTTTACTCGAGGAAACAGCATGTCAAAATGCCTCCAATAACAGTTAACTTCTCACATTAGCATTACAGATACATTGAGTTTGTGTGTAAAAGTAAACACTAAATTGACATCAAATAAGAGACTTCTCTGCCAACAAAAAGTACAGCATCAGTTATTTTAGCAAATAAAGAAGGACAGATGTTTACAACATTATTGTAGTGCAGGGTAAACACACGTGCACAAAGTTTACTTTGTTTTTGTCAGAATTGTGTAACCTACAAACACTTCTCGAGGCGTCCAATTTTCATGCGTGGATAGACTACGAAAATAAGGAGAAGTTCACTCAACTGCATAATCATGTATTTGTCTCACCCTGGTCTTCGGGCCAGAGGCAAAGACCTCTGTCGGCTCTGGGAAATATTTCTTAGTCTTGTGATCTGTTCAGAAGATACTGATCTGCCTTTATTATGTAATAGCTTAGCTTAGAAAAAATCTAAGGGACAACATAGAGATAAGAGATGAAAAAGAGATCATTGATCTCAATGGGATTTTACCTGGATAAATAAAGGTTTTGTATTGAATTGAATAGTAATTGTTTACAATTTTTTTAACTGAACCACGCTAAAATGACCGATCAGCGAATTGCTTTTTCTTTTTGAATGGTGTCAGTTAAGAAAGTTATTCTTATAAATGATAAATGAAATAAATCTTGATATAGGGCATTGAACAACTAAACTCTTAGTCATGAGATAAAACAAGCCCATCTGACAGAGGAATGTTCGTGTTCAAAATGAACCGATTTTCCACCACTCCCCTTTACGCTGATCCAGATGTGAACACGATGTGCATCTTTACAAGAGCCAGCACTGAGCTGCACAACCGACCAAAGGACGACACAAGGTCTGACTACTTTTGTTCTCAAGTATATCTTTTGTTTCTAACAGTTTTGATGGGATTTGACACTTTGACATCGTAATATTTTTAACTCGTACTTTTCAATCTCTGCAACTTCAGCGGCAACTTTTTCCTTGGCAGTCTACTCAGTGCATGATTGCTTGTTGTCAACATCAGGACTTATGACTTGTTGATGTTTGCAGATGGCAGTTGGCTTTAATCCCAAACATTTTACGACTTGTTTTGCTGTTGCGTCATTAACTCAGTAGGTGTTTTTTCCGTGGGAACTTCATTCTTGATCTGGAGAGTTAATTTGTATTATTTAGTCCATTTTAAAGTTGAACATGACACAGATATTTCATGAGAATCAGCCATTATATGTTCTGCTGTCAGGCCATTGTTGCATGTTAAATTAATACCATGTGTGAGTACACTGTGATGTTGACATTCAGTGTAGATTAGAATGTACTGCACACAAACATTTTTGTTCTACTTTTTGTGGAAAGAGGAAGAAATCATTTCAACCTAAAAAGGCTGACATAAATATATTTTAAAATGTAAATAAAACATTTAAATAACCGTCCTGATTGAGAATTGAGAACTTCATGGTTTGCTGGTTCCTATGATAAGTAAAAAATACAGTGTGTCAATATTTTGTGAAAGAAACACACATTTCAGCTATGCTTATCAAGTGACGAAAACAAGTGTTAGTAAATCTTGGATTTATAGCACTTATCTTGACAAAAAAGAATAAACTGAAACTTTACAAAGTACATTTGTGAGGGAGGGCAAATCTATTATCAGCATTTTTCCAAAGCATGAATAAGAACCAGAATAAACGTGTCCATCATAATTGATATCTGTAAAGATATTCACTCGTTCTCTCAGTTTGTCCGTAAGATGTCTGTGGAGCTGTTTCGTGTGAGTGAACCAGGAGGAACTAATGCAGGTCTTCAAAGCACCACAGTGGGGGGCAGCAAACCTTTACACCGCTTCATTAAGAGGCAACCAAAGACTGTTGGCGTGAGACACACACACACACACACACACACACACACACACACACACACACACACACACACACACACACACACACACACACACACACACACACACACACACACACACACTCCCTAATGCTCACACTATGCTCTGTCAAATATTTATATACACAAGGACTTTCCAAAGGACTAACATTGAGGGTCACTACTGATGCTAAAACAGATCAAAAATAAAACAGGGGTCATGCTTGAAGTTGTTTTTTATTCTCTCTTAGATCATGGTGCTGGTCTTGGGCTTGTCCTTCTTCAATGTTTCCATCACGACCACACCAGAATACTCCATGTGGACAGCCATCCCGCCTGGCTTCATGCTGGGAACACTGGTTTGTAGCAAGATAAGAGATCCAATCGATGAATCATAGGGATTTATGGATTCTTTTACTGACGAAGCAAACTAGTAAAACAAAGAAACCAGCAATTATTGACAGTTTTTTAAGAATTGATCACAGGCTGAGAGTAATTTGTATTCACTTTAATATTTAAGCCTCGAAAATAAGCTTTGTCTTAGTTTTTCTAATTCAAATCTAATGCATAGCCTATCCTTAAAGAGATGGAAAATAAAATATGTATTTTGTTCTCTTTCTTGTAGTTCATCATATGTGGGACTCTGTATATTGTGACAGAGCACATTCCAACCAAGAAAACAGTAAGATGTATTTTGTATTTTTAAACAAAACAGAACTTTCTATTTTCCTGTGCCTATACAAAATATAACAGACAAATGATATTGACCCCAAAAATGCTTAGCAAGATCATTTCTATCTGATATGGTAGTCTTTTTGAACGATTAATAAGAATTGATATCATTGATTTTCCTTCATGTTGTCCATATACTGCCAACATTTGTTTATTCCTCCTCTTTCTCCCTCTGGTTGTGTTTATATGCAGGTAACCATATCGCTGGCTCTCAGTATTGTGAGCATACTGGTGGCGTGTTGGACTACGCTGCACATTGTGCCCACGATAGCTAGCACCTACCTCCACAGACACGAGTATAACCACGAGACGGGTGATACATCAAGTTCATCTTTTGCGGTAATTATTATTTTTGTCATTATTGGTAGTTTTGAATATTGGGGTTTTTTTATCTGAATTTTAAGGCAATTATTAACATTACATTGAAAAAGGAATCAACATTAGCACTACAATTATAATAAACACTAGGCCTGCATTTATATTGCTATCAACCATATTTGGTTTGAAAATATTGAATGAAGTGCTTGGTTGAAACCAGTTGAGAGGAACGTGTTTGAAGCCCACTGCACCTTTTGCAAAAAAAAAATAGCGTTCTCATTCATAACACTCCGTTCGATGTCTCACTATGGGATGCGCCTCATCGCGGAGCAAACAGAAGCATCAATCTCATTACGCCAATCCTGATTGGCTGGTGATCTTGACGTCAGCGTCAGGGAATCCACCCCCTATAAGTAGCTTGCGCTACGTCGCATGCGTCATTCAAACACCTCTTCTCGCTTCAGAGCACATCTCGATGGTAGCCGGGCTAGCTTAACGGTCCACAGACTGAACCCAAAGCTAACTTTCGGTCGACGGGCGCTCGCCGGCTACTCTTCTGCTTCGCAAGAAGACTGTTAATGCTAACACACCAGTTAGTATTACAATCGACCTTGCCGTTTCTTTCCTCGGAAATTAAGGTAAGGTTTTGATTTTTTCAAGCTAACAACACACCTGTTGCTAGCTTGCTTTCCCTCACTACCGACACCACGGTAGCGAGGACATTTTTTCTTTTTCTCTCACAGAGGAGGAAAAGATTAAAGAATATTAACACACCAGTTAATATTCTTTGAGAAAAAAATCTACACCGTCCTTTTTTTCTCCGGATTAAGGACAGGTTGGAAGAATTTTTTTTCTTCTCGACAACGTACCTGTTACGAGCGGGTCCTCTCCACGCCACGCGGCGAACAAGATGGACGCCTCTCTCCCTCACACCAGAGGAGTCAGGGACTCGGAGGCTCGGCTCTGCGGCTGCGGATTGAAAATATCAGGCACAGACACACACACCAGGTCTGTTCGTCCTGCCTCGGGCTGGAACACGCCCAGGAGGCTATTGACAACCCCGGCTCGTGCGGGCATTGTACCCGCTTCACCGTAAAGAGCCTCCGCCGACGGTTAGCACGCCAAGCTAGCTTGTCGGGACAGGACCCCCTCATGTCCGCTGATTTGCCGGCTGGCAATCAAGACGCGGGGGCGTCCGCCGCAGAGATTGAGCCCCGCACTGTGTCGGTCTGGGGCTCATCAACAGCGGCAGCTGTGGAACCGGAGTCCCGCGCCGTGTCAGGCTGGGACCCGGTGGCGGCAAGAGACGCGAGAACGGAGCCCCACGCTTTACCAAGCTGGGGCTCCCGGCTGGACCTCACCATGGTTTTTCGCCCGCGGAGGATGTCCTGGAATTGGATTATATGGAGGACGAAGAGGGTGCCTCTGAGGTCCTCCTGTCTGATTCGGATGAGCAAGAAGACGATATCTTCGTGTCATCGGCTCAGGCTGCAAAGCCGGGAGCGATGGCTGCTCTCCCGGGCGATAGCACACCAGCTTCGCCCTGTCTGAGCATGGACCTGCAGGCCGTGTGTCAGCGTGCCGCGTCCAGACTAGACATCCCGTGGCCCGAAATGGCCAAGGAGACCTCCAGGTCCCGTTACGAGGGGAAACATTTTCCCCAAACAACGAGGACAAAGAGGCAAAACCTTCCGGTCTTCCCGGAGATGTTGGATGAGGTGTCGGTCTCGTGGAGAGACCGGCCTTTTAGCAACAAGGCCCCAATCCAGGCTGCCTCCTCCCTAGACTGTGACGGTATGGAGAGGCTCGGCCTGCTCCGCATACCGCCTATGGAACCGCTGGTGGCAGCCCACCTCCTACCGAGGCTGGTCCCGTCACCAAGCAGGAACCCCACGCTGCCAGCGAAGGCGGACCGATTCCAGTCGACCATGACTGAACGGTCCTACAGAGCCGCAGCGTTGTCCGCCAGGGCTTTGAACGTTTCCTCGCTGCTAACCGCATACCAAGCGGAGCTCTGCGAGGATCTGTCAAGCAATCCTGGACCGGCCGTTCTGGACGAGATGGCCGCGATCACAGACATTTGTCTCCGTGTTCAACGCTGCGCCGTCCAGGCCACGGGCAAGGCAATGGGGATCATGGTGGTGCAGGAAAGAGCTAGATGGCTCAACCTCACCAACCTCCCAGACCGGGAAAAGGAGGATGTGCTAGACATGCCCATCGTTCCCGAGGGGATTTTCGGCTCCGCTCTCGCCTCCATGCAGAGGAGATGCGAGTCGAAAAAGAAGGAGGACGAGGCCCTCCACCTCTGTCTGCCTCGAAGGGTCCAGCCGCTGCCTTCACAGCGGCAGTCCTTCGCCCAAGCTGCCTCGAACCCTGCTCGGTTCAAAGTACCAAAACAGCAGAGGTCGCAGCCCGCCCCGAGTCCCCAGCCCAGGCAGTAGACGAGGGCGAGTTGGCCTAGAAAATCTCCGGTTCCGGCTGCAGCCCAGGCGCAGCCAACCCAGAATTTCGGCCAGCAGTCGAGGAAGAAGAAGCGGGCGGCCTGACAGCCCCCCCTTCTCCCCTCTGTGACAGAGCTGGAAGTCTACGGTTCCCCAGCTCTAGATGTGTTCCCGCTGCCTCGAGATGCCTCAACGCCATCCTCAAGTCCGCAAAAACACATGTCACAATATTGTTGTTGTTTCTCACATAAACCATTTTCCGCTGATGCATCCAGGCTTCAGGCCAAGGGCGCAGCTCAAAAAATTGAAAAGAAAAACAATAAAAACAATAAACAGTCCGTCAACTGTTCCCCTTCTGAGAGCAGCTACGGCCTCTCTCAAAAGGCGGATAATAGACGGGTCTGTGAAGGCACCACCGTCATGCGCATGCGCAGTGACGGTGGTGCCTTCACAACTCCAGCCGGCACTGCGCATGCGCATGACGGTGGGGATTTTCGAAATGGGGTACCACCGTGTTCAGACACTAGATGGCCCCATAACACAACACATAGAGACTCAGAGGGACGTGACATCTCCGCTGGCTCTAAGGAGCATACATGCGGCTTTCACACCAGCGCTTTTCAGTTTCTAGCTCCGAGCGGGAGCTTTTCTGGTTCAGCTCCGGTTTCCCTTTTCAGCTCCCGCTCTGTGCACACCGCCCACTGGCGCCCCAGAGCTGCCCCTGCTGCGTCATGACGTCACCGTTTACATCGCTGATTTGCTCCCCAACGGCACCCATTACGGCGCTCACAACAACAACAACAACTGCGTCGGGTCGATGATCGTGTTGCTTTTAATCACACGAAGTCAGAATAAATTGAATAACGACTTCTCCAACCTTATACTTTGCTCCAGAGTGCCGTGGTTCATTGTTTATTAATGTGTTTCTGCAGCATTTACCGACCGCTGCAGTGCTGCTCTTCCACAGGAGTTTATTCTCCCGTTAGCTCCCGGTTAGCTCACACTGCAGCGGCCGCTCTAAATTATTCACTGTCCGACTCACACAAGCAGCTGATGCATATCCCCAGTTCCCCTTAGCCTAAGTGAATGTGTGTCAGTCTGAATTGACACTGTTTGGTATCACAACGCTGTTATGAAAGTTTCTCTGGTATAACACGGGTGATGTTGGCATAGCAACCGAAGCTAAACTGACTACTTGCATCCGATAGCTGCAATAATACAAAACAACACGTCTGCCTCTCTCCACAATGATCGATAACAGTGAACGGATGGTCAAAGTAAGGCACAAATAAACAGAATCACACGAAGCCTGGTTAGTGTTGCCTGACTTTATAAAGTGTGTTTATAGGCACTACTGCTTGTAGGCAGGCATGACAGTGTTCAGGGGAGGTGGGTTTAGTTTCCTGCACGCCTCGACGTAAGAGAGACGTAAGTACCCGTAAGTACCCGCCGAGCAGAGTCAGAGCGGCTTTTATTCCAAGTATTTCCTCGTTCCCAAACGGGGAGGGAACGGGATTCGGCCAATACTAGATTTGAAGGTTCTGAACAAATATCTAAAAAGATACAAATTCAGAATGCTCACACACACATCTCTGTTGCGTCTCGTGCGACAAAACGACTGGTTTACATCAGTCGACCTGAAAGATGCGTATTTCCACATCCCAGTATATTATCCACACAGGAAATATCTGAGGTTCGCATTTCAGGGGATATGTTACGAATACAGAGTACTCCCCTTTGGTCTGTCTCTCAGTCCAAGAGTGTTTGTACGATATACGGAAGCCGCGATAGCCCCGTTAAGACAATTCGCCTGGCGACCTACCTAGACGACTGGCTGCTTCTCGCACAGTCGGAGCAGGAGGCTATTACGCAGACAAATGCCCTCGTAAAGCACCTGCTCAACCTGGGTTTCATGATAAACACAGAAAAGAGCATGCTGTGCCCAGCACAGACTGTACTCTTCCTGGGTTTACACCTGAAGTCGGTGCCCTTTACAGCCCGCCTGTCAGCGGAAAGAGTGAAAGCTTTCAGAGCTTGTCTCGCTCATTTCCAGCTGCGCAAACATGTTCTCTTCAGATCATGCCTGCGGTTACTGGGGCTCATGGCGTCAGCCATCCTGGTCGTACGACTGGGACGCTTACGGAGCGTCCACACTACAGCTTCAAAAAAAAGCTTGGAGCTGGGCGTGTCTGGAGCTTGGGGATTTTATTCAAGCAACACGACCAACAACCAATCACATGAATCTCCCGCCCCCGACATACAAAGCAAAAACCCCCGGGGATTTTATGGGAGCAATATATATATAAACTCCCCAAACAGGCGAAAACCTACCAGTTTCCCCCACTGTCTCTGCCACCTCCCTCCATGCCTGGTTCCTCCGGTTTGTATCCCGGTAGGTGAAGAGGGTCTGGTCATACAAAACCGGGAGATTTGCTACGGCGATAGTTAGTTTCTCCTCCAACTTTTTTTGAAATATAGAAATGAACGGCGGGATATCTCTCCCAGCTTAGACGCGGTTTGATTGGCTACGGCTTGAGCTGTCAGATTTTCCGAAACGGGATTTGATTGGCTGGCGCTGGCTACTCCGGCGTCTCCGGCGTCAGAAGTTGAACATTGTTCAACTTCTGACGCCGGAGACGGCGGAGACGGACCGCTCTGCTACCCACAATTCAGTTCGGCGAAAAAGCGAGGCAACGTGACGTCACCCCATTGAAAGTGAATGGGCAGATTGGAGTTTTCGACGCTGTCGACGCTGTAGTGTAGACGGGCCGTTACACATGAGGGAGTTTTCAGCGCTGGGTGGCCGCTCTAAAACTAAACCCTGCGCGTCATGGCGCGCGGAGAGTAATGGTTACTGTGAAATGCGTAATGGCACTGCGCCACTGGCTGCACCCGACTTTTCTAGTACGGGGCGTGCCTATGGGTGCTGTCCTTTCACGGAAGGTGGTCACCACGGACGCATGTCTGACAGGCTGGGGAGGTATTTACGAAGGTCGTCCGGTGAGGGATCTCTGGAGCAGAGACCTCCGGCGGGCGCACATAAATTACCTGGAGCTTTTAGCTGTGTTCCTCACCCTAAAACGCTTCCTGCCTTCTCTCAGAGGACACCATGTCCTCGTGAGGACAGACAACACGACCACAATATCGTATATAAACCGCCAAGGGGATTTGCGTTCTCTCCAGTTACACATGCTGGCACGCAAACTGATCTTATGGAGCGGCAGACGTCTCCTCTCTCTGAGAGCGACGCACGTACCAGGAGTGATGAACCTCGGGGCGGATCTACTGTCCAGAGGTGCACCACTATATGCAGACTGGACTCTACATCCAAGGATTGTGAGTCAGCTGTGGGTGCGTTACGGCAGAGCCGCGGTAGATATGTTCGCATCAAAAGAAAATGCTCAATGGCAGCTGTTCTTTTCAATGTGCGATTTAAACGCACCGTTAGGCGTGGACGCGCTCGCGCACGTTTTGCCTCCGGGCCTTCTGTACGCGTTCCCACCCCTGGCTCTGATACCCCCATCTCTGGCCAGAGTGAGGGAACAACGCCACACACTGATCCTGATAGCTCCGCACTGGCCTGCAATGTACTGGCTGGCGGAGATATATCAGCTGCTGTGCGGGCAGCCATGGCAGCTCCCACTACGCAGGGACATACTGTCTCAGGCGGGGGGGGCGATCTTTCGACCACACCCAGAGCGCTTGGCACTATGGGCCTGGCCCGTGAGTGGTACAATCTGAATACAGTGGGACTCCCTCAGAAGGTGATAAACACTATTCAGAGTGCGAGAGCTTCCTCCACCAGGTCTCTTTATGACAGTGGAGGGTGTTTGAGGAGTGGTGCCTTCAAGAAGGACACATCTCTTTTCAATGTCCTGTCAAGCAAGTTAGTGACATTCATGCGCTTTCTGTACATCCTTCATGCACTCAGTTCGCCCCAGGGCAAACAAGAGTTGTTTTGAAGCCCAACCCTGCCTTTATACCTAAAGTTGGTTCATGTACCCCAATTGACATTGAGGCATTTCCTCCTCAGCAGCCGGATTTGCTGTGTCCAGTCCGTGCTTTACGCACCTATATGGACAGATCAAAAGAGTTTCGTCATAATGACCAACTCTTCGTGTCCTGGGCTAACCCTCAGAAGGGCAAGCCCGTTACTAAGCAACGGCTCTCCCACTGGATTGTGGAGGCAATTGCTTTGGCCTATACGAGTCAGAATTTGCAAGCACCTTCGGGTCTGCGGGCTCACTCGACTCGTGGTCTGGCTACATCCTGGGCTTTGTTCAAGGGTGTTTCCATCCAAGACATCTGTGCAGCAGCGAGCTGGTCCTCGCCGCTCACTTTTGTCCGCTTTTACAGGCTAGACGTCTCTGCTCCTAGTGTGGCCCGAGCAGTGCTGGGTCCCGTGTTGAGTCAGAGCTCTACCTGTTAAATTCTGGTTGATCGGTGATTTTCGAGATAAGGTCGTCTGGCAATACGGGAGCTACAATTTCCCATAGTGAGACATCGAACGTAGTGTTATGAATGAGAACTATAGGTTACTTACGTAACCCCAGTGCTCAGAGTAACATGAAGTGAGATGTCTCACCAGACGGCCCTCCTTGCTATGGTGAAGCGAGAAGAGGTGCTTATTTTGAATGACGCATGCTTATAGGGGGTGGATTCTCTGACGCTGACGTCATGATCACCAGCCAATCAGGATTGGCGTAATGAGATTGATGCTTCTGTTTGCTCCGCGATGAGGCGCATCCCATAGTGAGACATCTCACTACATGTTACTCTGAGAACTGGGGTTACGTAAGTAACCTATAGTTTGTTTTTGCTAATGTAGCATTAGCTAGTGCAGCAGTGGCTAGATCCCCTCCTGGGCTCCTGGGTTTTAGGCGGCGGAAGTGACGTAATCTGCCACCCAGGACAAGAGACGAGCATATTAAATGTATTATTTTCGGTTGTGTATTTGTGTTTCCAGGTATAACATTTAAGTTATAATAACAACCATAATTTGTGGATTGATTTCATTATGGTATTTGAGTTTATTTCAGATTAACTTTTGTATTTGATGTTGCAATTTAATTTCTCCAAGAGAGACAAAAATCACTGATCAAGATCTGGTGGATATCTGACCAGTATTTATATATCCTAAATGTTCTTTGGGTTCTATCCACAAATGCAACACAAATAAGAACTGTAAGTCATTATTTAATAATCAAACCATTATTATTGAAATGTATATATTTCACACATTTTAATGTTGTTATAGAGTATGATCTCATTATTCGTTAATGAACCTCATATTTGTGACAAGACGTGTGTGAGCGGAACTCTCCTCTATTTAGGGTAAACGTTAAACTTTGAATACAAAAGTTGCCGACTTCTCATCCACGATTACGTCACTTCTGCTGCCTAAAACCCAGGAGGTATACGATCTAGCACTACACACACACATCTATATTGCTATAAATATGTAAACATTTTAAGATTTAATGCATTTTAATCTGGTGCGCATCCTTGATTCAGTTGTGTGTTTCTTAATGTGTTTCTCATGTGTGTACGTGTGCTTGTCCAGGACATGGAACTGTATGTGGAAATAATCTTCCTGTTCTACAGTATTGTGGGTGCAGTGACTTTGATAGTAATGTCATGTCTGGCCGTGTCCGCCCTGCGTTCCACAAAGAGTGAGGTAAAAAGAAAATACATTAGAAGTACTTTTGTACACATTACACACTGTGCTGAGAATGTCTTACAATATTTAATGAGCCTAAACAGAATTGCCCCAACATGAGTAGGCCACCATTACAGTTCTCTTCTTTCTCTTCTCTTTAGGCTATGATAGTGATGACTGCTGCACAGGCTGAAGCACCAGTGGAATAACAAGAATAAGAGGAACGTCTGAAGCAGGATAAATGTCAGAGAGAAGCAATAAGAACTGCACAATAGGATTTACGATTGCAAAATAGCATTTCTAATTCTTTGTTGGCTATATAGAATGAAATACAGACATGTGAGTATATGTATTGCCTTGTGGTGTTTATGTGATATATTACTACTTCCACCACCCTGTGAGCATTGTATTTCATTCGCTTGAACATTTGCCACCAGATTCAACGGGGTGATAGCATTGATGTTTTACTTTCACTGCTCAGGCAATTAACTGATACTAACTCTGGGTTCTGCCTGTCAGCACATTGTATTTGCACTTTTATGCCACAGGACAAAGGTCAAACCAATGTTTCTCTGAGATGGTTAAAGAAAGTTTGTGTGGGCTGTTTTAGTTTCTTAAAAAACACATAAATGAATGTTCAATGTTTGCTCATTTGTACCACATTTGATATGATGTGTCCAGTTATCTTTATCAATGGTTTATAGACCATTTACTGATACTTGATGTATCAGTTGTATGCCATTATTTAGAACATCTTTTGTTTTGAGAAGCTGTTATTCTTCTCCAACATGACTTTATATGCTTTGTATCCAAATATTTCAGCAATTCTAATAGTGTATATAAAAAAAAAAGACTCATCATATTAGAACAAGTATTGCATACTTATCACTATTCAAGGTTTCTCACTCACAGACGCAAACGTTTAAAAGTCTTTGATTGAAACCTTAATTCTTCATTAATGCTTAATCATTTTAGAGCCGCAGACATGACGGCTCAATAGAATGTGAGTATTTATTAATGTTCGGCAGCTATAGGATTGCATTGTTACCAGAGAGTAACACAAAGAGATGTCAAGTTTATAGAGAGAGTTTTTATTCAAACAACAACACAGTGGTAACATCTGAAAATGAAAATGTATGTCAACAACTCAAGCCATAAACATGTAGCCTCTTGTAAACTGTAAACTCTATTTTTTTATTATCTTAACACATCCCTTACAGAAGATTTTGGCATGAACAAGACAGAAGCTGCACAGAACCACAAGGCTGTCCTTGACGATGTTTCTCACAATGTCAGCTCACGTTTCAGCAGCAGCAGCTTTAAGTACCCCCAGTCTGCACTGTCCTTGACGATGTTTCTCACAATGTCAGCTCACGTTTCAGCAGCAGCAGCAGCAGCTTTAAGTACCCCCAGTCTGCACTTACAGCATGTAAGACATTTCACTCATAAATTAAGTTATATGAAGGCAAGTGTGATTCAAATCATAAATTGTCTGTACCCTTCCTGTGTAACTGTCACTTTAAGTTTTCTTAAAACACTTTAATTTTCATTTAAATTATGGTTAATTTCACCAAAACAAATGAAAATCTCTTTATATATGTTATATATAATATATATATATATGTTTTAAGAGTGTGTGTACACTAGGGTTAGAAGCATAAACAATTATTAATGTCCGCATATCAGAAAATGAGTATTTCACAGTTTAAATACAGAATAAATTAACACATAAAACATACATGCCATTACATAAAACGGTCTTAATGTTGCAGCGACATTAGATAGTGTATGTAGCTTTTTTGTAAAACCAAACACCATTTATCATAAAGACACATTCATCAGACACACCGATGAAATATATGAACAGTAAGAATCCCTTCTGTATTACACACACTTTGGCTCCCATGAAACAAAGGTTAAAAGGACCTGTATAAAATGCAAAATGTGAAGGAGAATTAGGTAATAGGTCTGACATCCTCCACTTGGTGTAAACAGGGAGTATGAGTTACATTCAAGACACATGTGACACGCAATAACAAAAGGCTTTGTAACTTTTCAACCTGTAAGTTATAAAGAAATAGTAGCTGTCTATAAAACAAAACCTCATGATTAATTACAACGTAGTGCAATGTAAATACACACACTGTTGAACTCAAAGTCAAATGTAAATGTAATGTAAATCTGATAAATAATTAGCATTGACAAAAGATAAAAAGTTGGCAAAAACAGGATAACATATCGTAAACTATTGTAATCACATGCACTACCACCTACCTACTCACACACACACACACACACACACACACACACACACACACACACACACACACACACACGCACACACACACACTCACACACACACACACACACACACACACACTCACATTGTAACATTGTTTTCGCATTGCAGAGAAATTGCTCTGTACCTGCTATGGTCACAATCTAGAAGCTAACTTTGGGATATTGACAGTGTAATAATGGACAAACAAATAATTTTCTAACAGTTATGCATTGAAGATAACTTTTATGGTTCGGGAACACTAGCAGACAAACATGAATGTATTGTCGCGGACTGTCACAGAAAAACCAACGTCAGATTATGCAGAAAGAACTGTAAAGGTTCGATATATTTCCATGTAACAATCTGTGCTGTTGTATTTGCTGTAAAGTGTCTCTGTAGGATATTTTTATTTTATATACCGCACTTTGGCTCGACCAAATATCGTTTATAAATGTGCTATATAAATAAAACTTGATTTGATTTGATTTGATGTACCAACTCAAAGTGCATGATACTTTGAAAAGAACCGGTCTACACATCACTCCTGGGGCCAAACACAGGGCCTGTCTTTTATCGCCTGGTTATGAAAAAGGCAAGGCATGTCAGTCATGCGTTGGACGGCTGCTCTTGTTCCATATTCAAGGGTGCTGATGTTGCTCAGCGAACATAGCCATACACCCTTAGCTCTTCCAGACTGTGTTTTTTCCCCCTTGGTGTTTACTGTCTCTGGTCTGTCAGCTCTGCTCTGTGGGTATGTGTGGGTGGGTGCCGGACACTGGCGCTCGAAACACGAGATCAGAGGATATTAATGATCGTGTGACATTTTAGCAAAGGTGCTCATAAAATTAATATAGAGTAAAAACTGGACACTCGATCTTAAACCTCTGGGTAGCCCTGCACTAAAGTGAAGGTGCTCCTCCATATTTACAAATGACTGATATTTACTGCATTTATCTGCTGGTTGAGATTGGTTGTTCTTCATAACATGACATTCCCCTTTTCCCATTACTTGGTATGAACAATGTTATTTCACTGCACATGACCACTGTTTACTCTCATCGTTAGCCTTTGGAGTGCAAAGATATCCATGAACTTTATTTTAATTTGTCCATCTAATTGCCTTTCATACATTTGCAAAATAAGTATAAGTATAAGTGTAGGCTCCATACGGGCCTACATACAGGAAAAGACATTTCACTTTTGAGGCCTGTCCTCTAAGAAGCAGGGTGCCTTCAGAAGTCACTCAGGATGACACAGCGCTGGTGAACACGCATGTGCTCTGTGACACGGTACTGGCGGGAAAAAGTCATAGGGCAGCGGGGGCAGGGGAAGGGCCGGACTCCAAGGTGGCTCCGCACATGTCTGTTTAGTGAGCCGCGCTGACTGAAGGAGCGCTCGCACAGAGAGCACTGGAAAGGGTGCTGAACAGGGTTAGACACTCGAGCAGATATAGTTGTTGGCATACTGGCCGACCGGGAAGAAGGTATGCAGACAGACAATATTGATGACATCGAGTCTTGCCCATTAGGAGGTGAGCAAATTGTCATGGCAGGAGTCTTGTTATCACCATCTTTATGTTTGGAAACCCTCTTTTCAACCGCAGATTTATGTATAACCTCAATCTTTGGCCTGCTTCGGTCTTTACCAACAGATTTACTTTTTTTAACACTTGTTTCTCCAGCCCAATATTTAGAGTCAACACCTGCTACAGATGTTGCTTCACTTAATTGCTCTCTATTATTCTTCCTAAACCCGTTTCCAAATGTTTCCTTTTGGCGCAATGCATTAGCAAATAGGAACTCGGCAGGTTTGGCGCTAATGTCCAGCAGTAGAATCTGGTCAGTAGTCCTTGTTGCAAAGTGCTGCCTCAGAGACCTGTAGCCTTGACTGGCAAAAGTCCCAGCCTCCTCCTCATCACTGGACGGGTATGAATGATGGTGGGAGTGTTTGCGAGCAGAGTATTGGTGTGATAAGTGTCTTTCCTCCTCTGGTAGGCAGTGATACTCAAGGTGTCCACGGTATGAAGGCCCCACAACACTGTATGTTGGGTCAGACATGTTGTGAGCAGCAGGCATTGTTAAGGTGAAGGGCGGCTCTTTGATATCAATGCCTGGCATATTTTCTGGTTCTACAGATGTGAGACAATCAAAGCTGGAGAGACCGCCAGTGACATCATCCAAACATGATTGATGTGTCCGGGAGACAAGCTGAAGGACATTGTATCTCTTGTCCATCTTGGCTGTGTTTCTGTTGACTGTCTCACATTCTTCCTGACTGTGTTCCTCTTTCACATCTTCCTGGGTACACACATCTTCCCAGAGGGAATCACTTCCTGTGTCTGAGTCCAGTACAGGAAGTGGGACATTATTCCTCAGATCTTGTGAATGAATGGATTGTTCCTCTGCTGCATTGGCCATCCAGACATTTTGGTAATCAAAGCAATCCATTCGCTGATGTTTGGAGGGGAAATCCTTGAAAGTATCATACATTTTATACTTTAACCCTCTGGTGAAATTGCTGCAATCCATGTTCTGTGAATCATCCCTAATACGTTTAATGTATTTTTTATTAACTGAAACACAATGAGGATCATTAGGATCTGTAATGCTCATCTGTTCACTATTCTGTCCTGTTAAATGATATGTATTGCTAATGTTGTAATCCTGTTTGAGGGTGTCAGACTGATCTGAAGTTTCCTTGTAATCCCAACTCTGTGCCCCAATGGGGTCTTTATTGTTTATGTAAGCCTGATTTTGTGCCCCATGAAGATTCCTGTGTGTGGAGGTAATACCCTCATCGATGTTGTCACTGTCTGTGCTTCCTGACCGAGAGTAAGGGGCCCTGCTGGAGCCGGCTGAGGCCTGGGATACTAGATGGTAGGGGGGCATTGGTGCCTCTTCTTCCAGCTGGAGCATAGCTGCTCGACTGCTGTGACGGATAACAGGCACACACCCAGAGCATGGAGGTGGTGATGAGGAAGACGATGATGAGGAGCACTGTGAGGGCGAAACGTTGTCCTTAAGATGGGAGGTTGAGAAATGAAGCAGGGGAGAGTGACGTATCTGAGTTGTGTCTTCTTTTCTGTTAGTTTGCGTGTCTTCTGCTTTACTTAGAAATGTCAAACACAGTCCCTGTTTCTTCTCTTTTCTACTTGTCTCCTCCTCTTTATCCTCAGAAGTGCAGAGTTTATTCGACCTCCTCCTGTCCTCAACTGTCCTCTCTAGCTCCCCATCTGTGCTCCCATGCCATGGTTTTGGCTTTACAGAGCCAGCTGAATGACCTGAATGAAACTGATCCTTTTGCACCTCTTTGTCGTCTCCTGACTCCCCAAGCACTTCAACTATGCAAGGGATACTTAGACTCAAATCCTGAGGTTCTTGTCTGCAGTTGCCTGTGTTGACACTGCTCTCAGTGCTTTCAGATATACTATGACAGGTATTTACCTTCCTCAAAGAGCTTGTATTGTTTCTGCTACAATGATTTGTACCATTGTTACTGCTACTTCTACATGGATCTATGTCATTGCATGTGCCCACATTGGCTGAATACGGATGATCCTCTGGCAGATACTTAATAAGGGTTCCAGTGGATACATTTGCATTATCTCCGGCTTCTGCCTCAGTCTGTTGCCTAGCCTTTAGAGCCTCCTGCAGACCATCCATCTGAAGGTAGCAGGCAGCAGTGAGCAGGTTGTGATGCTGGTGCTGGCTGCGAGAGTATGGCAGATCCCCGGTATAAATGAAATGTAAAAGAAGTGGCAGTACGGAGTCAGACAGACATGAAGCCTGCAGTTCCACCAGGGCGCCAGTAGAGAGCAAGATAGAAGCCAACACTGGACTAGAAGCTGCCAGGACACACCTGGGGGCGCAAGGAATAAGGATTTGTGTAATGCTGCATAAAATCATGAACATCTGGACATATAACATCCAAAATAACATGAATTTATAATATGTTTTGCCATGATGTGTTTGTTTGTCTGTTTATGTTGCTCACCTGTGTGCCGGGTAGAGTTCACCCGGGTCCTGTTTGGGTCTGAGCACGACATCACAGAACTGACCTTGTTCTCTTTGGAGGTTCAGACTTGTTAACAGCGATGCTGCGTGGATACTGGCTCCCCAGGCACAGGGTGCCGCCTGCAGAGTACAGAGCGCAGTGATTGTTGCAGCTTAGATGAAAACATTAAACTGGAGAATGGCACAGAAAAAGCTAAAATAAACGTGATTCTTTCCTGTGTTATGATGAGACTTAGTTTTTTTTGTCTGACTACTTTCCAGTCTCTGACTTCTCATGCAACACGGCGTGCCACTCAAAGCTTAAACAGGTTTTAAGACTTTGGAAGGCACTGTATGATCCCACTTAAAGCCTTATGTTCTTATTTCTGCCACATGAACATAACTTGCTCACAACTTATTGAACAAGCGCACTAGTAGTCTTTCAAAACACCTTAAATCACTTGGAGACATTCATTTTTTTAGGTTTTCAATAAGCATAATTTTCAATAAATGTTTACAAACGTATAATAAATAACTAATTTCAAAAATATATATTTCGCCCCAAAAAATCATGACAATTTATTGGCACACTTTTTAGTGAAAGTCAGATAAGTCATAAAAGTAATAAAGACATGTACACCAGGTATAAATGAAGGTCTTCTTACCTGCATGTTATATGGGAAGAGGAGCAACAAACCTCCAGCAAGGCTCTCTGTGTGCTCTCAGCTATTGCTTGCAGTTGAATGAGGAAAATAACCTCCATGGAGGCTATATACTCCCAGTCTACTATGCGCACACGGTCTCATTCGGAAAATAATCACACGACTTTCATATTGGAAGCTCAGTGTGACGCGGAGGGTCAGGTGCCGATAAGGAGTAATGGAGTCTAACGTCACAATCTCCATGACCCAATATGGAGGGGGACTGAGACCAGCCCCCAGAAAACCAACAGGAAACCACAGAACTGTAGCACATAGAGCCAATATTTCCAATCACATCCGATTACATTACACAGCATATTACATAACAATACATTTCATATAGCTGACACTTTTATGAAAGCCACTTACAATTAGTGTAAAAAAAACCATAAAGATACAAACTCAGAACAACAAGAAAAATGCATATAATTGCTTCTAGGAGGCCAGACCATTGTAATCACTGGTGCATTAGTATGACATATATATATATATGTAATGGCCAATGTTGTTTTTTCAGGGAAGAGATTTAAAAAAAACATCAAAATTAATTTAGTTTTGAAAAAAATAGTAACATTACAGAGCCTGTCATTCATACTTAATAAAAAAAAGACTTAATTATCTTAGACTGCTTCCTGGTTTATCTCCTGCAGGGAGGTCAGAGATCATGGTCAGTTTATCTGTAATACGCAGTGAGCTTGAACTTTAGATCCATCAACCCACTGTTGACAAAGCATAAAAAACTGAATCTGTTATCAAAGCTTTAAATTGTCAGCTTTGATTTACCACTGGAGTCTGCCACTGCATTGTTAGAGTTACACACACGCCATTGCAGATGCACTGAAGAAGAAATCTGTGATCCAAACAGTTCTATGTTCTTTACTTCTACACAGGACGCTCCTCCAGCGTCAGGACTTGGAGCCGGCCCCTGGCCTACGCTTTGTTGACAACTCCATACTAAGCCATTTCTCCACCTTTCCACACCATGTGCCTCTTAATCTCTACGGCACTCTAATGTTACCACCACACGTTCGCTCTCCACTGCTCAGTAGTACATTTTCCTTGGCAACTGTGCAATGGAAATGCTACTGCAGCACACATCACATACTGTAGTGAACCATTACGCATTACGTTGCATATATTTATATAACAAAATAATAACTCAGCACACAACTGACCTAATTTGGTACCAAATTAAAATGCTGTATCATTCAAATGAAATAATTTAAGAGACTCAACTCAATGTAGTTCTAATGTTTAATACTGAAATGGAATAGAATTCACAACCACTATTTTTGCTTTATGTTGACCATAGTTGTAAATGCAACACAATATAGTGTTATCATTGTACTAGTATCTACTATAGTGCTTTAGCTATTTGAACATGTAGTGAGATGCTGGGTTATAATGTAGGTGGTAAAGAATACGTAATTGTACCGCAACATACAGGGTTTGATTCCTGCTGCTCTGCATGTGGATGTCACTGCCCACCCCTGTCCCTCAGTAAAACAAAAATAATGTACTATTATTAAGCAATAATGACTGACACGCACACCCAAACACGTGTGCTCAACAATGGTGGCTTTGAGTGACACCATTCATAGAGTGATATGTGACAAAGCTCACGTACTGTACTAGTTGCACACTGAGGTGTGAGGCGTTATTTTCTTCAAGCACTACATCATAGGTCAGCCCTTACATTCAAATCTTATAACATCCCAATGGGGACATTGCACAATCAGCACTTTGTATATCAAAGGAAACATGAACTGACACTCAAGGTTATATTTAATTAGATTTTATTATTGAAGCAACTGAAGCCAGCATTCTCTGGCACACACACACACACACACACACACGCACGCACGCACGCACGCACGCACGCACACACACACACACACACACACACACACACACACACACACACACACACACACACACACACACACACACACACACACACACACACACACTCACTCAATGTGTTTGATGTTGTTGAGTACTCCGAACATTCTGTATGACTTTCGAGAACAGCACAAGGGAATAGAAAAACAAAATTAACTAGGGAGAAACATGCCTAGAAGTCTTAACCTGTTAAGAGACCTCGTCTCTTTTTCCTGGTGTTTCTACGCGGCTCCCGAGGGATGTCATCCAACAACGAAGAGCACAGATGGCTTGGTGTATTCGTAGGAGGCCGATCGCATTGTAGCTCGAGCATAGCCTCGTGGCTGTAGCAGCGTAGAGGCCGGGGCTCCTCACCACACCTGTTCGTGCTGTCACTCAGGTGTGTCTTGGAAAGTTGTATGGCCAGACATGGTCTGCAGAAGGCAAATGTATTCCACAGGTTTAAAAGCATGGTCTCTCAAAATGACGTTTCATACAGACACAACAAGGTTTAGACAATAATTAGACCAAAAAAACAAAACACAAGACGAACGGAGCATACTGAGACTCGCAGTGACAGGAGCCGTCTCCCTCTGTCTCCTGTATAGCCTACCAGAGGTGGGAGTAAGTCATACATGTGCAAGTCTCAAGTTGCTGGGGTAAGAGTCAAGCAAGTTAAGTCCTACGAAATCCTGATGAATAACCCCAGTTTCCGCATTTAAATCAGTGGTTATGAAAACTAGAGTTTTATTTTCAACATTAACAACAATGGAGAGTGGGGCTCTGAAATCATAAAATAGGTAATAGGGGGAATAATTGGGCAGGTGTGTGTGTGTATGTAGTTAGGTCAAGTAAGCATATATCTGTGTTTAGCGCACAGTATTATTAAAATGTATTTATTTGATAGAAAATTGAAATGTTGACCTAAGGATGGCACTAGAAGAGTAGTCAGGCAATCATTAGAGATGCAAATAACTATTTCTACAACAAAGTGCATGCATGGTCATACACCCAAAAGATAAGGGATATATCACTCTAAACTATATTGTAGGTATTAGTGTAAAAATTAGGAGAACATCAGATTCATAAGATTCATCCCCTGGGCACCATGAATTTCTGTACCAATACGTCAAGGAAATATATTGTACAATTGCACAGATGGACGAAAGGGACGAGCCAATTGATCACCAGAGCCATCCCTAGAAGCATGTATGATTAAAACGTGTCCTAAAAGCCTTTATTTGATACATTTCAACTGACTTTCTGAATTGAAACCCACAGTAAACATTGATGAAATGTCATGACAAAATAGTGTACCTTATTAGTCCTCAAAGATCATAAGATCCAATGCTACAAATGTACATATGGCACCTCAGATAGAAAATACACTGCATAGGATGCTAAAACAAGCATGTCAACACATCGTGCTATACCCAACTGACTACACTCTACAAACCCTGCTTTGTAACACTTCCAGTACAAAGCTCCAGCTGTTTATCTCTTGTCCCAGTTCAATTTTTACAAATGTAACATCATCTTCATCTCACACTCTCTATTTGACTCTCACATCCAGAACATTGTAGTCATGATATGTGTTGACTGCTATTTTTTATTATTTGGCATGACACTGTACAACCTTATCCCGTACATTAACACCCTTGAAAAAACACACACGGTAGCAGCAGACAAGCAGAAGTGGAGCAGTAATTCAAATTAGATTGGCGAACATTCAAAAGTGTCAGAGTATCTTGTTGGCCTTGGGGCATATTGTATATTGAAAATAGAGCAGCACTGGTTCATTACCAGGTGGCGATTTTTGTTCTGGAACAAATATTACTTGTTTGTCCCTGTTTTCTATTATTAAAGGCAGAACAGAAAAGAAAATGTACGAATGTCAAGTCATTTAAACAGCTTTCTGGTCTCTCTGGTCTATCTGGTTTTGGTTTGATTTTGCCCCCAAGTTGAGGAAATGTACTTTGTTAAATTCCAACACCACAGGTCAAACAGATAAATGTAACTTTTTATTGCATGTGAACACACTCATAAAACGTCCACTAGATGGCGGAGTGTGTCCTATGCGTTTCCTCGTTCGCAGTCAGTAGACCTGTCTCTGCCTGTCAGGGGTTTCATAATTGTTCATTAGTAAAACACTTTTACACTTTTTGCCACATGTGAAGCTTATCTTATTATTTTGTATCAAACCTTTAGGGTATCTAATCTAATCATTCTCAAGGTACAACAATTAGTGAGTGTTTTCTATTTGAGTGGAGCAATCTGTCAATTTAATAAACTATCAATTTTCGAAACTAGCAAAAGCATACAAAACTATACATTCACCCATGCAGTAAATGTGTAAGCATGCAATAAACACCTTACACATATTAATCCCAGCATTGATTTGGAGTCTATGGGGCACAAGATATAAGCTTTCGGAAAGATAGTCTAAATACAAAATAAATACAAAAAGTGTGTTTTTGTTTGTTCAAATCAAATAGACTTTGGGCCAAAAATGAAAAAGAGATGTGTCTGATATCTGATACGGATTTGGAGTCACTGGATCACATGGGAGCTGTGAGAACAACATTTAACTATTAATGAGCACGAAGATATTTAGAATAATAGTGGTTTTATTACATTTAAACTATAATATTCATGGTCCCTATCATATGTAAAACACTGTGTGTAGGAGGAGCGAGGGATCGGTTATGAACTAATCGTCCTCTAACTGCAGACAGTCTGTGATCCTTAGTAAAAAGACCGGAGTGAATGTTTGACTGACATCCTACCCATAAAACTAACTTCTCCTCGGTGAAATACATCAACTACCAATGAATGTTCCATTTAAAGTAGTCCTATTCCACACAAATCAGATGTCGTCCGAAGAGAGTGAGTTGCTCACTGTCAACTCTTCGAGGAAATGGGAGTGGGGATGAATTTCCTCTGAATCATGGCGCAACATTTCCCGTAACAGCTTTCCATATCAGGAAGCCTTTGAGACTCATTACATGCAAAACACGCAGCAAGTTCCCACGAAATGGGTCGGTGCTGCTGAGTTGGTTTAGTGTTTTTGAAATAGAAGTGGAATACATAGTTTCTAAATGGAGCCAACCAGGTAATGTGGACTTTAAGAAGTTGTTACTTCAATAATTATATCATTAAAATAACGCTGCTATTGTGTTTGATTCAGGCGAGCTCGCGACAGGATGCTTTTCGTCCTGATCATTTTAGGGAATATTGCAACAGCTCTCTGTGGTACGTATATTGGACAGTGTTTTATATTCTATATGCAATACATCATTCTCATAATGAATGTATTGGTGTTTATGTATGTTTCAGGACTGACTCTTAACTGTACCAACGACCGCGAAGAATTGATGTTCTGCCAACTTGAAGCTCAAAATTGCACTGAATACCGTATGATTCTAAAGAACCTCGCCTGGGACAAGTGAGATGTTGTTTTTAATTGTTCACCCCTGCAATGTAAACAATAGGGTTCTGCTACAAAGCTAGTTCATTTATTTACACTATCGGTTTCTGAGCAATATCAATAGTGCCGATTACGATTCAAGATTCATAGGGCAGTGGTTCCCAACCCTCTTCCTCAAAGGACACCTTTTTATTGATTAAACTAACGACCCCTGACCAGAGGTGGGAGAAGTACTCAGGTCTTGAACTTGAGTAAAACAAAAAGTACCGGAGTGTAGGAATACTCTGTTAGAAGTACAAGTCCTGCAATCAAATGTCACTCGAGTGAAAGTAGAAAAGTATTATCATCAACATACACTTAAAGTACTCATTATGCAGAGAGGTACATTTTAGAATAATATATATTTTATGTTTTGATTATAAATATTGATGCACTAAAGTGTTATCAAAGCTGGTAAAGGGGCAGCTAGTGTTAATCACTTTGAATACTGCAGGGTATGTGCATTTACTCCAGGTGTAGCTAAAGTTTGAGTTAAGTGTTAATTATATTTTACATCATTAATCCAAATCTGCAAAGTAACTAAAGGTATTAAATTAATGTAGTGGAGTAAAAGTACAATATTTACCTCTGAATTGTAGTGGGGTAGAAGTACAAAGGCTACCATATGGGAATACTCAAGTAAAGTACAAGTATCTCAAAATTGTACAAGTACAGGACTTGAGTAAATGTACTTAGTCACTTCCCACCTCTGCTCCAGACTAATGTGAAATGAGTGTGACATCTTTTAAATGTTGCCTCAGCATCTGTTTTACTCTTATCCTTTGAAGCTTTTATTTAATGTTTTTGCAGCAATCATACATACTAAATCGGCTTATTTTATTTGACAAAGTCAGTGTTTATTCTTCCTGATGCTTGATCAATATTCTATTAGCTTTGTGGGTTTAAACTGCCTACTTTACTAATGCAGGAAGAGGCTTTCTTAATATAGCTTGTGATCAGGTCTTCACCTTGCCCTTTCTTGTCAGATTTAAACGTTTTTGTCCAAAAATAATAATCTATTCTTTAGAATTGGCTATTTAGATTTTTCATAGATAAATAAAATCCTGTATAATATGCAACTTTTAGGGACCCATTTAGGTTCAGAACATAATCTATGTTGTATTCCACAGGCAGCTTGTGTGCATTTTCGAACAGTGTGATGTTGGACCGTGTTGTTGCTCTATTCAAGTGATATTCGTATCGGGGGAGACTCATAATGCGACAGTTTTGAAAGGAAACAAAATCATGGGGTCCAAAATCATTGACGTCAGAGAAACCAGTAAGTAGATTTCCCATAAATCTAATCTGTAGCTCTCAGAAATATACTGATTCAGAAAAGCAGTGAATGAATGTTAAACTGGGTTGAGGATGGGAAATAACCTACCCTTACTTTTCTTATCTCCATTCTTCAACAGTAAAGCCCAAAACCCCAACAATCGTCTCTGTGAATGAATCCAATGGGAATTTTCAAGTCAAGTGGAAGACAAACTATAATCAGAGAGAATGGTTCAGTAACAGCTTGGATGCTATAGTGACTTACCATAAAAAAGGAGACAAAGAAGAGGTAGGAGCAATGTCATATGGACTGTATAGGTGAACATTTTCCCTGGAGAAGTAGACTTTCCTGTGGTATTTGAATTATGTCATGTTGCCGTTTAGTTAAAGGAACTATAAAAGCTATCTTTTTTTTGTCTTCCTTATTTCTCCTTAGAAGCATTCTGAACCTTTCAAACCAAGTCAACTTGGTGGAGACTATTACTATGAGATACTTGGTGGACCCTTGGAGCCAAATACGAAATATGAAGTCAGCGTGAAAAGCATCACGAATAACAAGTTCAGCGACAGCAGTAAGGAGTGGGAATTCACAACCCGTAAGTGTTGTCATTTATTTATAAGCCTGATTAAACCTCATATTTCTTAGACGTGATACCTTCAGTATATATATTCATATTTATTTTGTTAGGTGAAATATGTGATTATCTGGCTGGATTTGACTTGTAATTTGAAATATTGGACTCTTAAACCTTCACAATCTCAACTGGAACCTGTATTTTATGTTTATTGAAATATGTTCGGAAATAATGAACATATTGTTGTTATGATGCAATTTTACATATTTAAATGCAGTTTGAAGTATGAAAGAATGGGTATGATTTATAGCGCATCCACCAAAAAAGTCACTTGAACCACAACAGCTTTTACTCCAGCAAGGGTGCTACCAAACTGCTACTCAAGCACACAGCAGCTACATCTGTTACATTAGATCTTTGTTGGTTTTAACATTAGCTCACATTGTCAAAACGGAAAATCGTATTTTTGAGATTTCTATGACTTTGATGCTTATGTCGGAATTCATTGTTGTTATATATTTTTTTTCATTACACTGGTATGTGAAAACAGAATCAATTTGCCTTCCTTGTCTTGGGTTTTCCCCAGGATCTGCCAGCTATTTTCCTTTTAACAATCTTCTACCAGGGATGTGCTCTTGCATGCCCTATTTTGGTATTGTGCGTCGGAGTTTTATTGCATTGCACTCCAAAAAAAGGGTCAACTTGTATCGAAGAAGCCGTCCACTTTGGGCCCCCACTGCAAACTCAGCGGTCTCATTGAAATGAAAAGCAAGGCGTTTGAACAGCTGTGCAGTGCTTTTTGTGTGATATCTCATGGATTTATTAGCCAAACTGGACTCTACTTACTCTGTGTTTTCTTCTGTGTTGTTCCACTATAATATCGAGCACACTAATTGCAACCATCCACATTCTCTACACCCAGTGGCAGTTAGAGATGCTGCGCTCTACTATTGTACTTTCAGCTTTACGTGTTACAACAAGTCAAAATAAAGTCTTACTCTTTGTTTTAGTTGCACAGAACACTGGACATTTGCCATATGTGTGCATCTGTGTACAGAATGTGAATGTGTGAACATTACGGGTGGATGTTAGGCTATTAGCATTTCTGTAATGAGATGCAGTCACTGAAACAGAAATAAGTCTTGAATATTAAGGCACTTTAAAGATGTGATAATGCTTACAGCTGCTGGGTATTAACAGTTGAATCTTCCCACATTGTGTACTGTCACAAAAAACACACGGCCAGGGCAGATTTACAGGCGAACAAGAGCCTCTTTAGTTTATATCTCTGCTGCATGTAATCTGTACACTATGGAGTCATATCTAAACTTCATACACGTTTTTTCAAAGCTGTGTACGAGGACACTGTCACTACCCGATCTGCCCCCCTGCCCGATCTGCACTGCGCATGTGCGAGATGGTCCGCCATATTTGACAACTACATACGGCAACTCTAATAACTCTAATCAATTCTAGCATCAGCTCTCCCAACCGTGGTCATCATCATCAGCCTCAGTGTTGCTGCTGTCCTCATCAGCGCTGCTATGTATGGCTGTTATATAAAGTAAGTCATACAGAAAAAAAGATATTGTGTTGTTGTACGTTTTTTGAAAGCCTTACACTGTAAATCGTGTTGTGTTGTGTTGTGTCATGTTTGTGATGTGTTTATTTGTTTGTGCAATTTTAGGCTCAAAACAAAATGGTCAGACATAGTTGCCAAATGTCCAATTCCAAAACTACTGCTTATGCATTCAAGTAAGCAAGAGGTGAGTTACAAAGTGATCTGTGCCAAAAACTGAAAACACTACCATCCGTTACTCATTCTTTGAAATATGACAGTTGCAATTATTATTAAATTACTCATTATTTAAATAATGTAAAATGTATCTACATGTGCTGGAAATCTTGGCAATGGCAATATAGGAGTATCAGTTTATGTGGTGTTTTCAAGGTTGGAAAAAAGCTTGAATTAGAGTTTTTATTTTAGTCAGCTGCAAATATGGTTTGACCCCAAAAAATGGCAACAAAAGGTTTTTCAATGTATTATTGTAGTATCAGGTGAATTTATCTTTTCACCCTTTTTAGAATGATGTCACAAAAAACAATTGTGGTTGTTTAAATCACAGGATTTTAAGTCATAAAGAAGTGTACTAATCAGTATACTGTATTTACATTTGTATTTAACAATAGCAGAAAGGTGCTGAAAAAGCTTGAAAATTCACCTTGAAAGGCTTCAAAATGGCTTTAATTTCACTTTTAAAAAGGTGAAGGAACCATTAAGTATATTTGGCTGCAAGGTTAACAGATAAAGCTCGATCAGAAAAGTTCCATATCTATATTTTGAATTGCTTTTATCATCCTTGTTTCAGGTCTTGAAGCCTGCCCCGCCGATCCTCTCCTCTGTCTGGGTAGACTCCCCCGATCCAGAGGACAGCACATGGTTAGTGTGGCTGCAATAGCAATATTTCCTTCAAGATTTCTATGGTTATATTGGCAGTTTAAGGCTGCGGCCCCACGAGGACGAATTTGGTCGTTTGCGTTACTGTTTAGTGTCATATAGACCGTTCGGCCACACGAGGACGACCGAATACGGCACTAAACGACTGAGGAAACGACAACGGGTCCCAAGGTGGATAGAAATGCATACGCCACTCTCTGGGGGGTCAAACAGCTCCGTGTGTGCGCCCTATACGGACATTTTCAGATCACTGATAGTGATTGCGCAATAGCCCCGCCTCTCCCCACCTCTTCTGCTCACCTCCGCTTACCCCGCGCCAGTGCTGAAGTGTTTCGCCACCAACAACAACAACAATGGCGGATCGCAGAGTTGCTATCGTGCTCCGGACGCTATTGACCATGCTACAGTTGTTTGTGCAACATCTACAGCAATAATGATGAGGCAATAGCCCCGCCTCTCCCCACCTCTGCTGCTCACCCCCACGTCAAAGTAAACTGCACCCTGAATTCAGATTATTTATCTTTCTCTCGCGAGTGAAGTCTAATCTGACAGGACGGAGACACGCAGCTCTGCTCACCTGCAGCTCCTCCCTCTGCAGCAAAACACACACTTCAAGTCAGATCATCACCCTTAGCTATTTTAATTACCTCTCAAACTCCCTAAACTAGTTATAAATATGTTTATTTTTACAGTCGGCCGGGTCACTGATTACTGGATGAGCTGCTGCATGAGACAGACACTGGCGCTGTCCGAAGAGAGGGAGGAAAAAGAGAGGCTCCGTGTATTTTATTATTATATTATATAGAGTCGTTATTCATTTGTTTTAAAGCTCAATAAATAACAAAGAAGACTTTTGACCGGCACTTTTATAATTTTGTCCGGAAGATTTCAACTTTAATACACGCTGACTGGCGAAAAACTCTGCCCGGTTCCCTCGGCCCCCACCGCGGAGAATAAACAGAAGGGCAACCATGACAACCTTCTTCTTCGCTGCTTTTGTGGAGGAAGTTACAGCGCCACCTACAGGCTCCTGCATATGTACTGCAGCTTCTCCAGCGGTTGGAGCTAAACGGAGCGGTCTCGTGTGGGCAGACACTATCCGGATAATTATTGCATGTGGACGGAAGCCGTTTGCGATTGCGTTTGCGTTAATCCTATGCGTTTAGCCGTTTTCGTCCTCGTGGGGCCGCAGCCTAAGGCAGCCTAAGGCTGCGGCCCCACGAGAGGCCCCCAGAGAGTGGCGTATGCATTTCTATCCACCTTGGGACCCGTTGTCGTTTCCTCAGTCGTTTAGTGCCATATTCGGTCGTCCTCGTGTGGCCGAACGGTCTATATGACACTAAACAGTAACGCAAACGACCGAATTCGTCCTCGTGGGGCCGCAGCCTAAGTAACCCATTTCTCTGTATTCAGGTCGGAGGGTTCAATGAAAGACACAAGCAGTGGGAGCCCTCAGCAAAGCAATGGAATCAGCATGGGCTCTTCTTGTCTTAGTTATGCTAATGCAGAACCCACTGACATTATAGCCAGAGTTCAGGATGCCCTTTGTTTGGCCTTCCCTGATATACGCCGGATGTCACCTTTGACTACCAATCTGCTCACAGAACCAAAGAAAGACTTTGGTTTGCCCTCCTCTCCCTACAAACCCTGTGGTGTCAGAGCTAATGACACAAATGTTGGATCATATTGCTTTGACAATCAAACCTATTGCAGCCGACTTCCCTACTTCGATGGCTCTGATGTCAAGGCTGAAATTCTTTCTGACTCTGAATACCTTCATAGTTCGGGTGACATTGTACCCCGTATTGACCAACAGGCACTGGCTTGTCCGCTTTTTAAGTTACCACCAGGGGATTCAGCTCTTATACCAATCGACATGTCATACCAGCAGAACAATACAGATTCTTGGGGTGTTTCGCATGCTGAAGACTCCAGTTTGTCCTCAGTGTCTAGTGGAACCGACACAAATGCGTCATGTGATCATGTGTCCGGAGTTAAATCTGACGGTGAGGGCTTTGATGAGGCCGTCCACGATGCAACAAAGCTAGTTGAAAAAACTGAAGGGGTGATAATATGTGATGAAAACCCCTTCTACGGCGGTGTGCCTGCAGGCTTGCAGAGCCTCCCTCCAGTATACGACGACTACCAGCCATTTCAGAGTCTGGTGGAGCAGCCTGGTCATTTGTTTACAGAGGAGAAAAGAGGTGAGAAAGAGGAACATTTAAACACATATCCAGAGGAAGCATTCCCCAAGATCCTTCAAGGCTTCTTAGGACCACTTGCTTCAGGTTTCATTAACAATGTCCAGTGTCCCTCCACGCCCCAAACACAGTTTCTCCCTGTGATCCCTGCTGACCAGTCAATGCCAATCATCACAGACAGCGGCTATCACAGGGTTTAGCTCTGACTTTTTTTGCATTCATTTTTTGTGTTAATTTCGTCCTTTTTTTAATTATATTGAGGCATTGTTGATAAAATGTAGAGCACAAGGGAGAGGGAGGATGTTACAGACTTTGAATGGTGTTCAAGCCCTTAGGAAATACTCAAGTTTAAGTTTTTAGTATTACTATTTTAAAGGCTGTCAAGGATATAAGCTGCAAATGAAAAACAAATGAAAAAACATTGCACCTTAAGAGCAGTTGATATTGATATGTTGTAAATACGTTGCAACTGTGTATGATTGATTTTGTTAAATATGCAATTTTGTACATAAGAAACATTCATGTAAAGTGTATTAAAAACAGAATATACTTGTTTTTAGTTTTAAAGGTGCGCTTGTTACTCGGTTCATAGGACATGTTTTCCATAGATGTTGTATAAAGCTTGTGTAAAGCTTGCTTAACCACCCAGTCTGTATCGTAAGTAAGACTTGTGAAACATACAGACGAGTCATTTCCGGCAGTTTACTTACAAATATGTAAACTCACATGAACTCGTTTTACTATAAAGTTCAGTTCATTATGTGCAAAGAAGACATTGCTGCTGATTGTTAAATTGTTGTTTTAATGTAAAACAAGCTATTTTCTTATTTTAATTGTGTTGTTGTAACAGAGGACATTGTATATCTGCAAATAACAATAAAAAACAAGTGCATGGATAGTCTTTATTGCATTTGAAGGAACTTATGAAAGATGGCATGAAGACTTCCTAAAATGTACTTAATTTAACGCAGTTTCTGTTGAAACTGGGTATAAGGGCATGACAGTATTTGGGGATGACAAGTATGTTTACGTTTTATTTTCTTAGGGCCTCCAAAGAGTAGAGACTTTTTGGAGTTAAGGTGACAATTGGTTCAAAGGACAGACACATTTACTTGACCTCCCAAGATATTATGTTAATATAAACATGGGTAAATGCTTATTAAATTATAAAACAGTATAGTAATATCATCTCAAAATATTACCAAGATTAAAATAAATAATTTACTATATATTGAAATGTAATGTATTAATTCAATATTATTTTAGCATGAATACAACATAATATTTTAACATCACTTATTTATCAATTGAATAGGATTGCAAGAGCTACACTATTTTATTATAAATAGCACTCCAACACATTGTACATCTCTAAAAGTGGTTGACCTGTAACAGCTACAGCTAACCAATCAGAGCAGACTGGGCTCTGGTTTCAGATAGAGGGTGAAAAAAGGTGCTGCAGCACAGGCAGTCTGAGAAAAATGTGTGAACATTAAAGCATGTAAACATGTCACAGTAGAGACACAAAATACAAATATGACACCTGAGAAATCAGCATAATAGGACGCCTTGAAACATGACGAGGCATGAAAACATTATGCTCAAAAGAGAGGAGGCCAGATGTAGCTACAAGCTAATTTTCATCTGCAGTCCCTGGGCAGGTACTGACATGACAATCAACAAACAATAAAAACATTACTCTGTCTCTACTTATTAAAAATAAAGACAGTTCAGAGCAAGGATAAACATTAGAATACCAGTACAAGCAAAACATTTAAGTTTTTTTTCACCATGGGATAGCGTAAAGGTCTGTGCAGTGTTAACTCTGCTTCCATCTGGTGGTTTTACATGAAAGCCCAGTGCCTCACTGCTACCACAGTAACTTGATAGAAAACCACATCCAAACAAATCAAAAACCACATTTTGTTTAGCACTGACCTAAACCCAGCAGGTGACTTTGAACTAATGCCGAGTCCTCAATTCAGCATGTAGAAACGCAGGAAAAGAATTAATACACTTTACATGCTTTCATACTGTACAGTATTTCCTGTAATTGGAGGAGCCGCCTAAGCAGCGAGGCAAGTTATTGGAGGAGGAGTGCTTGTCGTACCTGTGAGGTCCTGGATTGGAAGATTACAGCAGAGAAGGGGTGGGTGTCCCTGGGTAACCTCTGATTATACTGAACTCCTAGGAAAAGATCTGTTATTGCTGAAACTCCTGTGTAACCGGTGTCACTTCTCTACATGTATGTATAACTGAAGCTGTGACTCCAGTATGCAGCACCCAGGCCGGCTGAGGCTGAGGCCGTGGCTGGAGGAGCAGATCGAGTCTGGGAGCTACCCAGGAGTCAGCTGGCTGGACCAGGTAGACCCCTCACCATCATCACACATGCATTCACACCTGGGGGCAAACTGTTCTGCTGTACATCAATGTGGTTATATAAAGGACAAATAATAAGGGATTAATATTAGTATAATGTTTTCTGTGCTTCTTTTTTGCATTTTATTCAACAGGCAGCACAAATCTTCCAAATCCCGTGGAAACATGCCGCTCGTCATGGATGGAGTATTGACCGAGATGCTACACTCTTCAGGAGTTGGGCCATGCACACAGGTAGGACCCTGTCATATATCTATATAAAGGTGTTTTCTTCTCTATTGTCCACTCAGACATCAGATTTCTTATTATCTTTAGCATTGACTTTGATATTATATCAATCTGAGGGACTTCGTTTGATACCCTGTGTTAAGTTCTTACATTTACAGCAGAAATGTGTAAAAACACAACAAGCTTATATGTTGTATCAAAAGACTGCTGCAATATGTTGAAACCATTTTCATATGAGTATATGTCGGTAATGCCAGGATATATTGTGTGCCACATGTTTGAATCAATGCTGAATGTTTTAACTATAATGTGTACACATTTATAATACTAATTACTCTTGCCTCCTCATGTAATGGCATTCACCTTTTCCCCTTACATGGTTTTCTGGTAGACTGGGGGCAAAGAAACTTAACCTGTGTTCATGTCACTGGTTACATGTTTGCCCTGTCATTGAAGGTTACATTACCCCATAAAGATTTGTTTGACTGGATGGCCTAATTCATGTAAACAATTTCAAAGAATAATCATCAGTTCAACATATCAATGATTTATTTTCCTTGACATATATATATATTTTTCTAAGGTTAAAATGTGCTCGCAGGATAAGGCAATTTGTATTGCATTACTTAACACATCCTGCTAAGATTTGCATACGGTCTGTTTCCTGCTAAGCAGAAGTATTTATTCCAGTCAAGTGTAGCCACACTTGTTCTGATCATGTCTTTCTAGACTTACCACATTCATACCTTTCCAGCTTAGAGATATGAAGTGCCTAGTAGCCTTTACAGTAACAACAACAGTGTATGACAAATAAACAAATAAAGAAAATGTCAAAAGATCCGACTTTAAAAATAAAATGATTGATTGCTTTATGTTGTTTTTAGCGCTCACATTGCCCAGACTTGTTCTTACGTTTCACACGCAAAGTTCATCAGACACGTACAACTCACATATTAAGCTATCTTTGGCTCTTACCGACCTGCTGTAACAATGTACATTTCCCCTCTGTGGGACGAATAAAGGTTATTTGTTTCCGCAGTAAAACTATTTGATGGTAAACATTTCATTTATTTGACATCTTCTCATGGGAATCATGACAATTGTTTAAAGATGTGTGTCTGAACACACACACACACACACACACACACACACACACACACACACACACACACACACACACACACACACACACACACACACACACACACACACACACACACACACACACACACACACACACACACACACACACACACACACACACACACACACACACACACACACACACACACACACACACACACACACACACACACACGCGCACACACACATTATAGTCTTGGGAAAGTCACGCTTTGTGAGTGTAAAAGCATCACATCATGGGAAAGCTTCAGTTCAGTTGCTGTGAATGTGCCTGGTGATCATATTGCTGTCAAAGTACAACAGGCTTTTCTAGAAAAAAAAGATAATCATGTAAAAGCGGACACTGTACGGGGATGTTTTTAAATTCAGCTCAATATTCAAAAGTTTTAAATAAAATGAAGCCAGAATACAGACTACATTACAGAACAATTGGACAACAAAAATACACATACCACGTGGAGGCTCTGTGAGTCATGGCGGTTGGGGTTGCAGCATGTGAGTAATATGCTACCCGTGCTCCCTTTCTACTTGTTAGCCCTTGTCAGCTGTAAATGATCCCTAGTGGATCTTTTAAGCTCAAATGATTTTATAATTGAAACTTAGAAACAGAGGCTTGGTTGGGATCCAAATCATTACCTGGGGACACATGTCAGAACTCAACTCAATGGAGGAAGTCACACACTTGATGATTTATGGATCTAATTAGTCTTTAAACAGTAGCTTAAATGTGAAGGTGTCAAAAGGATCTCTGTGCAGTGAGCCAGGTATGGATGCTAGGTTTTGTGTTTTACCTTCCAATAGATTTAGAGACAAAAAAACATAGTTATTTAGGAAAGATTAGCAGAAAATAGAGTCATAATGGCCAGATTTATGCATAATACATGGAGTTAACTATACTGGAATTGTCCCACACAACACCCTGGAAATATTGTTTTGCTGACGACCAGTTGTTTAACTTCTCCTCTCAATGCAGCGCTATACAGATGTAGTCAAGTACGCCGTGACAACACTGATGGGTGTAGTTACAGTGGCAACAATGTACACTTCTGACAACACTTTATTAAATGCCTTCTTTTCATCCTTGTCCTATAAAATAGCAACTCTTTAAACATTACATGTTACTTGTTAGACGCTTTTATCCAAAGAGACTTACATACTCAATACTGTGGGCAATCCCCACAGGAGAGATTTGGGGTGAAGTGTCTTGCCCAGGGACACAAAGACATGCTGACTGCAGTGGGGTTTGAACCTGTGCTCCCCTGATCCGAACACACACAATCCACTGCGCCACACGCCTCCTTTAAACTTACAGCTGCTGAGCAAAAAGTTGTCAGAGGCTTCTGGTTTGAACTCTGGTTTGCTTGTTCAGGTAGTTGCTAATATGATATGTAAAAAAAAATGTTTTCAGGGCGGTACCATCCAGGCAAAGATACACCGGACCCCAAGACATGGAAGGCAAATTTCCGCTGTGCCTTGAACTCCCTGCCGGACATCTGTGAGCTGCGGGAGCACAGCAGAAAGAGAGGCAGCAATGCCTACAGAGTGTACAGGATGCTGCCCAAAACACCAACTCACAGACGCAGGAGGGGTAAGACAGACATGCCTTTCAAGTGTATGCATCTCTTCAAAGGTTAACATCCTCAGACAGACCTCATGAGACAGTGCTACCCTTTCCCAGGGCTGCAGTTGTTCAGCAGGCCGGGAGAAAGACATGGGAGTTTAGTTGATGAAACACAAACTACACATGCCTGGCAACCAAGAACAACAAGACCCATTTCAGACACACCGCAGAATGTTGTGACGCCCGCAGAAGGCCCATTTGGTAACATGCAAACACACGGTGAGACGCTGGTTGTCAAGCGTTTTATTGTTGTTTTGGCTGTGATTTTAAATGATGTTGTCTCTGTAGCCTGGTACAAATTATACTGATTTTCAGGCATGTGGGATGGCAGACCAGAGGAGCAGGAGCAGAATGAAGCTGTGTTTAAGGTATGTTCTGACTGCCTTAACATTTTGGGGCTTAGTCTTTAGTGGAGTTTCTTTCTCTGGCAGAATGAGTAACTCCCTTAAAATGAGAAGGACAAGTTTACTGAAGAAACTGCATTCCTCTAAATGAAAGGGACAGTTCACACGTAAATGTAATGTAGTGATTATTTTCCATCACATTAAGAAAGAAGCCTGTTATTTAACATAATACAGCTCAGTCAAGGAGGAAGACATTTGTTGTTAAACGGTTGTTGGTGTAGTTTGGGAAAAATAAAATTGATCCTGCATGAAACTGTCACTACAAGGTCTATGGATTATCTTGATTGACTGGCTCATGATTTCTTGAAAGAGAATTGCTTCTGAGCTTTACACTTGTATTCTTTTGGCGCTATAAGCACCATGAGCCTAGCGCCATTTACTCCCATCTTTATGGACGATAATTCCAACACTCAATCACACTGAGACAATCTAGTTTTTAAAATAGCACTGTCTGTAAGAGATCAGTGGCATAATACAGTGCATATACATATAATGTATTTTTTATGTCTTGTAATTGCACTGTTGAATCTTGAATTATGAATAACACTGGGATGAATCTTGGGCTGTGTAACGCTCGAGAAGTCTGACTGCCTGAAGGTGTTCTGTCTCTCGTAGTTGATGGACCACTTGAATAACACTGACGTCTGGAACCAGTCTGAGGAGCAGAGGGAATGGAGAACACACACACTGTGGGACCACTGGCACCGTAAGACTTTGTGTGTCTGTGTGAATTAGGAAGTCCCCGACTGTCATACTCATATAGTTTGCAAAAAGATTTATTATTATTTTTAAAGGTCACCTTTCATGCAAAATGCACTTTTTCATGTCTTTTATTCATCAGCAACTTTCAGGAAAAAAGATTCTCTCACTTTTTGTCCTGATCCATTTATATAAAAAACGTGTGGATAAACAAATGAGCTGATCAGATTTTGGTCACTTTATGACGTCATAACGATGTGTTGGCTTGTGTAACCATTAGCCAATCAGCAACCAAGGTAACCCCCCCTACACCTTATCACCTGCATCTCCTCCTAGAGCACCATTGTGTTCTTGTTAACCAAATATCTCTCAGAGGGGCGTGGGGAGGGGCTCCTTATTTTCATCTAAAGTAACCGACAGAGAATCAGCACTTTTGAACCAGGGCTGAAACAGAGGGGATTATGGGATGCTGCCATGATCTGTTGTAGGTAGGAGCCTTTGCATTTGGGTCAAAATGTTATTTTGTGCTCCTCAGGTGCTGGGGATGATGACCCGTACTCTCTGCACACGGAGAACTACAGTGAGCTGTTTGGTCCAAACCACATGAAGGAGCTCTCCGATTGGTCCACACACCAGCAAACACTGATGCTGTAGTTTTGCACTAAACAACTCATCGTTCCTGCAGTTTGCATTCTTGCTTATATTCAGCGTATTTCTTCCTGCTGTCTGTGTGATGAGCTGACCACTGGAAATAAGAAACTAAATTGCTCTGTGAGTCAGTCGGGCGGTCATCCCCTCTGCTGAGATGCTGAGATGAAGATCCTGTTCCAAGCCAAGCTTTTCCTCTGTCATCGTCAATTGGGTTCAGTGCCTCAAACGTACTGACATGACACCAAGCTCTCACCACAGCTCACTCTGTCTCACGCTTCACTGCAGGATCACTTATTTCTTTGAGTTTCACTGGATGTTTAGCCAACATAGAAGAAGCACACAGAGGCATGACATGTGGCTGCAACAGTTTGTAGGCTCGGGAGTGGAGCTTAAAGCACCACATAACTACACATTCATGTGATTTAACCTGCTGTATAGATGTTATGCCCTTTATACACATTAGATAACTATACCTTTATGCCTTAGGTTAACCTATTTTTAAGTATTGTCAGAAACTCAATTTTGTATATTTTTCAATTTTTATAGCTGGTTGTTTTTTGGTGAAATTGTACAACCTGTTTTTGTGTTTGCTTTGTATTTTTAAATTAAACTGAAGAAACTAAAGTATAATTTTGTCTGAAATGTTGTGTATGCATGAACTGAAGGAGATGGCTGTTATTTAAAAAAACATTTATAAGCAACAGTGGAATTAACTAATGTTGGCAGTCACCCAACCCATTTTCACATCCAAACTTCTAAGGTTTAATTAAAAAAACTTTTGCTATTCTATTATTTCACAAAGAAATATGAGATTTTTGTATTTATTTGAAGCCTAAACCCACAGGTTAAGAGGCATTTAAATAAACTATAGCTAAAGCTGCTTACAGCACAATTGAGTTAGTCCTTGTAGTAGAGTACTTGTTCCTATTGTATCTGTATTTTAGTTAAAGGACCTTTGCTTTGAGTCAATGGTCGTTGACAGGAATGCCTTGAGTATTTTGAGATTAAAATAGTTTCAAATGTTCCTTTCCTAACCCAATAGATGTTGGAGTCCAGCCTGAATTAAAAACATAGGAGAGACATTTTGTTTAAACTTGAACATTTAACATTTATTTCTCATTGTTTATTCTGAAAAATGCAGAAAAGACAGATGAACTTCCCTTAAAGTGAGAAGGAAACCAAAAAACATTGCTCCTACTCTCTGACTTCCCAGTAATGTTGTACAGAAAACCAACCTAAGATACGTATGATCCTGAAAACAAACCAACCATGAATCCATTACCTTCATGTTAAGTATTTACAGTTTCATCATAAAAGAAGTCCCATGACAGGAATCCCAAAAGGAAACATTTCTTAAGTCACATTCAACCAATGCGCTAGCACAGCCTGCTGGTCACATGATGATATACAGCAATCCCAGTCTGTGTTCACACCATGGTTCACACACCCTACAGCGTTCAGCAGAGAGCTGGAGAAACACTGACTAGTCTACACATAGGAGGATCTCTTATCACAAAGGAATTACTACAGGACATATAAAGAGGAACAGATGAGCTTTGAACAATACCGTAGCCTGATAAATCACATTAATAAATCTATGTTGGGATAGTGGTCACCAGCATTGTAAGGCTGTAAAATGATAAGATATTACAAATGTGACTATATCTATCAGGTCATTCGTGCTGCCTGGTACCAACACCAAATATTTCATTCTTTCATCATAAACATTTTGACAATAGCACCCATTGAACACCAATTGACACAGACTTTCGCTTGAATTGATAAAAACAACCACATTCAGTTGTTAGTCGATCACACGATGTATATGGAGGACACATAATCACACCTACTGACCCAGGCCGGCTGGTTTGCTCGTCACATTTGACCTTTTCATTAAGAATGACAGGAGGCAGTGATGAGCAGCAGGAGGGGCCATCATTTAATATTCATCCTGCAGCTGCTGCATCACTATTGGCAAAGATATTATCAAGATATTTTCAATTCAGCCTGGTTAAGAAATGTTGACTACATGGTGAAAATACTGAGGGATCAAAATGTACCAGCCATTCAATAAAAAGGAAAAATATGAACTGGCAACCAGCGTAATCAGGCAATAGCTGCACTCATTTACTTTCCCCTAAGAGAGGAACCCTTTAAAGAAAATTACACCTCCTTGAAAAAGGAGGTATAACTTTGTGTAATTTTAAATGCTTTTGACAAAATATTTGTTATCATCACATGAAAACATTTTTTAACGCTGAAGCAACTTCATCACGAACACTGCTACAAAGGCGGGTCGCGTTAGATTGAATGACATTTAGTAGCACGTGTCAGATTTTAAGAGATCTGGCATTTGAATTGAAGAAACAAGAAAGTATTAGGACCTCTGGAGGGACAAGATAACGACAGAATTAACTTATGTTATAATCAAGAGAAATACAAAAAAATACAGATATATATGGAGTAGGTAAATCACAGGTTGGGGAATACTGATATCTGCATCAAACTGACCCACATTTGTAGCCATGTTTGCATTTGGTCACTTCTGAGTTGAATTCTTGGTCTGCTGTTGATACACAAGCATTGAAAAGAAAAAATACATAGAAAAATATGAATCTAAGAATCACTAAGCTAAGCATTTGCAGCTTCAAGCTCCGAAACGAAACCAGTTAAACAAATAATGAACATGACTTCAGAAGGCAGATTATATGAAGTTCATCGTTTATTAAAATTCTATATGGTTCAATCTAAATGAGTATAAAAAAAACAGTTGAAATCAATGCGAAATTCCTAAGCAAGTGTGAGTGTACAATGTTTGATCCAGTGTACTCTACTCATTTCAAGTTTATTACAAGACAGTAATCTCAAACCCTGAAAGCAACTCAGAGAATCAGGAGTACTTCTCAGAACAAAACAATGAACATATAGCTTGTTGCCTTGCTACCTCTACCTGTCCTTTGATAAACCTCTGAGAACAAAGAAGGAAACTGAATGTCCCAAATCTCCAGCGTGGCCCAGCCACCATGAGGTCCGTTTACAAATCAGATAATAAATACAGGCATCCAAATGGGCTACAACAGCAAATATTTTTGAAAATATTTTCCTCATGCATACACACAAGCATACGTCTGACTGAGACTATGAGCTTTCTAAACCCTCTTATCTATTCTTAACAGTTATTCTTTACAGTGCAACAGTATGGCAGCAAATGGATAGCAGTGCTTTCATTAAAAAAAGGAATGGAAAATAAAAATATATACAACATTATGGAAAAGCAGTAGTTTCATCTTTTGGTCCTGCGTCCTTTACAGACAGAACTGCTTTTTGAAAATGCTTCCTTATATCAACAACAGTAGTTTCCACAAGACTGAAGGGCTGTGAAGGGAGAAGAGTGAAACATGTTAGGATGTGAGGTGCCAATGATAGGATGAGGGTGACGAGGCCGAATCACACCAGTTTACCATTTAATACGAGCCCGTTTGGTCAGACTTTAGGTGAATTCTCTTTGGAGAGGGAACAGGATAATAATTCAAAGTGAAAGTGACCATGGCAACCTCCAGTGGGAGTTTCTAAACAAGGCAGGGTGCAACACTAACAGCTGCCTGAGGCCAGGAGAAAGGAATGCTACTGCCCTAATCAGGCCAGAGTTGGAAAGCTAAAACTTACAAATAAAGACTGTAGAAATGAAGAAATGAGTCTGCTGTGTCATTGTTACTCACAAGGACAATGGAAGTGGTTATATCTGCACATGAGAGCTAATCAGGAGGAACAAGGACATCCAGTCCTCCATGAAGGCAGGGCTAAATTCCCCGAATAAAAAAAGACCATGTATAGAACAGTTCAAATATGTGCTGGGAGCATATCACCAGTTTCCTTTTAAAGACATAAGACAAGCCTGCTGTTGTGTGTAAGCATGATTTACCATAAAAGCATGGGTCAAGTCAGTGACTTTTAGTTGAAATAGTCAACTGGGAAGTCTTTAAACTTAAAAACGGGTGTCTTAATCATAAAGGTGTCAAAGCTAGAGGCTAAAAACTAAGCCCATATATTTGATAACACTTGTTTGATCTGGATTGAAGCATCAAAGGCAGAGGATATACCCGCTTTCTTGGGAAATGAACATGCCGCGTGTTGCTTGCATTGTTAAATCTGCAGGTGTTCACATTATTCCTCAAAACAAACTTAACATTTTATCGAAAATATCTATTTGCACTCTGGTGTGTCTTTTGGGTAGTGAAAGTTATGTGGCTGCACACCAGTTTCTCCGTGTAAAGAATCTCTCACCTTGTTACAACTGAGAGCCTTCGGATCCTCCGTGCACGTAGCCGCCTTTAGACTTCATCTGGGCCTGGACAAGGTCCACCTGCAAACATCAAGGTGTGAATGTTACTTATCTCTGTTGGCTTTACTCTGTTAATCAAATGTTCTGTAGAGGTGATGGTAAGAAATCGTACCGATGACAATCCCAGGCCCATGTCCCCCGAGCCTACGTGTGTGGTGTGAACAAAGTTTGTTGGCTCGCCGATCATGGAGCGATCGATCCGTCGTCGCCGTTTCTGAAAATGAGTGACAAAAATATCATTTTTTTAGAAATGTATGTTTAGTCGTCTAACACAGTGGTTCTCAAATGGGGGTACGCGGACCCCTAGGGGTACGTTGGAGTACTGCAGGGGGTACGTGAGATTTATTTTTATGTTAATGAAAAAAAAAAAGATAAATATACCAATTTTAGGAAAAGTAAGGAAGTTTGAGCAGTGTGGGTTTTATATGAACAGAGTTACACATATTTCTAAACACGAAGTGTAATAACTGCAGTTTGCCTCCCTGCCAGAATGACAAAGATCCTCAGTGAAGCTCAAGCCCATGTTTCACACATTGTACAACTTATTAAAAAGATCAGTTCAATGCAACTAATGTCGTCTTAGTGTTATTGCATGATGTTAAAATTGGTTTGCCATGAATTTAGTGATGGATTGTAAACATTTGAAATGTAGCATTTAAATGTTTCTCATGTGTTGTTTTAATAAATCAGACACTGATGGTGCAGCGCTGCACTGTACCTCTTTATATAGGCTTTTTCCCCCTAACAAATAGTTTTTGCGCTGATCAGGGGGTACTTGGCTGAATTTTCTTTTCAAAGGTGGTACATTATTGAAAAAGTTTGAGAACCACTGGTCTAACATGCATTTGTGTCCACTAATCTAACAGCCGAGTTGATTTGACAGACCTTTGAAACTGAGTTACTCCAGAGAGCATCACGCAGAAGCACTGCATTTTCTCTGGTGTTTACCAGAGGTGTGGTCATACGCTTGTTTAAGTAATGTCCATGGACTGCCCCCCCTCCCCCAGGGGTATTCATCCACAAAAAACACTGGACGCTGCACTAGGTCAGAAACCAGAGGAGACTGTGAGGTCCACCGTAGACGGACCACTTTCGGACAAAATGTTTATCAATTAAAGGCAGCTCTTTGTGGAATAGCCTCCCAACTGAGATACGGGAATGTCCCACTCTCAATAGCTTTAAAGGTTAACTCAAAGAATGTTTGAGAACCAAACAGACGTGCGATCACCGCTAAATGCACTTTAACACAGGGGAATCTCCTCTTGCACTTGATGTAGCTCTTGTATCTCCTCCTGCGGTAAATGCTTGTATGCTGCTCATGCTCTTTCTGCATATCATGTATTTCTGTTTGCCATGTATATAAATGTCATGTTCATAAATGTTGTATGTGACGGGACTACGGATGGAAATTAGCTCAAAGCTAAAAATCCGGCTCATTTATATTTGAAAGCATTATTTTGTTTAAAATGTTCATTAATGTGCATTGTCCCGGTTCAAATAAACGATTAAATGAAAATAGAAAAAAAGAACAGTAACAAATAGGGATGCTCCGATCGCCAATTTTGGGGCCGATCGCCGGAATCAGTGTCGGCCGATACCGATCGCCGATCCGATGGAGTGGGCGGGGCCTATGGGGATCTTCCATTGAAAGTGATGTTTAAAACTCAGTTAATGGGGCTTCCACAAACAACAACCAACATAATTATTACATTCAAATGAAGTACATTATTCAAGTTTACATTAACTTTGAATAATAACACGGGAGAAATGAGCGGAAGCGCTCTCTTGCTCTCTTTTCCTCTCTCCTGACAGCCTGTCAGTATCGTCTCATGCAGCTCACTGATCCAGTAATGCGTGACCCGACAGTGAAGATTACACACATTTATAACTAGTTTAGCTTGTTCCAAAGGTAGATAAAATAGCTAAGTGTGTTAGGTCTGACTTGAAGTGTGTGTTGCTCCTCTCAGCGGTCCGTCACAGCAGGCAGAGCTGCAGGATTTCTGCTTCACACACATTGCTTACCGCTGATACCGCTATTTTATTGTCTTTTTCGGACACCTTAAAATACTGCCAGACCGGTGAAGCCATTTTGGCGAGCTTGTTTTGCTGCGCACAGAGAAAAGTGTCATGTATTTTACCTCATGTGATCGGCTCTCACGATCGATATCGGTAAACCTAGTAAAAAAGGACATGTTTCCACTGCATGTTACGGCATGGCTCGACTCACTCTTATTTTAATTTCCATTTCAAAAAGCTGTGGATCGTACATGCCTGGTACTTTCTTGAACTACCACTTTGTCAAGTTTCAGGTATAGTCAAAATACTACAGACCACTGACTGGCAGGGAGCTCTAAGTCTTACCCCCATGTAATACATTCAAGGCTATATTACTTTTCAGTGAGGATTGAGAAGAGGCAAACATCAGCCTAAAGAAAGAGTGTGCTCATTGCTCTCCTGTACACATTTGTATTCATAAGCAGGTTAATACCTGTGCTGTGGAAGACAATCATGATGCCTGTTACCGTATCTGTTAGCAAACACACTGGCAGACGACAGTGAGGCACAACGAGTGGCTGTCACTATGGCAAAGCTTATTTAATTTGTCATTCTCACGTCAGACAGACAGGATGTGGTGAGCTGGAGGCCCAAATCTCTTTTAAAAGACGATGTCATATATATTTCAGGCATGACCCAACCACACATTTTAAGGAACTTGATCTCGGTATGGGGAGTATTTACTTCTCAAATGGAAAACATATTGGCCAGTACACTGAAAACACCATATACTGCTCTATTTATTCACCTATATTACTTTGAAACAGCATTTCATAGACGTTTTCCACAAGGTCAGCAATGCCTCTACATTAAAGATTGAGTAAATCAATGTGTCTTCCAAGTTCCACATTCGTACTCACAGGCTGTGGCTGCTCTGCAATGCAGCAGCTGAAGCAAACCCAGAACTCAGTCATTCTGAGGCCGACGTAGAAGACGCAGCAGTTTCCTCTCTCTGCTCAGACGTCTCTGTGCGCCTGTCTTCCTGTTCAGTGCTACCAGAGGCAGACACACGCCGGAAACTGATGACAGACAGACGGACCACTGGCTTCTCTGGGGCAAACCGTTGGCACAAGAAATGTTCTCCCAACAAAGGGCAGCACGCTCCTGTTTAGGAAAGAACACATCTGTTATTTTCTCATTGAATGCTGATCTTCTAAGACATATTTGTCATTATTTTCACGGTTATACATAATGTGACTTTTTTGTTTCTCTTCTCAAGCAGTTCGTGATTTGTGAAAGCTACTTTGGTGTTGGATACAGGTCTAATGTTCCAAGTTAAAGTTGTGGTAAACCACCTGTTAACAATAACAAGAAGGGAAACTGGTAATCAAGTTGATTTAGTTTTGAGGCCTGACGTGCGATTAGAGGGGCTCTCTCTTCTGGGGGAAACACAGATAATCAGGTCAAATCTAAAAGCAGGTCGCTCTTTTAGAGAAATATGCTTTATTTCATATTTGCATTTAACTTTACAAACATTTACTATATATAAATTGCATATATTCTGACTCTCACATGGTGCAATAGGTTGTACAACATGAAACATCATTTACAATCTTTAAATAGAAGAAATTGGGTCAATGTTTTCTGTACGTTTCCATGTGGGATGCCGAGCCGACACCTACTTTGAACACGGATTGAAGTGATCAATGTTTAACCTTTCTTTGCATTTGTAGTCTTGCGTAAACAATAAAGTGCTAGCATATAACCTTGTGCTTTCATAGCCTCTGATCAGCCCTTAATGTAGTTGTCATCATGACGCCTACAGCACTGTAGATTTGATACAGCATTCATTTTAATTAATATTTCCCTGGAGAGGAAATAATACAGAGGCTTTTTCCATTAATAGGGCATACAATAAAATGAAGAAAATAAAATCTTGGGCATCAAATGACTGAAATTGCATGATTGTTAATACCAACAAAGTTATGTTGCGTATTACACATCACAGGTGATAAACAGTTGCATCCTAGGTTCACCGTAGACAACTAAAGAGCAATTAAGTTTAATGTAAGGCTGAAACTACAACATTATTTACATTGTTAATTAATCCGTCTATTATTTAGTTGATTCATTTTCTTTCCATTTGATGTCTGTCAGAAATGTTAATCAGTGTTTCCCAAAGCCCAAGATGACATCCACAAGTCTTCTTTAGTCCACAACTCCTTACTGACACAGAGAACCAAACATCTGAACATTTCAAAAGCTACAATCTGAGAATCCAGACTTTGTTTCTTACAAAAAAAATTACAAAATATATAGCTGACAACTAATCCATGAATCTTGGCAGCTGTACTTTAAGGCTGTCCCACATTTTAGTTCTTTATAAATGAACAATTTCAATTGTTTTATGTATGACTGAACTGAAGCAGTATCAGATACTTCGAGAAGTGTCCTCTTAGTGGAAACAATCGTTTAGCCTGGTATAACTTTACTTGGCAGCATCTGAAAAACAAGATCAGGGATTTATATCGGATATTATTGCTGTCAGAGAGGAGGATCAAATTATCCGCCAAGTGCAAAGAGCTCGCTGACAAAGTAGATTTCCTTATTTGTAACCAACTCTGGCTGACATTACACATTGCTGACATTGCGCTGTTACTGTCCATTGCAGGTACATTATTGTATCAGGTTGACTGGTGAGTTTATAAGCCTGTGTTTTGGATCACTAACACGTACATTTAAAACAAATTAACGTTATGTAACTTGCACCGCTGCGGCAAAGACTCTCCTCTTCAAACCGCGGGTCCGAAGAAAAATCACGACCGGGCGAGACTCAATAAAGAGTCTTGTGACATCCCATTGTTTCAGAATGGATTTGAATGTGAAACGCTTAAGTGGAACAGGTTCGTTTCCCGAAGCGAACCAGCGTTAGCATCGTCAGCTGCTAACACAGTTAGCTCACCAATAGCAGCAGGTCCGTGTTTTTTTCCACTGACAGCTAGCTAACCAGGCTAACCGAGCCCGATTTCGAAGGTGTGACTTCAATGTTTAACAAAAACGGAATGTAAAACCAATTAGTGTTCAAGTAGCGGTTTTCCAGCTGTAAAATTATAGCGTAAATAACAGTTTTTATGATTGTATGTGAATAAACTTACCAGATGGCAACCGGTTTGCAGGAGTAAAAGCGAACGATCGACTGAAAGCTAAAGAAAAAAACAACCAGGAACTACCTCCCTGATGACGTCAACCAACTTCCGGTGTAACGACTGACGACTTCCGTGCTTACCCACGTTTTTCTCACAGAAGATACAAGTATTCGTGGATAAAGGTTGCTTTAAAATATTCACTATGAGGCCACTTACAGAAGAAGAGACGAAAGTAATGTTTGAGAAGCTGTCAAAATAGTAAGTTGACCAAGAGGGCGGTTTTACCTGCTTATTAGAACTCCTATTATTCTAAAAATGGTAGCATCCGTGTTAGCCTGCGTGTGTTTTGTAGTAAGCCATGTATTTTCTCCCACAACAGCATCGGAGACAACATTAAACTTCTAGTTGACCGACCTGACGGTTCCTACTGTTTCAGACTACACAATGAGCGTGTGTACTATATGAGGTAATCTACGATATATTACGTTTCATGTTCTGCTATATATCCCGAAGTCATTCTGAAATTCATACACCCTCGTGTTTTGTCCACAGTGAAAAAATTCTTAAATTGGCCACAAACATTTCCCGGGATAAGCTCGTTTCAGTGGGAACATGTTTTGGAAAGTTCACAAAGTCCATTAAATTCCGCCTGCACATCACAGCTCTGGATTTCCTGGCGCCCTATGCAAAGGTGAATGGGTTTCCATTTCTTATTTGTATCTTGCCCTACATCGTTTGCATTTCCTCCTCTCTCATAAAACCTTGTGAATTAAGTTTGGATTAAGAGATGCAGTAAGGAGAAATTAAAGCCATGCAAATGTTTAGTGAAGTGGTGCATCATTTTCAGTAGTGCATCAATTTGCATAAATGTCAAATACATTTACAGGAAGAGCAGTGGATTAACTGAGGCCAACCTGATGGTCCAGCTGCAGTTCTCATACTTACTCTCATTTGACACTTGTAAACACCATGTCACACCAGCTACTGTCATACTGAACTTTTCTAAAACATACCTCTGTCCTGTGTCACACAAATATAGGACGTCAATAGCTCTGTTAAATTCGTAGTAGAGTGGTACATGCAGGTTAATCTAACAGTTTGTTATTTAATACTGTTTGATAATCTCTAATTTAGTTTGGAAATGTATTGTGTACCTTCATATATTTTTCTAAAGAATTTAATATATAACTTGAAGCTTCTTGTCATGTCTTTTTAAGTTCAAGGTATGGGTGAAACCTGGACAGGAGCAGTCTTTCCTCTACGGGAACCATGTGCTGAAATCCGGGCTTGGCAGAATCACAGAGAACACGATGCAGTACCAGGGAGTCGTGGTCTACTCCATGACGGATGTGCCCCTGGTAAGATGTGTTACTGTGATGCTCACGGGTGTTCTGTCAGAAATCAATATCTTTTGGACCTAACCTCTTTTTTAAATTTGAACACTTTTAGAACATGGTTTTATTAACCAGAATGACCAATCATTCAGGAAACAAGAACCCTCAAAGTTGACGCATATATATTTGAATCGATAAGATTGACCTACCCACTATATTTCTCTGAGTTGTGCTCTTGCTAGAATGCTAAGGCACAACCAAGTGCGATATCATCGCTGTACATCATCACTTATTTCACAAATGAATGAACACTTAACCCCGTGCATCTGGTCCTTGTGCATACATGTGTCACCTGTATTCTTGGTTGATTAGAAAAAATACAATTGCTATAGGATGAGGTCATTTAGTGATTATTTTCTCACAGAAAGCCATTTACAGTATTGAGGGCTTATAGCTGGGGCCACTTGTGCTGAAAATTCACATTGCAAACCACTGCAATATCAAAGGTGCTGCCATCAGTTTAATGTCTTCCCCTCAACGCCTCACTCCTGAATCTTATATTACCACACATACTAAATGTTCAGAATACATATTAGCTAGAGCAGCTCAACTTGGCATCATACGACACACGTTGCCATTGTTCAAAGAGAGGATTTCCTAACCAGTAATGCGTCTTTATTTCTCAGGGTTTTGGAGTGGCAGCCAAAACTACCCAGGAGTGTCGGCGAGTGGATCCCATGTCCATCGTAGTGTTCCACCAGGCCGACGTAGGAGAGTTCATCAGGAATGAAGACACGTTAACATAAAGAAGCAACAGCTGAACTGTCAAATGCCCTTTTTCTTTGTCATTTTACACCCAGTCACCTCTACTAATATTCTCTCCAAGAATATGTTTTCTTAACTGAGTGGTTGGATATTAAGGCCTGGTTCAAGGGCACTTTAATAGCCGATGTCTCAACTCCTCCATATTTCAAACTCAGCCTACGGACTGACATGAAAACCTGCTATCCACAGAATTAGCTAGTCATAGAGGCTCCTGATCAAGAGAAAATATTTTCTATGTGTTTCTTTTGTAAATGTCCTCTTTCAAATAAATCCATAACATATTTGTATTCATTTGTCTTGTTGAGCGTGCGACTGTATAGAGGCCTGCAGTGAAAATGCGTATCAATCACCATTGCAGTTTTATTTATTTTTTAATAAGAAAACGAATCTTAAAAAAAAAAATCTGAACATTTATTGAACTACAAACTCATGAATTCTATAACAGTATCTTTAAACATGATTCCATTCTGGAGACAGGATTACATTCAAACCATTTTTGAGTTCTTCATTGTTCTCCATCGGTCCTTCAGGCTGACATTTGACCTTTCTTTGAAGGAGAAATGCAATTTTATCTTACTCCAGTTGCCTTCTCCAAATCTTTTGACCCCATCTATTAACATTTGCGTCTCCTCTTCATTCCACTTCTGCAACACAACAGGAACACAGTTACTCAGCTTTGTTTTCTTTTTTAAATGATAATGCAATCCAGTGTGTTTGCCTTGGTGCTGTTATGACCTGACCGTGTATTGTTATGCTCACCATCTTTCTGTGGCATGCAAGTGTCTGATTTACGCTTTGATTCTTCGATCCTTTAGGGGGAAGCAAAAACAAATTACTGCATGAACAGGATTTTTCACAATTTACACAGGTTTAAGTAGACGCAGATAGAATCAGAGGGGTAAAACCCCTCTTTAATGGTCACACATGCAGAGCGCACACAGTGAAATTTGGCCTCTGCATTTAACCCATCCTAGCAGTGGGGGGGAGGGGGTTGTCCGGTGCCTTGCTCAAGGGCACCACGGCAGGGCCCATGAGGTGAACTGGGACCTCTCCAAGTAGCAGTCCACACTCCATATGTTATGTCTGTTCGGGGACTTGAACCGGCGACCCTACGGCTCACAGTCCAAGCCCCCACTGACTGTGCCACTGTCGGATATTTGCTCAAATGTTACCTTTATTATTTTTGCCGCTGAAATATGTCTCTTCGTCGCTCCATGTATCCCTACTCTCCTTTGCGTTAGTGTACAGCACTTTCCTGTAAACAAGAGCAGAGTTTCTTACCTCGGGTAATTTATTAACAGCTCGGAAAAACATAATGGCCACACCTTAAGAAAACAAACACGTTTCACTTATAAATGTGCGGTAGCATGTATTGCCAGAATGTATTCACAACAGGTGAGTGAATCTATTCATACACTGAACAAAAATATAAACGCAACACTTTTGTTTTTGCTCCCATTTTTCATGAGATGAACTCAAAGATCTAAAACATTTTCTATATACACAACATAACCATTTCTCTCAAATATTGTTCACAAATCTGAAAAAATCTGTGATAGTGAGCACTTCTCCTTTGCCGAGATAATCCATCCCACCTCACAGGTGTGGCATATCAAGATGCTGATTAGACAGCATGATTATTGCACAGGTGTGCCTTAGGCTGGCCACAATAAAAGGCCACTCTGAAATGTGCATTTTAATAATGTAATGTTGTGAATCGAGTGGCCTGTGTTTGTCGTCCATAACATACGCCTGCCCATACCATAACCCCACCACCACGGGCCACTCAATTCACAACATTACCCTACCCCTAACCCTACCCCTCACACCAGATACTGACTGGTTTTCAGACCCCCCCAATAAAGAAAAACTGCACGTTTCAGAGTGGCCTTTTATTGTGGCCAGCCTAAGGCACACCTGTGCAATAATCAGCATCTTGATATGCCACACCTGTGAGGTGGGCTGGATTATCTCGGCAAAGGAGAAGTGCTCACTATCACAGATTTTTTCAGATTTGCGTTTATATTTTTGTTCAGTGTAGGTTGAGCCTCTGCTGTACTATTTACTTACCATTTTGAGTGTGCAGGACCTTTTTCCAGAGCAGAGTCCTTGTTAGGAGTAGAGCTTTTCTGAGGGACAGGGTGAGTAGGGTACAGTTCTGGTGAGCTGTCCAATGAAGAATCTCGGATATGGACTTCATCTGGAACCCTGTATAGTTACTTGAAAGTTAATCAAATGACATCCATTGAGACAAATCAATTAAGTGACTTCAAATAACGACAAATGAGCACATTTCAACTTGCCTGCGGAGAAGAATTCTGGCCTCTTTTGATAGAGGTTTCCGCACTGGGGCTTTGCAGGGAGCGGGCGACTCCTGTGGTTCCTCATTACTGTCTGATGATAACGGTTCTGACTTTCTGCATGATGAGAGTTCAGATTCAGTCAAGAAATATCTAGAAAAAGAGGGACTTTCAATCATGCTTTGCATTGTCGATCATAATCTATAACTTTGCAATGTCCTTGACCGTTTTAAACAACTCGTGTTCTTATGTGTTCTCACTGACATTTAAAACGTACACACTGAGCACAGTACGACAACTATTTGAGCAACTATTTATTATTGACATGTTTACACATATTTCTCAAAAAGCAATAAATGTAAAACCATTGCAATAAATATCTGCTGCGGTTTCACATTTGATTAAGCCCCACCTTGACTCGATTTGAAAATGAGACATAAAGATTCTGTGATTTCCTTTTAAACAAATCACTTCTAAAAACGAATATATAAATATGATTTACATACCTGCTGCAGATGTTGCTTTCTCGTCTGCGTAGCTTCCGCACAGGCAGGCTATCCTCATCAACCGTTACCACGCTCAGCTCTGCTGATTTATCGGGTGCAGCCGGGGGCTGTGGAGGCTCCTCTGTTCTGACTTCTGTCTCCTCCACTTCCTGTGAAGCCGGTGAGCTGCCCTGGCTGTCCGGCTCCACCACCAGTCGTGCCACAGTCCAAAGGCGCTTGTTTCTCAGCACTGAGGATGTCTTTGAGAGCCATTCTGCCTCCTGTGCTTTAGGAACAACATCTGTTTGGTCTGTTGGGGAAGCTTCCATGGGGCTGCCCGAATCTCCCTGAAATATCACGTCCTGCTCCGGGTCCTGATTGGTCTCCTGTTCCGGAGAGGGTGAGAGGCGCAGGGAAAGATAATTTCTTGCCTGGTGTTCTTCCTCCACTTCTTCCTCCTCTTCTTCCTCCAGCTGAGCAAATGTTTTGTCATCTGAACATGTAGACAACGCTTTGAAGGCTGCCTCCAGTCTGGTCCTCTGGAGTATTGTATGTTTACTGTTAAATGAAACAGAGACAAGAAACAGAGAGTGAACAGGGTATCTAGAATAGGAAAGGTTCTTTATAGTGGAAACATCATTCTGTCCTTCTACACACAACAGCTGTAATGAACGCTAAACATATTACAACAAAACACAACTTGGATCGGGTACGCAAAGTAATAATATATGGTTATATGGGTCTGATCATCTTTGTATTGTTTCGGTTGTTCTTGTTTTCTTTGAGCATCAGGAAAAGCGCTATAAAAATCCCATGTATTATTATTATTAAATGAGGCAAGTATGTCTAATAATTAGGGGATCTCAATGTATGTTATCCTTTCAAATACTGGAAGAGAAATGATTTAGTGATGCGTGGCTCTCTAAGAGGTGGGCTTATTTGACAGAGATGAGGATTTGTCATCTGAACAGTTGCCAGTAATGTTGAGCTTGTTTGAAATGAACACAGAGTGAATGAGAGCCTACCATGGAGTAAAATGGACGCTGCATATTTGTGGAGCAGAGGACGGGCCTGCTGCTTCTTGCTCATCAGGCCCAGCTGCCTTCGCTACTTGATCCCTGAGCCTTTTCTCTTCAATAATCCGTGTTGCAGCCTGATAAACAAAACATCATTATACACACACATTGACTTTACCAACAAATATATAGAATTGTATTGACTAAAGACATTTCATTATTTGTTGTTGTACTCATGAGAATGTTTTCAAAGACTAGTCAAAAAAATCTTGTAATTTTTTGACATTCAATCATTAGTGGCCATTGTGCTAATTGCATGTTACCTACCCTGAGGAGAAAGGGAACGTCGCTGAAGAGACTCTGGCAGTAGTCAAACATCTCTTCCCTAAAACTCTGGAAGTCGATGTGCTCGATGACTTCATGCGTTTTGCTCTTCTGATTGATCAGCCGAGTGAATATAGCTTTCTATAGAACACAGCGACATTAAAGAAAGCGAACCACATAGCATACACAGAAAGATTGCTCAAAGTCATTATCAGACTAAATGATGTATAGTTTCAGTACGATTTACAAAATGTATAAACATGCAACGAGAAATGAATGTAATGTAATAATGGAAGTTATGGCTCGACATTGTACACTATATAAACATCTTTATTTGTTTGTTCGAAAATGAAAATTACCACAAAAAAAATATTAATAAGAATATAGTGCTAGGACTGTCTTAGGGAAGAAAGCTTTTAGATGTGCAGCTCCACTAAATTGGAACAGTCTGCAAACGTGTTTAAAACTGAGCACTTTGGTTCCCCTGCATCATTTTAAAACTCGACTGGGTGACATGCTGTTTGATATTCATGGTACCCGTCACTGTAAATAGAGTTTGTGAACTGTACCCTGTACATTATGTTGTATGTCATCCTTATTGTTGTTTTTATGTTACATGTGTAACTAATGTCCTGCAGGTCACCCTTGAAAAAGAGATCTTTTGATCTCAAGGGGCATTGACCTGGTTAAATAAAGGCTACAAACAATATATTATCTATATATAATAATAGCCTGATTACATTTCACATTTTCATTGTTGGTATTGCATACATCATCAACAATTAAGCAAACAACAACATGCTTCAAGTGTTGTGTGTGGATTTATGTGCATCTCATTTAGGAGAAAAGACTGTTAATTCATCTTCCATTCTTTTGGTAGCGCCTCACATCACCATACCTGCAAGTCTCCACACTTTCCGAGAACAGATAAGGTAGGTAAATGTGTTGACAGACACACAGCTAAAGACTAAACAGAAGACATGATTTACCCTCTATGGAGGTGTGGAACTATAAAAACAAATCCAACTTGGGCATCCTTTGAAAACCCTGTGACATAGAAAGTGTTGTAAATCCCCCAGCCTTTTTTTGTCTTGTGGGAGGCGGGGCTTAGCCTCCACCTAACAGGCCACATCTGATCCCACTTAAGGCCAAAAAATGCAGGGGGATTTACAACAGAAAGAGAGGGCTATACTGCTGATTTTACTCCAACACACAATTATGATATTATTCAGTAAACATGCCATTCTATTTCATTTACTAACCTTGCCCACCCTTGGTTTAGGAAAGTGTTTGTTGAGCACCTCCTTTGCCTTGTCAAACTCATCGTTTTTGATAAACAAGCTCACCATCTAATAAAAAAACAAAAACAAACAGGTGGTTGAATCAAATCAGACTAAACCGCCTAAAGAAAGTCGTATTATCATAACAAAAGAAACCCACTTACCATCTCTTTAAGTGAAGCGCTTGCATGATCAAAATCCCTCTCTGGCAGTGGTGTACTGCAGTCCTTCACCATACTTTCCAGCACCTTTAAGGCCGATTCCAGAGGAGATACTGACGGGTCCTGCTCAAATACCACATCTGTAGACAAAGACAAACATGTATTCACTGCTGTGGAGGTACAGGCGGCCCAGGAGCCCTGCCCTTTTGTTTTAGACAGGGTAGATGTGTGAAGATGCTTTAAAAAGGTTCATCCACACAAGGCTCCTGGACCTGATGGCACCCCCGGCCGTGTTCACCAGGGTGGAGCTGCCATCCATGGAGGATCTTTACTCCCAGCGGCTCAGGAAGAAAGCCCACAGGATTATCAAAGACCCCCATCACCCCAGCCACAAACTGTTCTGTCTCCTGCCGTCTGGCAGGCGCTACCGCAGCATCAGGACTAAAACCACCGGACTCAGCGACAGATTCATCCCACAGGCCATAAGAATATTGAACACCTGAGCTTACTGTTGTTATTTTATGTCTTAAATTGCATGGTTGAGAAACCTGCGATCTAAGTTTTTCATACATTACATAATTACACCGTAGCTTTGTATCAGGGTTTCCGTTAGCCGGTAATTACCGGTTTTTAGCTGGTAAAATTGATAAAAAACCGGTAAATTCAAAACCTGACGGTCAAAATGTCTGGTAATAATTAGGGAGGCTCCGATCGATCGGCCGCTGGTCATTATCGACCGATATTCACTCTTAATAGTTTGATCGGTGCTCTCTATAAAGGCCGATCAGGAGAGCTGGATCTGATCCATATGGACATAAACGCGAGTGAAGTGTAACCGGACGCGAGAGAGAGATCAGATCAGCTGCTGAGTCTGACCGAGACACGCAGCTCTGCATAATCACCTGAAGCCCCGCCCTCTGTTTAGCGGGCTGCAGGAGCTGCATGAGAAACTGACGTGCTGTCAGGAGAGAGAGGGGAAAAGAGAGGATCCGTTTCTCCCGTGTTATTATTCAAAGTTGATGTAAACTTCTGAATAATGTACGTTATCTACTACAAGTAGTTTGTTTGAATGTAATAATTATGTTGTTTGTTGTTTGTGGAATAATTTATTGAAAAATGAATCTGAATTTTTTGATCTGTTACGATTATAAACTGAAGCAATATAAAAATGAGCCCCGTGAACTGAGTTTTAAACTGAAGCATATCTGCTCATAGTCCGGTAATTACATGCTAACGGAAACTCTGCTACACAACTATTATTATTATCATTGAAATATGACCGGTAAGTTTCAAATTAGTCCGGTAAAATGAATTCTGCCCGGACATTTGACCGGCGAGAAAAAATCCTAGCGGAAACCCTGCTTTGTATATGTCATGACGATAAAACCTTTGAATCGCGTTTTGGTCACAATATGCTAGTTGTATTACAGATTTAGGTAAAAACCTTGAATATGATGCTGATAAGTACGATATACTTTAACATTTAACATCGTGAAATATGAGACAACATTTAGTTGAACTATTGCAGAACAATGTATTGCTGTCGGGGTTGTACCTAGATGATATACTTCGTTACTACTAAATTAAATGAAGCAACAGACATTTGTTGACAAAGTTAATGTTACGTTGATGATATGCAACAAGGTTGAACTCACCAAGATTTTCCCCTTCATTTATCCGGGCGAGAAAGTGCAATACTCGTATCTTTGTTGGCGTGACATCGGAAGAGTAAACAGGACGGGTCAAGATACCTGTAACAAGATTATAAACATTTAATTCCCCTAAAATAATAGACATTCAGATAGAAAGTAGGGCTGCTCGATTATGGCAAAAATCATAATCTTGATTATTTGGGTCAATAATTGATATCACGATTATTAAAAACGATTATCCATTTACTTTGAAAACATCCATTTATTGAAAGAAAAATGGGAACAGTATGTTTTTAACAGTTGATTACCCTGAACTTTAAGTATAATTCAACTGAAAAAAAACAAAAATAATAATGTAAAATAAAAAAAATAATCGTTTTATTTCGATTATGTTGTTTTCATAATCGTTGCAAGCCAAAATTGTAATTGCGATTAAAATACGATTAATTGAGCAGCCCTAATAGAAAGTAAATATTCCGAACTCGATTGCATGTAATTAAAAGGCCACCTGGGGGATAGAGGAGGGAAATGTGACATTTGATATGCTGGTAACTCTGGGATAATGGTATGAATGTGTTGGAGCTATACATTGATTTATGTTATCTGAAAATTCAACATTTATTTGTAGCTGTTTTTGTTTATATTAAATTAATAATTATTTATTGTATAATTTTATTTGATTAAAGTAATTCTTTATGCTTACATTTTGAAGGTGGTGTTGGTTACTGAGAGATTTTTTTTGTACCAGGGAAAACACAAGATTGGTGAAACCATTGTTTGTTGGATTATTGGAATTAGATGAAATAAATACACAAAGACGACTTTTCCTGCCTGCCTGGACTTTGAGTATTTTCCTGCGTGAGATTCGCTTACTGGTGCACCAGTCAGTTTATTTTTAGTTACATTATCTGTTGCATTTCTTTATTATGAAGCAGCTACAGAATGTATTTACATATATTTCTAAGATATATATATATATATATATAAGATAAGATTGACCTTTAATAAGCAACGTAGAGAGATTCACGTGTCAAGGCAGCAACAGAATAAAAAGAAACACAGATATTACACATGGAATATACATAGGAATTAAAATAATAAAAATAAAATACAAAATAAGAAATTAAACGGAATTAAAAATAAAAGATGGGCATACATATATGTGTAGATATCTGTAGACTTACACATTCCCAAAGTTCCCTTTATTGTTATTCTCCAAACCCAATAACAAACAATATGCTTAATTGAAAGTGACATCCAAACAATTGCTTGTTTAAAAATAGCATGTGATAATCGGTTAGTTGTGAAAAGGCACGACTGTTAAACATACACCTCTGCACGGCCACTTCTCAGAGCTTGTTGTGACCATAGACTGTATATATAAAGGTTGTGACTCTTTCGAATGGATGAGCTAACTGCAAGATAATAATGCCATCTATAGGTTACGCACATTCAAATGTCACCACTTGTGTCTTTGGGCAATACCTTTAAGCACAATCAAGTTTATTGTGCTTAAAGGTATTGCCCAAATACACGTTTATTGAATAAACACTGTAAATACTCTAAATAAAAAAGCGAGTTAACTACAAACTTGGTCGGACACATTAAGCTAGCCAATAGTTTGGCGGGTAAGAAACTAAACACTGTTGAGCAGTGTGTTACTTACCGTCAAGTATAGCTACAATCCCGCAGAAGTCCTCGTATTTCTTGGTTTTAAACAGCTCTATGGCAAGGACTGAATAGTAGTCGACTATCCAGTGGTTTACAAACGCTTCCATGTCAGCTAGGCTATTAGCCGCCATATCCACAACATGTAAAAGCAACAACAGAGGTCTGTGGTAAACGATCCCTTTGTGAAAGCGAGGCAAACCGAAAGCAGTGCGTATATATATACCCTGAGTTTAGTTTTTCAGACAGCGAGTCATCTTAGTCGGCCCCACAAGTAACTGTTATCCTTCAAAAGCTGTAAATATACTCGAGGTGTCAACATGTAATTTAAATATACCCCTTTATGATCTGTCAAATTCAAATGAAACCATAGACTGTAGCATGAAACAGATGACATTTGATCAGGGCTTTGAAAATGTTTCTACCTGAAAGTCTTCATACAGTGAAAAATCTCCCACTCTACCTACTTTTTCTTCTTCTCTCACTTTTTTTGGCGGATTGCAAACAACTTTAAGGTGCATACCGCCACCTACTGTACAAGAGTGTGTATCACCATATCATCCTATCACCACTTGTGGAATTATACCACTGTGTTTACGTTGTTTTAAATTCTTCCAATCAATCCTGTTTCACTCAAATACTTAAGAATGGCCTTCCTGGTAGCTCTTATCCCCTCACCTTCTGTTCCCAGTATCCCCATCAGGCTCCACTCCCTTCCTGCATTACCTCATCCCAATACCCCTCCTCGACTCCTCCTTTCCCTCACTCGCGTCCTTTCCTTGCGTCTTAGCTCCGCCTCCGATGCGAGCGAGAGACACGAGGAGGTGACGCGAGGACAGAGGAGTCCTCAGGTATTAATTGGGATGTCCTCGTTCACTCAAACGTCACTTTTAAACGACGTCTGTTAACACTCTAAATATTTTATATTAATAATTTGATGGGAAAATGTGCTTATTTCTTCAATACCTTCCAGGTCATGTGACCGATTCGCTCAAAATCCATGTTGGGTCAAAGAACTACACTGGCTGAATAGGACACACCTCTTTTCATTGCATTTTAACATTCTAAATATTTTTATATTAATAATTTGATGGGAAAAGGTGCTTATTTCTTCAATACCTTCCAGGTCATGTGACTAATTCGCTCAAAATCAAAGTTGGGTCAAAGAACTACACTGGCTGCATAGGACACACCTCTTTTTATTGCATTTTAACACTCTAAATATTTACACACATGTATGCATTTAACCTCAGTCCCTTTTAGAGTTTTCACTAATGACATTAAACAGGCTGCTCGGGAACAGAAACTGTAATTGCAGTTTAAAGTCTGATTTGGAAATATAGTTTCTGTTATAAGTTTGTAAGCTGTATTTACATTTTTCATCTTCATATTCTGCCCCTACAACATGCACCTAATCATCTTGGGTTATATTACTTCATGTCCTTTGTCCTTCACCTCACTCTTTACCAATTTAGTCCTTGCTTTACTTTCTGACAATATTTACTTATTCCATTGTTACAATTAAAATGCTGGAGAACAATTTACACACTTTGAACATAGTAAGTCTTAGAGAAACTCACATTTCCCTGTGCGTCTTTTTCCTGTTGGTCCACTTTTCTTTTCTTCACCTTTGTGGCAGGTGGGCTCTTGGGGTTGGGAAGTGTTTTTGGTGGATTGAAGTACTTGGACTTGGACTTGATGTGACCAGCAGAACTTTCCCGCTTGTTCCACTGTTCCCCGTGGTCATCATCTGGCCTGCTAGTTTGTCCAAAGTTTTTGTCCAGAATATGCATTGGCAGATTGTGTTGCTCAATGTGCTCTATATATCTTCCTTGTATTGAGGCATACATTTTGGAGACGAACTCAGCTGGTCGCAGGTACTTTTTTTTTTAAAACGATGGAGTGTTTGACCAACCCAAACCAGAGCTCAACATGGCAGTTGGTATACCTGGTTTTATGACTTCCATCTTTTTTAGAGGTACCTTTTCTATGTCGCGACAGATCCCCAAGCAACAAACCACTCCACAATGGGAAGATCCCCGTGTAGTTTTTTAACAGTGCATCAATGACACCAGGACAGAGGTGGTGGTGTTTTACATGAACAGCATCGTCAGAGAGAATGTCACTCTCTGCTTGGTCCCGCCTGACTTGAAAAGCTTGTGTAAAAGGTGCTATGAGCATTTGTTTCCATTTTGCTTTCCTCCTCTCCCATTACATGTCCACTTTCCTCCAGTTTCAAGTCCAGAGTTTGCAAAATGCACTCGTCGAGGTACATTTTGCTCTGTTTCACCGAATGAGTGTACTCCTCTGCATCAAAAAACACACACATATGATAAAAAACATCAAGGGCTTCCTGCATACTTGTGTAGTTCAGGATGTACGCAAAACAGAATGTTGCATATTCCTGTGTGCCTCTGTCTACAGTTTTTTTTCCAAATGCTTGTGACACAGCCTTCATGATATGAGCAGAGCACAGATGCAGCACAGTGAAGTTAGGAATCAGTTCAGTTTGTCCAGACACTATCTCAAATGCTCTGTCAAGGTACACTGACATATTTTCCCTGTTAAAAGACAGAAGCACACTGTTTATCAGAGCCCAACTATAATCTGTCTCAACCTGTGCTATCTTTCTTTTTGTTATGTAAGACAACTTTCTTTTAAATTCCATGAGCCAATGGGAAATAGATGGAATGGAATGGCTGTTGGTGATCAGTTCTGTGACAGGCAAGGGAGGCTTATCTTTACCCATTCCGGGCAAAACCAAAGCATAATACAAGACCCGCATATTTTGATCAGGAATTTTCTGTATCACGATGCCCGTGGCATCAAGGTAGAGAGTCGTAGGTGTTGGCTTTTTCAAGTGCTCAGTCAATATCTTTATTCCAGCATCTGTGTATAAATGTACAGCAAACGGATCAATTTGTAGGTGCTGAAGATAGCCTTTTGATGATGCATGACTGCTGCTCTCTTTGATTATTTTTTGATTCAACATGAGTTCAAGCATCATGTCATCGTGGAGCCTTGCACTTTTCTTCACTTCAGAGGATATTTTCTTTAACACGTCTTTGGTGAGGCTTCTGCTTATGTTACCAGCCATTATTTCCTCTACTGGTGTCTGTCTTAACATAGTGTAATAATAATTGCTGACACCACTGGTTAAGGCTTTGGAAATTGTTCCTCTTCTTGTGTATTTTCCTAACCCTAACCCAACATTGATTTTGAGCGAATCGGTCACATGACCTGGAAGGTATTGAAGAAATAAGCACATTTTCCCATCAATTTATTAATATAAAATATTTAGAGTGTTAACCTGTTAAACCCCGAGCCTGTTTTTCAGGTTTCAGGCTCGAAAATGACATTCCCAGAACAAATTAGGTGTATCCTATTCAGCCAGTGTAGTTCTTTGACCCAGCATTGATTTTAAGTGATTAGGTCACATGACCTGTAAGGTATTGAAGAAATAAGCTAATTTTTCCATCAAAATATTAATATAAAATATTTAGAGTGTTAAAATGCAATAAAAAGAGGTGTGTCCTATGCAGCCAGTGTAGTTCTTTGACCCAACATTGATTTTGAGTGAATCGGTCACATGACCTGGAAGGTATTGAAGAAATAAGCAAATGTTTCCATCAAAAATTGTTAGGAACCTTGACTCAATAGCTTGGAGGACTCAAATGCACGACCCAGAGACAAAAAGGTTTTGAAGAAAAAATAGTCTTTACTTGCAAATAAACAAAATCACTCTTTTAGAGGAATGAACAAACTGACAAACGTAAAGCGCTCTCGTGGAGGGTAAAAGGCAAAACACTGACTTTCATTTAAACAATGGCTTAGATCTTACTTCTTGGAGCAATGAACAAGACGAACCGACAACTAACAAGGGGAGACAGGACAATATATACATGAGTTAAGTGGGCACAGGTGGAAACAATCAGGGGCGGGGCAGACACTGATGATGGCGGGAAAAGGAACCAGAGCAGGAAGTAAAGGGACCTGGAATGAGACAAGGCGAGTACAAAATAAAACAGGAAGTGGAACATAAACTAAACTAACATGACAAAACTTAACATAATTGACGGGACACAACAAAAATATTAATAAAACGTATTTAAATTATTAAAATGCAATAAAAAGAGGTGTGTTCAATAAATGTATGCTCTAGAGTGAATTTGCTTCACATTCACACGATCGATAAGCTGTCGATTTATTAAAAAGAACATTTTTCTTGTCTAATTTTAAAAGTCATTTGTTGATGGTCCCTAAGTGAAAGCCTCGGGAAACTGACGCTGCTGGCGGGTCCGCGAATGTCCGTCGAATATCCAACCTAAAACTAAATTCACCGCGGTAACTTAATGTATTGCTTAAAATAATACTTCTGCATACAGTATGTGACACTGTGTTGCACGGCCAGCTGACTCAGATAAGAAAATATATGATACATTATGAAGTGATATGCCGCGGACTGTACTTAATGTACTCTGATCCGGTTACTTATGTTGTGGCCGATATATAAGTAAGCTTTCTTAACGCTAATGTTATAATAGTCAGATTGCTCTGAAGATGGGAGGTGATATTCTATTACGGCCCTTCCACACTACAGCGTCGACAGCGTCGACAACTCCAATCTGCCCATTCACTTTGAATGGGGTGACGTCACGTTGCCTCGCTTTTTCGCCAAACTGAATTGTGGGTAGCATAGCGGTCCGTCTCCGAACATTGTTCAACTTCTGTAGCCAGCGCCAGCCAATCAAATCCCGTTTAGGAAAATCTGACAGCTCAAGCCGTAGCCAATCAAACCGCGTCTAAGCTGGGAGAGATATCCCGCCGTTCATTTCTATATTTCAAAAAAAGTCGGAGGAGAAACTAACTATCGCTGTAGAAAATCACCCGGTTTTGTATGACCAGACCCTCTTCACCTACCGGGATACAAACCGGAGGAACCAGGCATGGAGGGAGGTGGCAGAGACAGTGGGGGAAACTGGTAGGTTTTCGCCTGTTTGGGGAGTTTATATATATATTGCTCCCATAAAATCCCCGGGGTTTTTTGCTTTGTATGTCGGGGGCGGGAGATTACAGACACGCCCAGCTCCAAGCTTTTTTTGAAGCTGTAGTGTGGACGCTCCGTTAATGTTCACGTTCACACAGTCGGTGATTTTTGCCGGCCGTCTTTCCTGCGACGGCAGCTTTTCTGTATTTCCTTTCTCCTGTAATATGACTTGATCGCTTTAAACTCCGCACACTGAGCTCTGATTGGTCAGCAGGCAGTGCTTTCACTGAGTTGAGCTCTTAGCCTGCAACCTAACCTGGTCGCTAAGCATAAGTTACCATGGAGATCTCGCCTGCTAAAAAGAGAACCAGCTTCGTAGGACCGGAAAGCCGGAGTTTCCCCTGAATTTAGCCGGTTAAGCGAAAATCCTGCTTCGTAGTATACCCCCCTGGTGCCTCTTCCACAACTCAGCCCCACAACAACAAAGATTTATCCATTCCGCTCCAACGTCCCATTGCCTGTTCGTGGATCATTGAGGTGCAATGTGGAGAAGGGACAGAAAAACACAATGTGCACATTCTTTGTGATTAAAGGAGATGGATTTAATATTCTAAGCTACCAGATATCCAAAACACTGGGACTGATTACAATTGTCACCACAGTGTCATCCAGACCACAGCATCTCACAGTCGCAGATGAGCTGGTGGAAAGCAATCCCGAGCTGTTTAAGGGAATAGGCCAATTGAAAGACGTTCAGGTAAAGCTTCATATAAATCCTGATATTAAACCCACATGTCAACCACATCGACGAGTACCATTCCACATCCGCCAGAAGGTTGAGGATGAGCTTCACAAGCTAGAAGCAGAGGACATCATCGAGGAGGTGACTGGACCGACTCCATGGGTATCACCTATTGTTGCACCGCCCAAGCCTAAAGACCCCGACAAAGTATGAATTTGTGTTGACATGCGTCAGGCTAACACAGCCATAGAGAGGGAAAGACACATCACCTCCACAATGGATGACGTGATACATGAGTTAAACGGAGCAACTGTGTTCTCTAAACTTGACCTGAGAGCTGGATATCACCAGTTAGAGCTTCATCCAGACAGCAGATACATCACAACATTTTCCACTCGCCTTGGACTAAGACGCTACAAAAGACTGAGTTTTGGCATATCCTCTGCTGCTGAGGTGTTTCAAAATGCCATATGCCAAACACTGCTTGATCTGAAAGGTGTGAAGAATCTCAACGATGACATCATTGTTCATGGTGCCACTCAGGCTGAGCATGACAACAACCTCAGAGCCCTGTTCCAGAGACTGAAAGACAGTGGTCTCACACTTAATCGTGAGAAATGTGAATTCAACAAATCCAGGCTTGAGTTTTTCGGCTTCATCTTCTCAGCGCAAGGTGTTTCAGCTGATCCCAAAAAGGTTGTGGCAGTCCATCATGCCACAGATCCTGAAAATCAGAGTGAGGTCAGAAGTCTACTGGGCATGGCCAATTATTGCTCCAGGTTCATCAAAGATTTCTCATCCATTTCCGAGCCGCTACGAAGGCTCACCAGAAAAGACACACCCTGGGTATGGGGCCCAGAACAGCTAGCTGCTCTAAAGACACTGAAAGACAGTCTAACCAGTGACAAAGTCATGTCATACTTGTACCCTGGCAGACAGACAGAACTTATAGTGGATGCTAGTCCTGTGGGACTGGGTGCTATCCTCTGCCAGCATGATGAAAAAGGGGTGAGGCACATAATAGCATATGCAAGTAGGTCTCTAAGTGATGTAGAGAGGAGATACTCCCAGACTGAAAAAGAAGCACTGGCTATTGTGTGGAGCTGTGAACATTTCCACCTGTACATATATGGTCATCTTTTCAAACTAGTGACAGATCATAAAGCACTGGAAATCATATGGAACAATCCCATGTCGAAACCACCTGCGAGGATTGAAAGATGGGGACTCAGGCTTCAAACATATGACTTCAAGGTGGAATACAGAAAGGGAGCTGACAATCCAGCTGACTACATGTCTCGACACCCTCTACCATCAAAGACAAGTGACAGCACACGAGCAGCAAAAGTAGCCGAAGAGTATGTAAGCTTCATTGCAACTCATGCAACACCCAAAGCTATGACACTCACAGAGATCAAAGCAGAGACACTTAAAGACCCGATCCTTCAAGAGGTAATCTCTCATGTAACTCACAACACATGGCACAAGACTGATGAATCACAACACGCTGCCATATTAAAACAGTTTAGACGAGTAAGCAGCGAGCTGGCAACGTCACATGCATCAGACATAGTACTACGGGGCACTAGAATAGTGATTCCCACAGCCCTACAAGATAGTCCTACAGCTAGCTCACGAAGGACATCAAGGCATCGTTAAAACCAAAGCACGACTCAGAACAAAAGTGTGGTTTTCAGATATTGACCAGAGAGCAGAAGCATCAGTACGCAGCTGTCTTGCATGTCAGGCAAATACCCCAGCTGTACATACTGAGCCATTAAAAATGTCAAGTCTACCAGAAGCACCCTGGCACAGCATCAGCGCAGACTTTTATGGACCACTACCAACAGGAGAGTACCTGTTAGTCATGATAGACGATTATACACGCTACCCAGTTGTTGAGAGTGTTAGATCAACTTCAGCTAACACAATCATTCCAGTCATGGACAAAGTTTTCTCTATGTTTGGAATCCCCAGAGTGGTAAAAACTGATAATGGCCCCCCATTCAACAGCAGCCAATTCTCTCAGTTTGCAGACTACTTAGGATTTCATCATCGCCGGATCACACCGCTTTGGCCTCAAGCTAACGCTACAGCTGAAAGATTCATGCGCACACTGGGCAAAGCAATACGTGTGGCAGAAACACAGGGAATTAATTGGAAACAACATTTGAACATATTTCTACGTGAGTACAGATCTACACCTCACAGCACAACAGAGAGCTCACCTGCTGAACTGTTATTCCAACGCAAAGTGTACACAAAGATCCCTTCATTCACTCACACTGCCAACAAGAGCTCAGACTCAGAAGTGAGAGCTAAGGACAAGAAGGCTAAAGCCAAGATGAAATCTCATGCAGACACTCATCGTCATGCTACATCTCACACTTTCACTCCAGGTGACATTGTGCTTCATCGCCAGCCCAAGCATAACAAACTCACCACACCATACAACACTAAACCCTACACTGTGATTAAAGTCAAAGGCTCAATGGTTACAGCGGCAAGAGATGGACATCGCATAGTCAGGGACTGTTCATTCTTCAAGAAGATCGTTGGAGAGCTAATTGAGATCCCACCAGATCCAGTCAGTGATGACTCTACTGTCACAACACCCAGAAATCCCACGAGACACGATAGGCGTCCTCCTGCCTATTTACAGGACTATACATAGTGTATGGACTGCTAAACATGTGAATGATACTCTGGGTATATACAAATTTGTATATTTCCAACTGTTGTTAACTTCAAGAGACTGAGTCCTGGTTAAGACAAGAAGTAAGATTTATGTAGGAAACAGTTTTAATGCATTTTCAGTATGTATAATTTGGTGTGGAGGATGTGTTCAAAGCTAACATGTGAATGCAAACGTCTTAAAGATACTGTTCATCATTTCTGAACATCCCATCATTTGGCTGTGGCTGTGAGGAAGAGCTGTTGTCTTTGAGTCAGAAGGTGGTGGGTTCAATCCCAGCCATGCAGCTTTCATGTTGATTTATCCTAGTGTGTATTGTGCTGCTTGTTAAATGTGTGCGTGATGTCACTGCTATAGTGGAGAAGAGCTTCCAAATAAAAAATCTCAAACCTGTTAGAAATCCCATCCTTTACACTCCTGCTACTGAGTTTTAGGTAGTAGCAAAACCTTTAATAGCATCACCATTTTTGACGCTAATGATCATCAATATCTGGCTCTTGAGGGCTCTGAAGTGAAGTGTACTTATTGGGCTAAATCTATCAATCAATGTCAATCAAAGTTTATTTATTTAGCCCAATATCACAAATTGTACTTTTGTCTCAGGGGGCTTTAAGGTATATACAGAACATGAATACGCTGGATATTCCCGGTGCCGTAAGCTTAAGATATTTATTGAAGAGTGGAGACGAGTCACTGTGTTTCTCCTTGCACTGTGTAACACTTGACACAAAGCTTCCAAATAAAAGTGGGACTGGTCAGAGGAAGTGACATAAAATATGATAGCAACTCAAATATATTGTTAAAGACACATGCAGTTGTTGAAACTTTCCGATCAGTTGAAAGTGCATTTGTTATAAATGTCATATCCACAGAATACAAGGCTACCAAGCAAAACAACATTAACAACATTAATTTCCATTTCTTTCTTCTTTTTTCCGTGTGTTTATTTATTCCCGTGTTTATTTCCACAATTATTTATTTCAGTTTTTTTTCAAATGGATTCATTCTTGTATCCCTGTATTTATTTGTTACTTATGTCATGTCCTGTCCTCTATACCTGGCTGCTGGTTGTGTGCATACAAGTACAAATTCACTCAAAATCACATGCCAGTAAGACCTATAGTCGGGTGTTCATTGTTCTAAACGCACATTGGTGATCGAGGCATTGGTTTTCCATGCAGGTGCTCGAAGCTCAACGCCCAGGGGGAGGGACATCTTTTGTCTTCTGCAACGCTGATTTCAAATCTGGAGCAATTCTCCCCACCACTTTTACTAACAAAGTGACGCCCATGAGTGGGGGTCCCGGGCCTTGTTGGTGAGGCTGGTAGCGGAGGGGAAGAAGCTGTCCAGGTGGCGAGAGGTTTTGGTCCTGATGGATGAAATGCAAAATATACAAAGGGCTAGGGCTCTTTATGTAAATCAAAAAACAATGTATACAATTGAGTGAAATTCAGAATACTGTTAACCAAAGAGTTATCTTTCAAAGTGTCCAAGAAGAGACCATGAATAATGTTCTTTAAGCAAAATCCATTTCAGAGACATCCAACTGACAGTGAAAGACAATCAAAATCTATAGCTTTAATTTAATCAAGTTTATTATGTAAAAGAATGACATTAAAGATATAAGACATTAAAGATTATGACACATTAATAAAAAAAACATTCCATCTATATATTGTTAATAATAACTTTTATACTCTGTTTGTAAAGCTGAAGGACTTTTGTTCTTGAGGCTACCTTCTCCTAGGAGAGTAGGAAACACAATTTTGATCAACTGGCAATTTGAATGATAATTATGTGAACGAACATCATGTTAAGAATATTCAATCAAAATCACACAATGTTCACATTTTCTGCGCAAATCTCCTGCAAACAAGAGATAGTAAAACCCTTATCAGTTCCACATGTTTGTACATTGTCAAACAACCCCTCTCCACATGATTGTACTTCAATGAATCAAACAGCAGGAGACTAAGAAAAAACACTTAACAGAATTTAAAAAGTCTTGATTGATTGAATGTAAAACTACATTCCCTGTAACGTGACACCCATTTAAGATTCTTTAATTACAGCATCTGAGTTGAGCCATGAAACAGGACCATCATACTTTGATCAACCAAGCGTACCCACATTTAACCAGTCAACATCAAATATTCATACAGTCAAGACAATCCATCATTAGCACTGATGTTCTGCTACTTCCTACACATATCATTACAAGTTTAACAGTGTGTTAGTCTAGCCTCTGTTACCTCAAGTCCTGCTTCAGATATTTTATTATATTCCAATGTCCTGTGTTTTGTTGTATAATGCTCTAGTCCTTTTATGGATGTCGTTTTTGCCATCGATAACTGCAACCATTTGTAAAAACAGCTGTTGTGTGATTACACTGTGCATCTAGCAAACTAAACAGCATGACTTCTCAGTTTTACATGTGCATATTTACGCATATGCTGTGTGTTAGGCTGAACTTATCTTCCTTTATTTTGCACCTCATAAATAATACAATGTATTTAGCATGTCAGGGTATGGGACTTACTGAATGAACCATGCTGAATATAGAAAAAGTAGGATATGAATAGGATAGTGATATTACCCCAACATTGAATGAGAATGAGAAGCCAGCGTTAATAACATCCCCCGATATCATTTAGCTTCAGTGCTGTGTCCCATAGCACATCATTCACCACAGATATCATCATTTAGTGTAAACAGTTGAGTTCCTTCTCCTGCCAATCACAGATCAGAACAAACAGCAGGGTTTTGTCCAACACGCCATCAAAAAACGAGACTTTGAGAATCTATATGTGACAACTCAACACCAGCCAATCAAACGGGAGCCTGAAGTCGAGAAAACAAAAAGACACATTCATCCAGTGCAAACAGACCCATTGGTAATGCAGAATACAAATAGGAGACAAGTTGTCACAAAATGAAAACATTTTCATGACTATGGCAATACTGATGAAAGCTTTCAAAGACAAACTCACATTACTGTATGGTTTTAAAGCCATGGATAAGGGTTCTAATACGACTGGGGAAATATCTGCTACTCGATGTACAGGCCGGATATTTCTGGAGTGTAGTAGGAAAGGCCTTGCAAGCATCTGCTGAGCTCGGCCAGACTTTGTTCAGTGTTAAAGCTCGTATAATGAGCCTGGTGCCTCAGACTCGTTCAGCAAAGCAGCTCCTTTCTAACACGGCTGACTGAACAAAGGAGCTTGGCTCTGCAGATCGGAGTGAACTCACAAAGGGCCAGAGGAGGTTGTGCTAGTGATTTAGGTTCTCCTTCTCTAAATGTCGGAACACTCAGTGGCAAAGCAGCATGCAACGCCACGTTTTCTGTAACTTGCATCCGGCTCGATGGTGTGTCATGTAGATTTCAGAGTTTTAATGCTATGAAGTATTTCTACTTTACAAAGAAGTAGCTTTCAGAGTTCAGAGACAACTATGTATTAGCAAAACAATTAAAACGTCATGACTGTCAGTCTTTTCAGCAGCCAACGTGGTTCAAACTGAATCACGTCTTTATAAAAACACAGACGGGCATTGCAGTGGTCTGGGGGGGGGGGGGGGGTGTTCACTGGCAGTTAAGGAAACTTGGATTTTTGTCCGAAAGAAGATTCAGATTGTCATTATAATCAACACATGAGGGGTTCAATGTACTGAAATGTAAAAATGAAATGGACAATTATTTTTGTCTACTGGCATGAGTAACCTAAAGAAACAACAATCCCTGTCCAATGAATAAAAAACAAGACAGAGGATGAACGGACAGGAAAGGCCATTCAGTCTTGAATAAGAATGAGGCTTGTGTTTAGGGTAGCCTGTTCATTCAGTTGAAGAGAGTGAAAGTCTCATTTCCTGGCTGAGATGCTGACTGATTGAGCTGTTTTACAAGCAAATCAAGGCAGCACAGTTCAATTTCTGATGTCCACTGTGCTCCACATCGAGTTTCTCTCATGTCTGTGCATGTCCTTGAGAGTGATTTCCTTGTCTGGGTCCAATAGAAGGGTTTCAAGCATTTCCCCATTGATATCCACTTGTCTGCATCCAGTGATGATGAAAGATATGTTACTGATTCAAACACTTATCTTGAATCTTACAGTATGTGCGCTGCAAAGAAAAAAAGCTGCTGAAGTTGTGTACTGAGGATGCATGAGTTGAGTTCACCTTGGATATCTCACAAGGAATAAAAGACTCACTTGAGGGACATACTGCATGCTTTACCTAAAAAGAGAAACGAAAAAAGAAACAATATTCCAGTCGTTCAGAATACTCGTGCATACCCAAGGAGTTGGGTACACATCAGCATTAGAGTGATAATACACACTTTCAGTCAAGGTTAGTGATTGACTGTGGTCCCACTGGAGGAGCAGCGTGTCTCCCAGTCACCCACAAAACACAGCCTCCGGGAGCAGAGGTCCATCCTGTCCATGGCTAAGGAAGGCAATCAAGAAATCTTGCTTTAGAGAGGGTCTTGGTGTTAGTGAGCTGCATCAGTCTGCTCTCAGACGGAGAACTCAGCCCCCCCGCGGCGGCCGTAGGTCAGCAGCAAGAGGCGCCTCAGACGCAGGCCTGTGAAAGGGTTGCACCACAGCAGGGAGGGCGACCCCCCGAACACGGCTCGCATCCCGTCCCATCTCATGCGGCGCTCCCACGTGGGCTTCTCATTTTTAAGACGTTCAATCTCCTGCAAGACATGCAAACGCCTCTGTGAATAAAAGATTCCTCATTAAGTTTTATGTTAGAATTCTAACATACACAACCGTATTAGCATTGGGAGAAAACCGAAAGAAAACCGTAGGGTATACACCAGGAGTGTCCAAACTTTTTTTTACCGAGGGCCACATACAGAAACATATATGAAGGCCACTCTCCAGAAGTGAGGTATATTGCCCCTTAAGTTCAGTTATAAGTTGGACAAATCTATCCAATGTAGGTCAATTATTCTTGATACTTGAAAATGCTGTAAGAAAAAACCAGCTCACAGCTCTCCAGAGGGTTTACTTTATTTTGTTAGCAGCTCATTTCTTAAAACAGAAGCTTCAGATTGCTTATCATAAGAGGACATATGAAGAGTATATTTCAAGCTTGTTATATAAATAAGTCATTGGGCTTTTTTCTTATCAACTTATCTTAGATTTGTTAGAAAATGTTTCCAACTTTAATTGACTGAATTTATTTGAAAATTGGGCTTAATAATACATGAATACTACTGTGTAATATATTTGAACATATATATTTAAGAAGTACAACATAAGACAAGCAGAAACGTATTATACTTAAGTCATTGTACTTTTGCTGAGGGCCGATACAAAATGATCCGCGGGCCGCATTTGGCACCCGGGCCGTAGTTTGGACACCCCTGGTATACATGCTTATTCAATAAAACTGGTAACATAGTTGATGAGACTAAAGGTATTTATCCAGAGCTCTCTTTTAATCTATTTCTAAAACAACTTCATTTGACAGATACCCAAAAGGGGAAAAGCCCATGAGAGCTGTTGAAACTGACCGTCTCGTCGTTGCAGATGGAGTGGAGCTGCGTTCCAAACATCACAGCTGTAAAAGTGAGGAAGAGGATTGCTTCGAGGCAGAGGAAGATCAGCAGGAGCACAGACGCCCCTGGTGAGAAGGCACTGCACTCTGGTCACAGGAGAAGAGGAGGGAGATAAGGGGATTTGTTATTGAAAATCGGAAATGTCAAGTGAAAATCTGACTAAATAAAAATGCAAATATGAATATAGGACTGGATGTGCATACAGTATCGCCAATGTATCCTCCTAACAAAATTGCTACTGGACTAACAAGATGGAAAAGTGAATCCATACAAAAAAACTGAACTGAATCTATCGGGGTATATCAGGAATCCTGAAGTCAGATGTAAAACCTTTTAAGAGCTTTTTTAAGACCCTTTCCGTACATTTTAAGACCTCATCGCCACTTTGAGTTCTAACCGGTTACCTTGGCGACACACTTTACCTCACATTGACTATATACAGTATTGATTGTTCTTCCTCCTTATCTTCTAACCATTTAGACGCAAACTTGTATTTCCCCATAACGATGTTGTTTAACAACCGGTGTAAATGGACCTTCGCTCACTATCAAGCAGTGAGCGTGCGATGTCCTGTTCAGATGACGTCAAACCCAACGGGATGCCATCAGAAAACTACACAGAATCACACTACACACCTACGCCATGATTACATTCAGGCAGACTGTAGAATACCTCTTTGGACAATTTATATACTTATTGATACAAGCTACAACATTTTTAATAGCCTTAATTTCCGCTAAATTGATTGATCAACTTGTAATACTTTTTAAGACCCCGCGGACACCCTGTTTCAAATCAGTTGAAAGTATGTTCTTGCTTAGTCAGTCACATCTTGTACAGGGCAGCAGAGGTTGGAGTATAAGGAAAGACATACGGTCTTCATTTTCAGGTTCATTCCTACAGAGACCCACAAGGGAGCAGGAAAAGATCAATGCAGCAGAGCAGCTTTCCTCCACTGGGCTCCGTCTCTTTTCATCTCTAAAGTACCCCAGTCTCTTGTATGACTCATCCGACTCATCTCTGTGACATCCTGTGTTTGTCATTCTGACTAAAACACATGTCAACGTCGACACAAAGAGGCAGCTTACCGTTCCACTGGACTTTAATACAGGTGAAGAAGTGCATACCACTGAGCCCCAGGGCATGGGCAGAAATCAATGATATGTACATCTGCAGGAGTCAGAAGAGAGGCAGGGAAATAATGAACAAGTGACCGAGAGAAGAGAAAGAGAGAATCTACTCTCAATCTGGGTTTAGAGATGCCGTGTTAATGTTAGTTAGCTATATTCACATTTAATAACATATATTGACATGCAGTTAAAACGTGTTGTGCTGAGTTTCTTGAGTTTTTCATCTGTAAGGAGCGCAAACTAAACATTTCATCTCACACTTGACCCGTACTGCTAAACCATACATGACAGCTTTATATTCCTTTCATTAAAAGAATCCAGTCAGCATATAAAGCCATGTAAAAAGTGCTGATGTTGAGTCATGAATGGCTATCAGTGTGCGTTTCATGTCGGCCTGCTGTGCTCTACATTACTGTGAACCTTCACAGGATGGGACTAATGAACAATTCCCCCTCTAGTCTGGTTAAAAGACAGGTAATTACACTTGGTGTCAAGGCGGCTGATGACTTGTGTATTCAGTTATTATAAGTGAACAAAAGGAATCAACATATCCATAAACTCTAGAACTGTTATCCTTAGTTTTCTCTGTGTACTTACAGTGAAAAGCACGAAGAATCTCTGATTCTTTTCTCCCACGCAGTTATTGACCCAGGGACAGTGGTGATCCATCTTCCGGATACATCTTTTACAAATACTGCCGGCAGGAGAGAGAAGATGTTAATGGCTGAAACATTGATTCTGCAAAAGTACTCAACTATAGTCAGTGTTTCCCATACATAAAAAGTCTTTAAATTCTTATTTATTTTTTGGATAGTGAGGTCGGCTGATGATCGGAAGGTTGCGAGTTCAAATCCCGTCTGGAACACCACCACTAGTGTGCCCTTGAGTAAGGCACTTAGCCCTCAGTTACTCCAGGGAGAATGTCCCTGTAGTTGGTTGGAAGTCACTTTGGAATAAGGCGTCTGCTAAATGCCTAAATTGTAAATGATATTGTTGGGAGAATAAACCCCACAGATCCTCAACGCCGGTGTGTCTCACTCATTAACAACGCAACATAGAGCAACAAGAACGTTGTCTGCTCCAGTAGCCATGAATTTGCATGTATTTTCTTATTTGAGGGTGGATGCGTGTGTGCCAGATGTTTTCAAAAGAATAATTTGGATGCTAACAGCTGGTGTAAATGACCCAACTGGTTTCTGTGTATCCATTAGACTGACCTGCAGTGGTGTGCCCTCTCAGGCTTGATGCTGCAACACTTTGGGCACTTGTAGATGACCTCTCCAGGCTTCAGCTGTAAGCTCTCCATGTACTCTTTGGTCGCGTTGCCCTTAGGAACCGCGCCCTAAGGTGGGGGAAGACAGACAAAGACAAATGCTCTCAGTTACAAATGTCCAAATAAATGAATTGTTCCATTATGTCTCAGAGAAGTCAAGCTGTGTCTTTGTGCTTGAAGCAATTTAACAATTGTTTTTAGGATGTTGAAAAAGGTTTAGCGTATATATATATATATATATATATACTGTATATAGACTGCATTCAGAACATTAATATAGCATTTAAAGAACCTGTTATCTGGACTAACGGCATCATTACAGAAGGGTAAACAAAAATATCATAGGCTCAATATAACAACAAGATTTTAAAGCAGCTGTCCACGGAACTAACTAAATCAGTACATTTTTACGAGGAACATTTATCTGCCAAAGTTCTCATTGTTATGACCCTTAAATAATAAAACAAGAAAAGCATTTGCAGAAGTGATAGAAATGCAAACATTACGTTTCTGGGCCTTTTACTTTCTGGGAACATGTGGTTAAAATCCTTTAATACTGTTCTTAAATTAATGTATTTGATTGGAAAGTCTTGAGGAGCTCCAAATGTATTTATTGTCTTCTTTTTTATCTTAAGCTGAAAATGTTGACTATGTTTCTACCCCTTTTGGATTCTTTTCAAACCCTGTCTTCCTCCTCTCTCCCCCCCCCACTTTCTTCCATCTACATCTTCAACCGTACCCACTCTTGATTCCCTTCACTTCCTTACCGGGTCGGACAACATGGTGCGCAGATGTGAGGCCAAAGCGAGCACAGCCAGGGAGTTGAAGGTGGCCCCGTTCAGCAGCGAGTACCAGAAGTTCTTGCTGGGCAGCAACATGACAAAGTTCACCACAAACTCAGCGTACAGCACCAGGAACCAGGTGATGCCAGCACACACCATCCCACAGCTGTCCTGGATGAACCACAGTGTGCGGGCCCCCCCGGCGTGGCCAGCGTTGGGACCCCCGACTATCACCCCCGCTGCCAGGCTCCCTGCCTCCACATCTGCTCCTGCCGACAGCAGCGGGTGGTGCTGCTCCAGGTCCCTCAGCCGGTGGTTTGAAGACTGCATCTGGAGGGGAGGGGAAATATATGCTACTGTCTTCCCACAATAAGAAAATAAAAAAGACAGCACATAAACAGCAGCTATTTCCATAATAGGCCTACACACTGTTCTTCACAACTATTGGCATAAAATACGCAAATGGCAAGCAGCTTTTTGTATAGAAAGCTATTGAAGCTATGAAGCATGACCAAAAGATGGGGACTGAAAAAGACTGATATGAATACATAAAGGTCCACTTAAATAAAAGATACAAGGATGGGCGCTTCATTAAAGAGGCCATTAAAAACCGTAAAAATAATTGTAAACAAGCCTTAAAGTAAATAAAATGTTATCAAGTGTATATTTTCTCCTTAAGGTTATCACTTGAGCAAAGGTCACAGCGTTTTCAATATCATCTGAAAACATCACATTAGAACCCTGATGTATGGCAGTCTGACCAGGACCTGACAGCTTGTGTAAACCAAAGACAGACAAACACTTTCACTATCATTGAACAGTTCAGATTGCAGGGCAAAGGTCTTAACTCTTCATGCTCAGGGTCGCATGAGTCATTGTTGAAGAAGAGTTTCTCTTCTGTTTTAATGTCAAGGTCACAAGAGAGTGCTGGTATCTGCCTGAGAGACTATGTCCGCAGCTTTAAGATAAATCAATAGCCGACCTGATCCCTTCTGGAAACTGATCCTGCAGCTGAGGAACATGTGAGGAATACAAGCTAATAATAATCCGTAGACTAAATGACCCCCTGCTGGCATGCTTCACTGTGACTCACTGAGACAAACAAAACAAAGAATCCAAAGCAGCACAATAGCATACTCCATATTCTGTAATGTTAGGTTTCTTTGGTGTTAAAGACATTTCAAGTTAAGCTACAGTTAGATTCACTTGAACTTAGATTACAAATGTCTACCTGTCCTTGCACAAATAATCAGAGTGTAGATACTACGTAATCAAAGTATTTTATTAACTCTTGTTTTCAGAATTTAGGACAGAGTTTAGTGTTGAAATCCAAGTTTTCAAAGCTTTTTCTTCAACACAATAACATGTGAGAGGCTACTGATAACACAAGTGCAGTAAAAGAGTGTAAGTGCATAACATGTGCTGCATAATCATTGGGAAAAAGGGTGTTATACATAATATGTTGACATGGCAGTGAGATTCCTTTGAAAATTGTAATAGACTGTCTGTAATTAAAAATGATAAACTGTGTGTAATATAAACTCACTATGCACGTGTTGTGCTTTTATGACACTGTCTTTGACACAAATCCAGACATTTCTATACAACCTCTTCATTCCTGAAATACAAGTCGGAGACACAAAATAACAAGCTTACACTGAGTTATGTTTTAACAGAAACATTACCTCATGAATCGGTCATTATTTAGCCACACTATGGACTCCAGTTGGTAGGTAGAAGTGTTTATTGAATTATCTGTTACTCTAGCTGACTGTGAGTAATGCTTTGAAGCAACTAACTGCATCCTTCTCTTAAACAGTTTAATCAAATTAGACGTTTCCAGTGATATGGGTGGTGCAGCGCTAAGCTTTCAGTTCAGCTGACCAGCCAACAGGAAGCATTGAAACACCACACTGCTGTGCGTTTCTGCTTGCTTCTTAAACTTTCCATGTCAGTGGGTGTCATCCAAATTGCTTGCAAAATGGAAATGAACGTGAGGGACATTATGGTTTAAAAAAGCAGAAATCAAACCCCAACAAAGATGCAGCCAGAACAACAGAGATCCAGCAAGGAGTCCAGTTCATGGACATTGATTGAGAGGAAGTACAATGTGTGTGTCTCCTGCTAGAGGCTATTCAATCACTTGTTATGCACTAAGACCGGAAAGATAGTAAGAGGCTGGTTAAGCTGGTGTGGTCGGTTATAGACTTGTCTGGTGTCAGGCCAATAGTGTTCTCCCAGAAAGTGGAATAGTAAGTGACTTTAAAATGGTTTACCCGAGGCTATGCTGCTCTAACGCTATGTGGCGTATACTTTAAATGTCAATATCTGACATAGACACACTTCCTATCAGCTTCTGAGTTTATACTATTGTGTGAATGTGTCTGTGTATTACAGATGTAACACAGGACTTAGCCTAACAAGTTATCTAGGGGTCTTGGAGGGGTCAACTTACATCCAAATGGCACAATGTCAGGTCGCATTTTACAGAACAGAAACATGTCCTCTGTGGCTGATGAGCATCTAGTGAGCGGAGAATAAGGACTGACATGTTTTATTATTTAATTCCAACATGACAGAGACATCACTTGAAAAGGTTGACATATGAAGCTCAGCGAAGGTTCAACCAGGAAGACCTTCTTTTACTCAATCATTTACTATTTCCATGTTACTACTCTCTCTCTCTCCTCTCAATAAGTGATCGGGGGCGTCACTCCCCAGCTTAACCAATCACTTCGCTCTATTCTCACAAGCCTATCATAGCGCTCCGCTAAAACTTTTAAATGTGCTCTCCCCTCTGACAGCTATCATTTCAGGTGACTCGACACAACCCTCCTCCACCCCTTTCCACCTCCTGTCCCTCTGAATCCAGGGTCAAGCTAAGCCCCTCCCCTTCAGACCGAACCCAACTATCCATTCCCACCACCAGTGTCGACCCCGGGGGGTTTCATCGGATCGGTTCTCTCCTCCCGAATGATACTTCCTGCACAACGGGGCCTAATCGCCAAAACTCCATTACATTCATTTGTGTATTCCTGGCAATAAATATGTATTCATTTCTTACATCAAAACCGTCTCTCCTGATTGAACTAATATTGCGAAAAAATATGATTTAAAGTGTTGTGTTATTGGCTTTTTGTGCTTCAGTAGACAATTTCATTTGGAAAGGATAGCAGAGAAGTTGCCTTTCTAGCAAAAATAATACCCTTTTAGAGATTGACTGCTCAATATGCTGCTTTTAAAAAACTCACAAAAATGTCAGTGGGGATTGAGGTTAGTACAATGAAATACACAATAAGCTTTTGTGTGTACCATATAAAAAAAACTGGAAGAGGATTATCTTTGATGCGACTTTAACTCATGATAATTGTTTTTTCTTCTGGACCCCCACAGTCCATCCACATGTATGCCACTTGTTATTATGGGGCAACATACATCGTTCTCCCACCCACATATTTTGATCTTCCTTATTAGTACAAAAATAGAGTTATACCTCAACATCATTTCATCCAACTCCCAGCTGACTACAGGTGTTATTAGTCAGAGTAATTTAAAACACCAGTGTGGGTGTGTGCACTGCAGTGGCCTTTAATCATAGCTGTTATGAAAGAATGAAAAGAATGCATCAATGGCATTAGACTATATGTGTGAGCCTCAGCATAAGACTTTTTTTTAATGATTGTGAAATATATACAGTATGTGTGAAAATCTCCTTAGTAAATAACAGAAGCAGATGTGTTCTCTTTGTGCACAATGAAAGACAAGAGAGGTCTCAGGCTGATCCCAGCAGGTTTAATACCTTGGTGTTTGCTTTTCAAAGCCTGACATTTTTCTATTCTTTGTTTATTTGCTTACTTTGGCTGTGCTTGCAGTTGAAAATACCAGAGCAATCCCCATGTATTCACTGTAAAGTTTAAACACATAATTTTGTCAGCAAGTAGCCTTGAGAATGAGAGTGGACAAACAGCCGTCACAGTTTGAATAAGTGAATGTTTGCAGCACTAAACGATGCCACCACAGCAGAACTGCCTTACAGAAAAAGAGACGTTCCTGCATCAAAGACATGAAGGCAGGCAACCAGGCTTTAGGAAATCAATATAGCACTAATTAAAATGATTGAGGCTTCTGTTAAGAGCATCACCAAGTGAATACATTGACATCACAAAAATGACATGTATCAGGATCTACGAAAATGGTAGTGACTGATTCATCTGGCTGGATTTCATCAGAGCAGTGTGTCAAAATGACAGGATATGAAACAAAAAACGTTTTTGTAGGTTGGGAAATATTGGAAACAAGGGGCTGAACTAGCTTACATTAAAACAAATAAAGGAACCATAATATAGGCTGGGGAAAAATGCTCCACATCTAGCAATACCAGCAGATACAACACAAAACCCTTACCCACAGTCTGTGAAACCTAACTATAACAACTGTAAAATGGCAAGAAATATTACTGGTCAGAATTCAATGTACTTGTAAAAGTGCCTGCCAAAGAATGCCTCTTTCATTGCTTTGACAAGTCTATTTAATAACTAAAAGCGTTGTTTACCATTAATCATCAGCAGCAGCGTGCTGTTTTACATTTCGGGAAAAAACAGCATCATATCATTTTTAACAGAGCAGAAAACGCTATTGGCTAATTTAAGGCGTATTGACTTCCTGTGGTGAATCAATGGAAGAGAGGTCCATTAAAGCCACAGCAGCTGCCTGCCCCTCCCAGCCAGAGGAAACCACAGAAGAGCCCCTGGTCTGTCTCGCCCCTCTCATTATCTCTCTTTCCTCCTCTATCTGACAAACACAATCAGCAGTAGCCTCAGTGTCACCCTGTTGCAGAGTCATCACACACTCACAAGTCTTTTCAAGGGCTGGCTCTAGTGTAAATGACAATGGGATGAAACAGCAGCCCAAAATATTCCTGAAAGAAAGAGAATTTGATTTGCTAAGTGAGTTTATGTATCACCGTCGCATTTCGAAATTGCAGAACAGCTTTATGGCCAAACTACTGTCAATTCTACTGAAAACAGTGACAAAGAAAAGCTAAAGGAAGAATGAAACAAGCCAGGTGGCAAATTACTTATCAAGTGAATGCACCCTGGTACCTACAGTTCAGTCATTGTCTACTACTCACCAGTAGTAAGCCAAAATAAGGAAAGCCACCCTTCCAGCTTTTGCATAAGAGATAAACAGACATGAAATTCAACATGAGTTGCTTTGCTCTGTTTGCCCTTGTTGCACATTCTGCTCTATGAAATGAAAGACGTACAAATTGATAACATTTATGTGGGTAACTTACCTTTTATGTTCTCTCCTCACAAGAACATGATTTATTGTTCACCTCCTGGACCAGCATTCAGGATAATGTACATATGAAGCCTGGCATGGAGGCTGACACCTGGAAAATGGCCCACAAACACACACAAAATGGGTTTAATGTTGGAATCAACACATATACATACACAAAAACCCCAGTCTGTTAGTTTGTTATACACCAAGCTAAAGCTGTTAACTGAAGTATGACTTTTGTTAAGAGTGTAGACTAAACCTTAAAAACACCTTTCAATGAAATGGACATAGTTGAATCAACACTTCTCTCCAACAGCTTCAACTGAAATGTGTATAATATAGTCTTCACGTAGTCGGTTGTATTGCATTATGTTATGAATGGCATGAGCATGACTTATAACTGGCAACTGAATATGAAAACATTTACAGTTACCACACATTGCCACAGTTTGTAAAACGCTTGCTTAAGTCTTCATTGTGTACAGGACTGTGTAAGTGTTCCCTTTTTAATCCCAGGGAACACACTCATCGTTATGGCTATTCATATCAATGTAGTGACACTGCAAGTATTTACTGCTAATATTCTGTTGACTGATCACAGATCTGTACATGTGTCCTGTCCTGTCTTTTGACCACCGAACCACAGTGGTTATACTGAGATACTGACATGACTGCTATTGACCGAGAACCACTTTCAATAACATGCTGTTTTTTTCGTAAACACTATGTAAGTCTCCCTCCTTCCTGATGCCAAACCAACCGGCTGGTCGATACTGAACACTCGAAGAGATGCATTGAAGCCTCTGTTCAGTTACTTCACTCAAATATAAGAGACAGTATTATATGTATATAGATTTAATTGGGGTGGAGGAAACTCTATTTTATACACTGCCCATCCTCAAATCCAGTGAAATAATAGGCTACTGTGATTTAACCATACATCTCTGCTGCAATGATAACTGTAAAGGTCGTGACTGAAACTGAACACTATTCACACACACACACACACACACACACACACACACACACACACACACACACACACACACACACACACACACACACACACACACACACACACACACACACACACACACACACACACACACACACACACACACACACACACACACACACACACACACACACACACACACACACACACACACACACACACACACACACACACACACACACACACACACACACACACACACACAACTTGCTAGCCTGACACTTCTCATGCATTGTAAATCTGGCTTGCTAACTAGTAGCGACATACAGTACAGAGGCTAGCATGCTAACGCAGAATACGACCGAGGAGTTCCCGTGCAGAGCCTCCCGAGTGACAGCTGAACTACATACCTTAATCCTGTTAATTTATGATGGTGGGAACGCCGTCTTAATACATATTGAAGTCCCGTTTGAGATAAAGTGCCGTTTTAACACCGCCGTGCCCGCAGCAGCCAGCAACATATCGCTCTAACAACGGGCTGACTGACAGTCGGTGACCAGTAACGACGCTGCTTCCGGGGTTCGTCTCGGGTTTTTCCGTTAACGGTCGTGAATGTCCGGAAAAATTATGTTTGCTTGAAAAGCGTCACCTGGTGGATTGTGAGAGATGTACTACTACAAATCTGCGACAATTGCAGTTCTCCTCTAGTGGGTGCTACTGAATACAATGACACCCCTCTTCCAAGTAAACTTTGAGAAACAATACTCAACGTATTTAAAACAGAAGTAAAAGTTAAAACTATCATGAAGGAAGTAACAAAAACCAGCAGACTCAGGTAGAGTGTTCTGACTCCTGAGCTCTCCTTCACAACGTCATACCATTAATCTGTTTGCATCTCACATATGTTGGCCTACTATCTATTATTACAATAAGTATTATAATGTATATAAAATATAAATTATATTTCACTGTACAGCGTTTTATTTGACCCCATTTTATTCTATTTTATTTGCATATAGTCAACTTCTCCTGCATTACTTGCACATTAGTCTTGCAACATTATCTTGAACTATTTGATTTCTAGTTGCACTTTTTGTATTGTTTTTGTATTTTGTTGTATGCCTAATGTTGCATTGTTAAAGGAGCCTGACTTATATTGTTCATTGCATATCTACACTGCAGCTGTGCGTATGACAATAAAGCTCTTATTGTAGCTTGTAAAAGTGCAGTTGTTTAATGCTCCTGAGCATATATGGATGCAAATAAATATACATATTTTATAAAAAAGATGAGCAAAAGCCTAAACAAATATATTATAAGTTAGTAATTGTCTTAAATTAAAATGGTGTGCCCTTCAAGTACTTACATTTTCCAATGATTCATTTCAACTTAATTGCATGAGGGGATCATAGCAGTGTTTTTGAAAGTAGATCATCGCTGAAGAAAATGCTGATATTTGTTTTATTTTGGGATTGACCACTGAGTGATATATTTAGCTTTAACGGCCCGGGTGTCTTTTGGTCAGCTGCAGAGAGATGTCCCATGTCCCCAGCAGGGAGCAGCAGGTTCTGCTGTCACTGGTTTCCAAAGAGTGGATTATAAAGCCAAGACAAAAGCAGCTTGGTGGGTCCCTACCCAGTGTGTGCGTAGAGAAAGCTCAGGGCGTCTGCCCCGTCCAGTCATAGTTCAGAGCCAATATCAGCTGTCTGTTTTAAAGAGAGGGAGAGAGAAAATACCCTGCAATCCTCTAAAGCAGCTTAAAGGCTGAATGAGGGGACCGAAGCCTTGTCCATTTTCAGAACTGCTTTTCTCAGTCTCTCCATTATGGCTACATGAGCTGCTGACTGACTGCCAAAAGAGCAATGGCTTTATGCAAACTTTCTTCTGCATCTTCTTAAAGTATCTCTCCATGATAAACAATCCCCAAAACATATCCTACGTGGAAGTACCAGGATATGCATAAGATAGAACATCGACTAAGAACCAGGGTTTTTAGATTTGTACTCTTGATGTAATCAGGAGTCTTGTATTTGATTAAATAATTAATGCTAAGTGTTCATGTAACAAACCAAATCACCCGCCGGGGGGCCTTGGTTCCCATGTGCATTATTGTTTTGGCGCAGCCCCACCCCTTTTCCCCCATGCTCTGTTGACATGCTGGCTTTTGGAGTGAAATGAATTGAAGCAAAGTGGAGTGGAGAGCAGAGTGGTTTGGTGTTTGATGTGACTGTAGCGAGTCCCCTTGATAGTGTGTGTGTGTTTGTGTTGCTGCAGGATTGAAAGGACGTGGGTCTTTGCTTCCAGAGGGGACGAGAGAGAAAAACTCATTTGGAGAAAAGAAACAAAATGTGATTATCACAGAAATCATTTCAAGTCTTATTTTCAATGTGGTCTGGGAACAAAGCCACAGCTGGGCAGTCTTAGTATTCTTGCTGTCTCTAAGATGTATCAGACAAACAGGATAAGAATGTGTGGGTGTTTAAAGAATGTCTCTTATCTAATCTGGCAACCTGGTCTAGTGTTACCTCACACCACAGAGATGATCATTTAGTAAGTAAAAATGATACCACATGCATGTTTAGTGGAATTTTAAGGTGCAATATGAGAAGTTAAGAGACTGTTTATGTAACATTATAACTAAAATGTACAAAGGGGAAATCTGGAAAATATTCACACTAAACATCAGTACGTTTCAAAGAAATACAAAACATTTCCGGATATCATTTTTGCCAAGAGTTGGATCTATAATGCTTAGATATAACCAGAGAATGAATGTAGCTTAATATGTACTATAAAGACATGAGGGGTTCATTAATCGTCTCGTTTCACTTGCAGCAAGACACAGAAAAAGAAAATAATTGTCATTGAATTCTCATACTTGAACTACTTTTACATCTTCCCTTCCCAACGTTAAATGATATGATATGATAAAAGAGAAAAGCACCAGGCCTAAACTACAATGTCAGAGTGTGGAGTCCTTTTGAGACGTGAAGGACAATGTTTTGTTACAAATAAAAAGACAGAGTACAAAAGTCTTCATGAATTCTTAAATAGAGAGACACCTCAAGAGGGATGGCCTTGGTGTTTTGAATTAAACACAAAGACCTGACTTCACTTTATTTGTGGTAAAAAAGAGAGGGAGAGAGGGAAAGAGAGAAGATTGGCGTAACTGCAGTTTGGTGAAATGTATGATGGGTATTTGAAATCGTAGTGTCAGAATCTAGTTAATTGCCAAGGTGTTCAGATACAAGGAATGTAGTACATGTAGGATTGCTATATGAAGGTATTTACAATAATAAATTGAATATATATGGCTATAATTACAACAGAAATATGCGTTGAATAGATTTCACACGGATGGGTGATGTGTGAATTTAATATGTTCATTTTAACAGTGAGTCACACAATTATTCATATCTGTGAATATGTAACCAGTTTTACATAATCCTTGTTGTTTAATTGACACCGTTTCTTACATTTAAATGTGTACTATCCGTGAAGTTGTACCATACTATTCTGTATTTCAAGCTAACTGCTGTTGCTGCATTTCCAAACACAGATTAGCTTATCGATTGTGTCTACTCTCTAAATGTAAATTCCTAGCAGTATAGTATTAACCTATTAATTCATATTCCACACAGCAGACAACGCTCTGTTGATGCCATCTGTCTATGCTGGAGATATCCAAGAAACATGTATGCATGCCAATGCTCCTTGAGACAGAAACACATGAAATAAATGAAAGACTGACAGTAAATCAGAGCAAAAGTATCAGAGTCTTGATCGTTGGGAGTGTTGTCCACATGAGGAGGGACACGGACCTTCTAACCTGGCAGAGGCTTATCTTCGCTGCAACCACCTTTGCTTCGGCCACACAAATCCAACCTAAATGCCTTTTAGATGGGATTTAGAGTTACAATCCGTTGGCTTTACTAAAACCACATGAGTAGATTAGAGGTTAAGACCCTTTGCCCTCTTAGGCCATTGGCTCTCACTTGTTGAAGTGTGCCCAATCATTTGCAAAGCACAATTGAATACAACAATCTTCCTATGCACCTTTATAAATATAACAAGCTCCTACAGCAGGTGATTGCGGTATATGAATGTCTTTGGAGAGGACATCTTTAGAATCAGCTTGTTTGTTTCCTCCTTTCCCAGTACTGCTCTTTTTTCTGCAGAAAGGGACAGATATAATGGACTCCCTAGAGGCTTTGGTGAGAGGAACCAACAGACAAACAAGTAGCATCCATGATGACGCACGCATCAGAGTAGCATCACAAGTAGGAGACTGTGTTTTAACATGATTTATAAAAGACTTTGAAGTGGAGAGTGACAAGCAGCAGAAACTGGCTGGTAAAAAAAGTGGGTAATCCTAAACTGCAACATTCAAAGTAAATGTCACGCATCTAAGCCTGTTGTGCAGATGTTTTTCCACAGACATATCACTTTTGCTAAACATCCTTTGGGTTCGCTGAAGTTTACATTAAAGTGATAGGATTAGAGCAGGGTTTCTCAAACCTTTTCATACCAAGGACCACTTAACCAATAAAAAAACACTCGTGGACCACCTAACTCCACAAATATAAAAAAAACACATCGTTTTTCTAGAACATATTACAAATCGCCTGAAAATGGTACAAACAAGTGGCAACATGTGAGATGAAGGTGTTGCGCTGGGATATATCATGCAATTTTAACCTCGCTCCATTGCGGAGATATTCCCACGAGAGTGCGGAACACTTAAATTAATTAATTTATTTCAAATGTGAAATGTTACCAATATACTCACGGACCACTAGGGGGTGCTCACGGACCACCAGTGGTCCGCGGACCACACTTTGAGAAGCACTGGATTAGAGCTAAACCTTGACCCAGCAGATTCCGTGAATCCTTTTGGCTCATCTCAGTTTAGCATGGAGAGTATTTTATAACACACAGTTGAGAGCCTGTTAATGCTTTATAGCTAGCCAATTATCTAGAATTCCTTGTCAGAAAATCTAGAAACTCTGTGGTAAGTCCTTATTACCAATCAGACGGAAAAATGTTTTAATTCAAAGAAAGTTTGTCATTTTGTGAGATAAACGTATTTACTTTCTGGTAAAAAATAAGGCTATGGCAGAAGCTACTACCCGTTAGCTTAGCACAAAGACCAGAAACTGCAAGCCTTACTGTGATTTCAAATCGCTGTCAATGTTAACCGACAGACTATTTTATCTCTACTGTTGCATGGCAACTGTACAGAGCCAAAAATTACTGATCCTTAACCCTCCTTTAAGCAAATATTATCGTTTCTATTCTGGGTTTTTTGTCCATATTAAACCAGCAATTAATAATGCGTTAAATACTGAGCTTTAGAGTAAGTAAATACTATATAACACACACACACGCACGCACGCACGCACGCGCGCGCACACACACACACACACACACACACACACACACACACACACACACACACACACACACACACACACACACACACACACACACACACACACACACACACACACACACACACACACACACACACACACACACACACACACACACACACACACACACACACACACACACACACACACACACACATATGTATATCCCACTCTTCTTAAGTGCTGCATCACATAAAATGCTAAAATCAATAGAAAGTTTATATGAGGGCTTTTAAGGTAAGCTTAGCTTTTCCTTTTCATATGGGGCTGCAAGATTGTGCGTGTGTGTGTGTGTCTGTGTGTGTGTTTGTGTCGGTGTACGTAAGTCACGGTTGAGTGGAGTTCCTCCTGAGTCTGGACCTTCGTGAGTTGAGGCGTGACTCACGGTTCACCCTGCTGCTGCATATTGTGCCGTGTAAGAGACCACATAGTGGATGATGTCCATCAATAATTCAACAGAGATAGACTTCCTTTTTCTCTGGTTTTCACTCGCCCCCTCTCTCCCCTCGGTGCCTCTGTTTCTATCTGACTGAATCCACCTCCTACTTCCACAAACAGCCTCCATCTCTGGGCCCTCTCTCATCCGCCTGCCTTGCTGTTAATCCAGCCATCCCAAACCACTTAAAACAAGCAGACAACATGCTTCCAAATTTAAATCTGAGCAATCTTTTTTTACTCTAGTAACAAGACATAACGGCTTTTCGTGATCACGTCACGTTAAGTCTACAAAGTGCTAATCCTCTTCCAGACACTCGCTGTAAAATGTCAAATTTGGAGGTGTCAAAAGAACTGTGTTTTACAGGCTTTCAGCAGATGATATTTTGACCACACATTGACATAGTGGTTACTAGTAAACTACTACCTCACAGCAAGAAGGTGTGTACTTCACCGACTGAGGCCTTTCTGTCAGGAGTTAACCTCTGAGTTTATCCTTTTTACTTTGAGTGATAAACATGTGTACACACCAAAAAACACACGTTTAGACAAATTGGACACATTAAATAAGAAAACGGTTGTGTTTATACATTAAGGAAAGCAGCAATGGTGAGTTCGTATGCCAATAAAATGTTAGTGTGGGCCATTTCTAAGAAGTATGCTTAAATATCAGTGCATGAGCTTTACAGGGATTATCAAGAAAGCTGAAAGAGGTTATAAAGAGTTTTCTAATGTGTTTGCGCAGGATATTATGCACTTTGAGAGAAAAACATCTATATGTGTGTCACTTTTTGAACATCATCTGACATGAATTGAATAGAGTGTCAACAGGCTAAACCATTGATTCCATATGATGAAAATGCTTGAGGGACAGATGACAGCTTCCACTAAAATATGCATTAGAGGGCATTATATTGGTAATCCCAGGTCCTTTAGGAACCTGTTAATCTGGATTACAGCATCATTTTATAGCATCATTTGACCACACAGCTATATTCCTCTCCGTTGGTTTCCTCTTCATATTAACCTCTTGAACCCGGGGTTGTTTATGCTCATCTTTCATAATAACTCCAGACATTTGGTATTGACACAACAGATTTGAGCAAAGGATACTATATTTTCTCTGTTTCAGGTCAGTTGGATTTCTTTTTTAATGCAAGTTGTATACATTTTGCACAATTTTGGTATGAAAAACCTATTTTGACACAATTGGTTTTTGCAGATTTGAGTTTAAGATCTGCTCTGAGTTGAATTAAAAAAATCACACATTCCAAAGCAAACACCACTTTAAAATGTGACGTGTATAGTACATAAACATATCTGGCACCGTTTTCAAATATCACAGTAATGTGATGACCTTTCATTTACATAAAAAACTGGCATGACCATGCAGTTTGTCACCCAACAGCATGCACTGTGTCCATGACCTCTACATCCAATTTTGAAATCCTCTATAAGACCATCCATATTTAACATCAGATAATATTACTGTGCATCCCAGGATAAACACATTTTCACTTTTGATTAAAATCATATCTCATTTTAAATTATATTTTGCCTGGTCTGTTTAACTGCTACCTTTATTCTGTACTATACCCATTACTATTGTTACTAAAATGTAATACAGGATTAATGTTCATTTTGATATTTACTTACATTTAACTAAGCAATATTTTGCCTTTAGGTCACAACCATACAAAGTCAAACATTAAGAGAGAATAAATAAATGTTTATATAAATATATGTCATATAAAAATGCCAAATCTTACTAATATTGGAGTGTACATGAATTCTTAGTCAAGACAAACTTGTTCTTACAAAATAGGATACAAATCCACAAGACAAATGTTAGTAGAAGTTAGAAGCAAATGTTCGTTTTAAAAGTCACAGTAATGCATTCATCTCTGTAAAATGCATTAATAATTGGAGCAACTTGATATCTTGTTACTCTTCTCTGTGTAACTGATAACCACTAAGAGCCTCCGCACAGGAAATCACTTTGATGTTTCCATGATGAGTTCAGTCTGAGAGCAATCACACCACAGCGTTTGTGACTCATCCTGACACTTGAATTTAACAGAGCATCTTATCAGAAATCATATTATAGCAACAAAGACAGACAGACAGACAGACAGACAGACAGACAGGCAGGCAGGCAGGCAGGCAGGCAGGCAGGCAGGCAGGCAGGCAGGCAGACAGACAGACAGACAGGCAGGCAGGCAGGCAGGCAGGCAGGCAGGCAGGCAGGCAGGCAGGCAGGCAGGCAGGCAGGCAGGCAGGCAGGCAGGCAGGCAGGCAGGCAGGCAGACAGACAGACAGACAGACAGACAGACAGACAGACAGACAGACAGACAGACAGACAGACAGACAGGCCTATGTCGGTCTAATGAAATACAAAGTTAGATCATATAATTTTGAAACCCTCAAACCACGTCTTAAAGTTCTACAATTAATCCAACTGTTGTTTATGAATCTCAGATTAGAACATGTATCTCTAGATGCAACGTGAGATACTGTACAATGACTGTCGACAATTTACTGGCAGTAATTGAATACCTTGTGGGAAACATACTGAAGAGTGCTTGCCAGGAGGTGAGAGGTTGCCATGGAAACATATTCAAAAAGGTTCCATCAACCGAGATCTTAACAAAACATCAGATTGAGTGGAGATATTTGTAATTAGTCAGACACTGGCTAACCGCAGTTCACATATCCAACAATATCATAGAAATAAAGCAGAGGCACAGAGAGAGACTGTATTCATCTTAGGGGGAGATATAGGTGCAGATTAGAGGGATATGCATAATGTGTATGTGAAGGGATTTTCTATCCTATTGGGACATGTAGGTCTTATTTATTTACAAAACACTGTTATGTGGAGAGGTAAACTGTAAGATGCAAAGGTTAACAAAGGTTGGATGTTTAAGATTTTGTATATAATTTACAAGTGTAGATTCAATGATGTAGTCGCAACCAAAAATAAATGTCGTTATTAGGGGAGGTTAAAAGTCAGGATAAATATTCCCTCACAGTTTCAATGAAAACTAATATGGGCAATATGTATATTTATTTCGAACTATACTAATAAATGAAAACAATCCTTATTCCACAATAAAGCCAACACTGAGAATTTCCCTGAGATCTCTGATGCATCTTCTGCAGATCAGTCCATTAGCTTTACACTGCAGTCAGTGGATAATTAGGCCCCATCCACCTCAATAATGCAACAAGAGCAAAAACAGCGCACAGCCTTATCTGCCTCTCACCTCTCAACACAGCATCTACCAAGAAGGTAAACAACACAAGATGAGCCAACCAACAGTGGGTGTGCAACAACTGGGATCCTTCCTGACCAGAAACCGTGTGCAGGCAAGTCTATGGCTAATTGACAGTGAGGCAAGGAAGAGAAGAAATCAATATGTGATGTCACACAGTTATATCCATTCTCTACTGTAAATGTAATACATTTACAAAGCAGGTGGTTCAACCGATCAACCAGGAAAAGTGTTGAACATATTTGTTTTTCTAGTACTGGTAAGGTAACATATAAAGAATGCTGAACATATGTTTAGTCCCGCAGCTATTTGTGCACTTGACTCCGACAGATAACAACAGATGAAGGATCCTGATGACAAATGGCAGAGAGTGGAGGATATGTTGTAGGGCTTTGTGATTTGACATATCAGCTGATAGACATCACAGCACTGCCCACATTGGGAACACAGCAGCCAATGACAGGATGACTTTAAAGGCAGACGCCTGTGTGATCAAACCAATGGGAGCGCAGCTGCTTTGTTTCCCTGCCTGCATGGTTCTGTTTCGTGCGCACATGTGACCTCAGAAGGCGCTTAGCCTACTCCAAACATCAACGATTGGGTGCTGAAGCGAACAGCTCCCCATTCGGATAAACAAAGCAAAACACAATGGCTCTTTTTGGCTCTTCGTTATGGACGCTTTGAAGCCTTTTTCTCTCTTTAACTCTCAGTGAAGATCTCCATTTCCCCAGCTGCGCATCCTCTTTAAACATTAAGCTGTTTTATTTTAAGCTGCTGACGAGTAAAGCGATCCTCAAACGGCAGAAAAAGCGGATGTTGGGACACCTGTAGCTGAATCTCATTCCCCTAAAAAGTGCGGTTGGGTTGTTTCACATCCATTCAGCATCCGCCCTGCAGGAAAGGTGCTCCTGTGCCGTCTGATCTCGAGTGGGGAAGCGCAAAGGTAGACGCCTAAAGCCATTTACGGACGCATTAATATCTAAGCTGCTTTCTGTGCCTGCTTGCAGACAGGAAGGAGCATGGATAGAGAGGAATTTGATATGACTAGTGCGCTGAGGGGATTTGTAGAGCTGGGGGTTTGCTCCGGTGGAAACTAAACTGGACAGCGGAGGAAGCTCCGTCACTAACTGCTCGCCATTTATCTCCAGGCTCCTTTTGTTTATTATTTACTATTTCTGGCATATAGACTTTTTATTTAATTCGTCATCATGGGGAAAGATGAGTGCAAAACAATGCTGGACGCTTTAAACAAAGTGACCGCATGCTACAGGCACTTGGTCATCGCCCTGGGAAGCACTTCGGACTCGCAGAACCTGCGAGAGGAGCTGAAGAAGACCCGCAAAAAGGCCCAGGAGCTGGCCGTGGCCAACAGGACTAAACTGACTTCCCTGCTCAAAGACAAGTCCATCAGCAAAGAGGACCGGGCCGAGTACGAGCGCCTATGGGTGCTGTTCTCGAGCAGCATGGAACTCCTGGAGGTGGACATGAAAAGGTCCCTAGAGATAGGGCAGGATTTCCCCATCAAGGTGCCGACGAGGCACTTCATCCAAACCGGGATGACCGGCAGCACCACCACCGTGGCGGCCCGGGCCATGAGCGTGCAGAACATGAAGTACGAGGCGGACAGCAACATCGACACGGTGGACCTCCGGGAGCTGCAGTCCGAGATCACCCAGGTGACCCAGATGATGGAGGAGATGGAGATGAAGGTGCAGGTGGCGCCGTGGGCCGTTGAGGCGAAGCAGGAGGCGGGCGCGGAGCTCAAGTCAAACATGAGTGTAGGAAATTCCTCCGTGGGTGTCATCTCCATCTGCGAAGAGGAGCCGAAAGAAGAAGAAGGAGGCGGCAGCAGAGACTCTGGCATTGCCTCGGTCTGCGCTGTGTTTGTATTCGTTGTCATCCTTGCGTCCGCTGGGATTTTAGGATATCTGGTCGTCAACATGTCCTGAAGTGTCTAACAAACAACCCTATGGACACCATGCGCTCCACAAGAGAGAACGACCTTTTTTTGAGGAGCTGGACATTTGTGGACACGCGAAATTACTCATCTTTATCGGATTTGTGAATGTATTCGGTGGAGTTAAGGAGTTGCACTAGATATAAAACGTAGAACAACACAATGGACCATGGGCACCATTTCAGGTTAAGTATTTTTAAGGGGCCAAGAGGTCGTGTATTTTTGGAGAAAAAAAAGTCATGAAATTACGTGACAGTGTCTGGCCATCAGGTTGATGCATACAACTCGTAATCCAAGTGGATTAGTAGGAAAGCTCAAGCGTAAATGTATCCTACTGTTAAGTATTCCCCTTAATGTTCTGCAGATTGATGCTTTAAATGTATCATTCCAATCCAAAATCAGGGGGCATGTAGTCAGAGAAGGGTCATCACACACCCGGTTGGATGTGATCAAATCTGCACTGTTCCACACCCTTAAGCACCGTTTTAATACTACATAAATTCTGTACAGCAAGGTTTTTAGTAGGCCTGCATCTACTTCATTGCATCACATCACAATGTGCTTCATGAAACATAAGTACAAGAGGGATCTACAGTCTTTTAATAATGCACCTGTTCATGTTCTTTTTCAGGGTTTTCTTGCAAACAGTCTTGAATGTATACATTGCAACATGTGAATAGAAGGGTTTTTCACAACCTACAGACTTTGGTGTCAGATAATGTACATACATAGGTATATTTATTATAATAAAATTTGAAAAAACTAAAACACTTGCTTGTAGTTGGATCAACTATTGCAGCCAAAGCAGCTTTTGTACGCATGCATTGAATGTCACACATTTATCATGTGTATAGGCATGTTTTAAATTAAAGTTGATGGTTGCAGATGAGTGCAGATTGTCAACACTGCAAAGCCTACACAGATCAGGGCCTACCCAGAGGTATTTTTTAGCAGTGGATTAACATGTCACCACCTTGGGTTTATAGTATTCGATTTAACATGGAAAGGGGACTAAGATAGATACTCTAACTCCCTAATGGATTTATTTGTAAGAGTCTTTGAAGGTATTCCTGGTGGCTGGCTGTCAGAGGTTGTAAGGCTGGGCTATTTGGAGGTCAGCTCAGAAATAGTTGGAGAAATCTTTATCTGATCCTGTCAAAGACCAAAGACTGGGCTGGTCTGAATACATATTAAGCAATGAAATTCTGTTCATCTCTTCATGGAACATCTTGTGTTTATCCCTTTGAGAAGAGTTTTGCGAGGGTTAACTAAAATAGATGCAATTTTAGTTGACAGTTACATTTCATTTTCACACCTTTCTTTTTCTAACGACAATTTTGTTAGCTTTGTGTTCCTAGTATTTCTAGAATATCTAAATACTGAGTCAAAAATAATAATCATGTTAAAAGTTCAACACATCATTTTTTTCCCTCTGGTTTAAATGAGCAATTATATTCAGAGGACATTTTATCAGAAAATGTTCTGGTAAAAATGTGATAAGTTGGAAGATATACAGTACCTACAAATGATGTAAAGTTGAAAGAAAAGTGTTCTCATCAATTATCCTTGATGAGATTTGAAACAACGGTACATGTATTTAGTGTTGCTCCTCTGTTCAGAAGGATCCTCATCAGCTGCTTTCTGGTTGTGCTTTCAGGCTGAAAGCAGAGTGATATCAGGATAAACATTTATCATCCACGCACAGTTGCTGTAAAACATAAATAATTCTTACTTGTCATTATAACACTTCATTTGAATTATCGCCCAATGTTAATTCTGATAAATCGTCTAGTAACTCCTCAAGTTCAATAGTTGCACCTTAAATGAGCTCTAAATTGACTTTAATGATCTCCCAGTCATGAGCGGTTTCTCCGATAATTCCCGGTATAGACCCCTGGCATTTAAAGACCACTCAGCCTCGGTTGCTGGATGTAGAAGTGTGCAATTATTTCAAAGGGTCAAATATAATTAAAGCATCCCTCCTTTTCTTAGCAGATGCCTAACTCATTGTATGTGCAATGGAACATTTCTTACAATAAAAAAAACAAAACAAGTGTTACATTTTCAAGTATCAAATTAAGAAAGGAATTGTTTGGGACATTACATGTTTATATAGAAGACTTCTTTCCTACCTTTTTATCTCTTTTGGCTGGTTGCATCTTCTCAAGCGTTAGAAACCTGCAGAGAATCATCAGTAGAACATTTTTAAAAAAATTGAAGAAGTTACTCGACACCCAAAAGCAAGAGGCAGCAAATGAGAGGATTTCTTTATCAGGATTTTGATGAACAAAAATCAGTGGCCTGCTAACATGATTCAGAAGGCTCTCTGACATGTTGTCTATCCTTGATGTCATCTCACAGAGGCACTAAGCTCTGTTAAATGTGAGTCATGTTGAACCTGTTTGAACTTCACGACAGACCTACATTGTCATCCAGAGTTCCAAAAATATAAAGGCGATGAATTATACATGGGAAGGAAAAGGGAGGGGATAAAACCTTCTGAAACAGTGCTCTTTGAAATTGGTTCTGGAGGTTTCCAGACAAATGTTCATGAACAAATGTACTTAGGTTCAAATGTGCAATCCCTGTAAGGCCAGCTCATACACAAAATAGCCACATCATAGACGTTTTAAAAATATATGCTTCGTTAGGTTTAAAAATGTACCCTTAAGAGGTGAGTAAATTGTCTTTCTCTTCAGTTGCTCAAAAGCGATTTTTCTAACATATGCATGATAGAGTCATTTATTTGCTTCACTCCGTCGCTTGGAAACTAACAAACTAAGCAGACTGGTTCACAGAAATGCAAGCTACACACTTGGCAGAGACAGACCAGCGCATCATCACCTCATCTGGACGAAGATGGTGGGTTTCCAAGGCTGTGGGTTGCCATGGAAACCCTCAACGGACTCCATCGCAACCATGCACAGACGGCTGAGCAGTGTTATTTCAACTCGCCCCCTTCCTTCCACCACCATCCTACACACACACATTGCACTGTGAAGCAAAGGGAGATGTGGTGTGAGGACAGAGGAGAGCACAGCTGGACAGGGGACCGAACCTCAGCCCACCCCCCCCCCCCTCGCTAAAATGATCACTCTAATTAAATGTTTTGATGTCAACAGATTTCACATAACTGCATCAGGTTAGTTGAAAGCAATAATATGAAGTTTAAATAGGTTCAAATTAATATTATTGCTTTCAACTAACCTAATACAGTTATGTGAAATGTGTTGACATAATACATTTAATTAAAGTAAACGTTTCAGTTTTTTAGGTGTATAAAACAAGCAGCAAAATTATGATACACAGATTTTTTTTAGATGTCTCGGACAAATCCAAAAATCAATACATTCAATCACTCTATTTATAGAACTTTCTCTTTATTCCTCTGTCAAGCCTGATCCGTCACATCCAAAGGGCAGTTACCAAAAAGGGTGGGAAATGATAGCGACCTATATTGTTCCTTTAATATTTCATTAAAATATATATTTATATTCTGTTAAATGCAGGATGACCCTCACTCTACATGGAAAAACGGATAGAAGATACACATAAATCTACTGTATGCAGTGATTCATTTTATTTTTAGCCTTCGGACTACATCACAGAATACATGATTCAACAATGGACCGGCATGAAAAACAATCATATTCTAATCATTGGCAGTATGAGACATACAACGTTGGGGGTAGTTTTTAAATGCGAATGAAGTACTGTGAGTTATATGGAAGCAATACCTGATTTAAAATTTGAAAAAACTGGGGAAATGTATTTCTCTTAAAGTATCATTAGCAACATACTGTTTTCATTTCATTAGAAGATGACGTTTCCTTTACATTAGATACCAAAACATGGCAGAAATACAGAAATCAGAAAGCTGGTTATGAGCACTGTTGACTGAGTGATGGTTTGGAAGATGTTATGACTGCACCGCATTTAATTTAAATATAAAGTGCCCTTTTTAGAGCAGGCAATATGTAAGTAGATGTGAATTTGTGAAGGACCCATCAGACTCATTTTTCAGCTCGCTCACTATGTGCTCAGTTGTTGTGCATCTCTAACCACCAGAAGCAAACATCACTTAAAAGCAATGTAACAGAGCATCGGTAAAAAATATCAAATTAATAATGAATACATTGATTAGTTTAATAATAAATTCATTTATAAATGGCAGACACAGGGTACAAATCCATTTGACAGATAATTTCTTATGAGTTATCAATTCGCCATGAAGGAACTCGCTGTGAGCAAGGAAGACCCCCAAAGGAGAAAGGGAGGAAGCCCTGCAGTGAGATATGCACTCCTGCTGAGAGGAATCACCATAACTAACAACAAACAAACAAACACGCATTTGGTTAAAAATAAAACGGTTTATACTTTTCTTTAAAATGTGGAGACAATTCTGGCAAGAGGTTTTTTTTACAGAGAGAACTATCAAGTATTATATTACATTACATGTCACTTAGACGCTTTTATCCACAGCGACTTACATGCTCAATACTGTGGACAATCCCCACAGGAGCAATTTGGGGTGAAGTGTCTTCAGGGACACAACGACATGCTGACTGCAGTGGGGTTTGAACCTGTCTGATCCGAACACCAACGCACAACCCACTGCACCACACTCCCCCCAAGTATATAAAATATATCCACCTAGAACATGATTTTTGAAGAAGCACTCAAAAATGAGTATTTACATGGTTATGTCACCTAACATGTTTAATCTGGCATAGTAGCTTTGTAAAGTGTGTCAATAAAGAGAGGATTTTAAATTCCTTTACTGAAGTGAGAAATGTCTTAAACCTAAAATCTGAGATTCAAATTAAGCCCATGCAAACTAGATTTGGTACATCACAAATTTGAAAGCCAATCGCTGTTTAATGTGCAAATGCAGACAAAATAAGCCTGAAACCTTCAGTGCTTAAATCAGACTGTGATGTGCTTTCTTTCACTATATTACAAAAAATCCCAATATATATTATTGTATCTTTCACAGCCACAAACCTGTCAGCCACTGCCACTTACAACAAATAAGATACAAATAAAGATCCAAACTACACTTACCATTTAAATGCACCTGTTGTCGGTTATGGTGTACAACAGACAAACATGCTTCCTCTCATGTTGGCCATCTTCATGCAGACTGTTCTTTCACCGGTCAACCTAGTGAGACATCTGCATTAGAACAAGTGACAAAGAGTGTATGCTTCTCCAGGCCCTTTTCATATTTTGAGAACATTTGTATGAGGAAAACACCATGTTAAACTAATAATTAATCATACTTAAGAATATTTAAAGAAATACAAATCAGATTTACAAATATTATTTGTAATCAGCATATTTTATAAGAAATAAATTGCACTCATTTAACTTAATCCAGAAGTTCACATTGAAACAAATGATGGAATCACTTGAATTTGATCACCCTCTTAAAGTGGCCTGCAGGTGGCATGTGTACTGCACATATAAACCAGTGTCTGAGCAAAACCTTCAAGTTCATTGGCACTTAACACTTTGTCAATCAAATGTGTTAAAAACAAAAAAAACGGGTACGATGGCAAATACTGTTACAACCGTCACATGGAGTACAACATAGAAAAAAGCACCTCCAGACATATTGACATTGACACAATATGCCTTTCCTACTGCAGTAACAAAAAACAAAAGCAGAGATTAACAAATAAATGATGGTTGAATTGAATGTAGCTGTTTCAGTTTCAGGGTTCCTGTGTCACACTGCCACGGCTTAACAAAGGAAACAAACTCATCAGGGTTGAAAAGGGTAAAGAAAAATAATCCTCGATGATTTATTTTTTGGAATACATGCAATTTTACTGCTGGAGAATTCATGTAAAGAGGACATAAACTCAGGGAACCTAATAAAAAAAACTGTCAAGAGTACACAGTCCACATTTGTTTGTAAGTGCAATTCATCCAGAATATAATACATTTCATCAAACAAAAACATCAACAACCCACAAATCAAATGGGGAACACAGCGTAGGTTAACATTTGCTATATTTAAAAAACTTGGACAACAAAAATAACACATTCCTGAAAACAGTCAAACTGGCAGCAAAACTGACTCACGTGGAGTCGAGAGAATCGATGGTAATAGTCTCTGAAAAGTTCAACTCTCGTAAATGTTGTCATGCTAAATTGCTCCTTTGACCAACAGCAGGCTGTCTAGACAGTGATGACCTTTGAGTGCATGGAGAGCATCACTTTTTATTGAACAAAAAGGTGTGAAGTAAAGACCAAAATGCCACTGGGAAGTCAATAAAACCGAGTGTTAATTGTTAATCAAGGCAAAATGTCTGTTGTGAAAAAGGCCATCTGATTTCTTCACCTGCATTACATTGGTCTTGCTTCATTGCATTTTCACAGCAGTTGTGCGACTCGTACGGCATGTCGGGCAAGCTAAGACTGACTTTTTAAGTCATGTGGGAAGGTGACAACAGGAAGTAGGTGATTGTACTTGGGTGTGATGGTGATCTGTATATTTATAGTGTTCTGATCTACGGTCACAAAGCGGTGCAGTGCAGAGTCGTCCTGAGCATCTTCCTGCTGAGGGTCTGTACTCGTACCCACCCCCACCTCTCCTGAAGGGTCCAGAGGGTAGTCTTTGTCTCCTGGAGAGCATGGACAGCACAAGAGAGACAAAGAGAAAAGCAGAGATGGGGAAAAAGACAAATCGTTAAATAAATCTTCTAAAACCACCAGACTCAGGGACAGTTTCATCCCACAGGCCATAAGACTGGTAAACACCTGAACTTTTGAAAGAACATACATAACATTCATCTGTTTGCAACTCATATATATATATATATATATATTATCAATATTCCAATTACTGTATATAGACTATTCTGCACAGTTTGTATTATATTCTGTTTCTATTCTTCTTGATTTTCATTGTCATAACTACACTGTAGCTATGTACACATGACAGTAAAAGCCTTGACACTTGAAACTATCATATGCATTCATGTTTCCTCACTAACATTTTCCTCTAACTCAACTGTAGGGCACAGTAGGTTTTAGCAAACATTGCATTTGTTGGCAACCGTTAAGTAGAAACAACATCGGAATGAATTAAAATCAACAAAACACAGCCCTTGTTTTTATATTATGAAATAAATACTGTGCCTCAATGGTGTGCTCTTTTAAATTCACTTCTGTACAATAGTGGAACAGAGTTGTCATATAAGGCATAATAACCTCCACAACTTATTTAAATTTATTATTTACTTAATGAAACATAACATTTTGATGTGTCTTAGATGAGATATATGATACCTGGCAGCAGTGATAAGAACTGTTTATCCTTTAAGGAAATAACTGGCAGCCACTGTTCGCAGCCCTCTTTGGCACGCCTTCTGGAGAAGACGTGGAGGTCTTCCAGCAGAGGGACGCGGCACATTCGACTGAGCTCATAGAACTGTGGGGGGGCGATCCAAAACTCCCCCGAAATGTAGCTTTGCAGGACCTCTGAGGGTGTGGACCACTGGAACAGAGAGAAAGTGTTAAGGAACTATGCAAGTGTGTTTAAAAAATAAAATAAAAGTCTCTGGTTTGTTATATTAAATGGTACTAAAGATCATAAATACTGTAACTGGACACAAACTAGAATCAATAGTAAGTTAGGCAATGAATGCACCTTCTTGTTTGTCTGTTTACACTGTAACTGAATGTTGGAAAACAGAGGAAATATGCCTGTCCCAAAGTCCAAAGAGACGCCTTTAAATGTTTTGTTTTTACCAGCTGTCCCAAAGATATTCAGTAAAGCCTGACCAACTCATCTTTGAAGCTCAAAACTGACACACCATTGAGGACTTTTTACATTACAATATAATCAACAGTTCGTATTCAAAAAGAAATACATAACACAAACAAGTAAACTTGATACACATCTCTTGCTTTTTCATTTGTTTTTTGACTGATCCACATGTTTTAATGCTGAAAAAATACTATAAACTATATAAAAGCGAGATAGGGATTATGTTTATAAATAACCTTAAACCTGGTTTTGCATGTACTTATGCAATGTCTTCCTACTCATTGACTGACATAGATGAACCTAGATGTATCCAAATCCTAACAAGTAAAACCTACAACAGAAGGAGTAGTTTAGATATTTAGCTTAAAGATAATGACTTACATTTTCTGTTGATATATTTATCAATTATTTATTGCAGCCCTAATTTATTAATTTGTATTAAATACTTGCTGTTTCCTGCAAAGCACTTAAACATGAGTTTACTTGTATGTATGTATCACCTGAAAGCGAACTATTTCCTTCTCATCTTGCAGTGTGTGTGGGATCTCCTGCAGGCAGCAGATGAAGAACATCGTGTCAAACCTTGTCACTCCGTACCGGCCTGTGGGAGTCAGCCAGTTGCACCACTCGTGTAAAGCCCAGATGTTGGGCAACACCTCCAACTCCCTGCACATCCTGATGAAGTTGGAGGGATTCTGGTTTACCAAAGCCCTCCACTTTGTAAGTTCAGTGCTGCACAGATCGTTCACCTTGTAATGCTGTCCTTGAGCAGTGTCCCCCTTGTCCTCTATGCTTTTTAACAAACTCTTCTCCTCTAGTTTTGGCACAACCAGGAGAACACCGGACTCCTCGAAAGTCTCCCTCAATGCGCAAATCCTGAAGGCGACCTCTCCCGGGATAGGAGAGCCGAATTTCAGCCTGTCTGTGGCGAATATCGGGGGTCTAGTCTCCAGCGGCTGGGTGCCATTTCCCAAACCAAAATTTGAAAAGTTACAGAAAGACTTGAAAATATCCAGCCATTCACTCGAAAAGTCAGAGGAGTGCACCTTGCCGCCGGGAAACACATACGCATTTGGCATGAATCCACTTTTACCGCTTCGCTTCAGAAGTAAAACGTCGTAATCAAAGCGAGACTTGTGCGGCAGGTGTTGCGGTCCGCAGCTGCTGTCCTGCGGGGAAACAGCAGCGACAGTCCGGGGTGTCCTTGAGGCCACACCGAGCCTGTGTCCGGCGGCTAAAATAAGAGTGGCCGACTCCTTCCAGTGGTTTAAAGTAGTATTCATGCTAAAAAAACAAGTGCGTTTCTTATTTGTTTTATTAAACGCTTTTAAAAGTTCCCGTTTGCTCAGCCCAAATGAGTTTGAAGTGACGTGACAGCTGTTTCGAGCTCTTCTATCGCATAGACTGCATATTTGACTGTAAGTAGGCTACTATGATATTACAGTCTTATCCTTATTATACATCCGTGATTTTGAAGAAGACTCGCCTACTTCCTGATGACGGAAGCCTCGGACACTTTTCTTCTTCTCCTTTGCAAAGACGTTTCGGTGATCATTGCTGCCCCCAACAGTTCAACACACATTACATGCATAATGTCTTTTCCACAATATGATGTTTGTTTTTTCCACAATCAAAGTTTTAAAGAAACGTAAACACAATTTTCAAGGAAAGGCCAAGGAAATATTTCTTCATTTGTATGAACAGACATTTGAACAAACTTAATTTAACTTTCCTTTATTTTGTAGTTAACATTTCTTAATTGATACGAGGAGTGAAACAGGTAGGACCCAAACGCAGAGGACCAGGAAGGGGTCTCGGGCGGATGGCCCGGGGGCAAGGCAGAGTTCGAGGAGGGGGTCTCGGGCGGACGGCCCGGGGGCAAGGCAGAGTTCGAGGAGGGGGTCTCGGGCAGACGGCCCGGGGGCAAGGCAGAGTCCAAAAAGGGGCGAAGACCACAGCGGGCGAACCCATGGGACCGGGCACTAGGGCAAAGGCAGCGGCAGGAAGAGTCAGGGGGCCGGGTCCGAGTGAGAAGACCGCGGCACTCAGGGGGCCGGGCTCGAGTGCGAAGACCACGGCACTCAGGGGGCCGGGCTCGAGTGCAAAGACCACGGCACTCAGGGGGCCGGGCTCGAGTGCGAAGACCGCGGCTCTCAGGGGGCCGGGCCCGAGTGTGAAGACCGCGGCTCTCAGGGGGCCGGGCAGGAGCCAGTGTCGACCGGGCAGGAGCCGGCCAAGACTAAATACAGGGAGGGGTAATCACAAGACGAGAAACTGAGGTTACCTACTGTAACCCAGCTTCTATGAGTAAATGGCGCAGCCCTCTAAGGCCATCACTATTGGGTTATCCCTCTGCGCCCCCGCGCAGCACTGAAACACTTGTAGTCCACGCCCACCCGCTAGGTGGGCCCCACCCTCGGGCCTCCTTCCGGTATAAGTAGGAAGGAGGCCCGGCAATCTGCTCCCATACAATATAACTTTTCTTCAGCTATTTGTAGAGCCAGTGGGGCCCGGCACTTAGAGGGCTGCGCCATTACTCATAGAAGCTGGGTTACAGTAGGTAACCTCAGTTCTATTTCGTATATGGCTTCGCCCTCTAAGGCTATCGCTATTGGGTTAAGGGCGAAGCATGATGTAGTCTGCGCCCCACTGGGTCCGCCCGGCACTAGAAGCACAGACACACCTGCTCAATAACACCCCCTGCCTGTTGTGCCATGCGTAATGGCGCATCACCGTCCCTGGAACATAGCAAAACATGCCTATCTTCCCGACGGGGTGAAGGCTGGGAACAATACATACCGGCCGCTGTGAGAAAGTAGAGACGAAGGTCCCACCTTGCCCAGCGATCATAGAGGGGGAACAGCAGCTCTCTGCGTCAGACAGGTAGGAGAGCGCCCAGCTGGATCCCTGATGTCACTCACTCTGACCAGACACTCCGTACAAAGTGTGTCAGAGGAAAAAGGAACATCCCTCCTATAAGAGGGAAAAAGGGCCGCTCTCCTCGTGCCGAGAGGCAGGAGAGAGGCGCACAGCTGGCTCCCTGACGTCACTCACTCCGACAGGACACCCAGTACAGGGTGTGTCAGAGAGGAAAGGGAGACATCCCTCAAATAAAATTGCATACATGAACAGGGGGAAGACCAAGATGCAGCAGTGCAAATATCTTCCACTGACATTCCTCCGTGCAAAGCCGTGGAGGAGGAAATTCCTCTGGTGGAGTGCGCATTGATGTTCTCCGGGGGCTCCGCCCCAGAGGAGACATATGCCTGCGACACAGCCTCACACAGCCAGTGTGACAGCCGTTGTGCAGACAGAGGTTGCCCGATCGAGCACTCTCTATAGTGCACAACCAGGCGCTGAGAACGGCGCCAGGCCGCCGTGCGCACCACATAGCATGACAGCGTGCGCACAGGACAGAGGAGATGAGACGTGGCTTCTTCCTCCGACCTGTAAGTAGGGGGGAATAAGCCAGCCAGGGTGATCACTCTCGACTCTAAAAGAGTTGTCATGACCTTAGGCATGAACCCGGGTTAGGGCGTAAAACAGCTGAACTGCCATCTCCTTGGATCCGGAGGCATGACGGAGCCACAGAAAGAGCAGACAAATCACTCACTCACTACTTTGGCTGAAAACAGTTTAAGGGGAACCTGATCAGGTTCAAATGGGCTTTGCTTTAGTGCACGTAACACCAAAGCCAAATCCCACTGAGGCGCCAGTGTGCGTGACACCGGTCTGAGTCTCCATACTCCTCGCATACAACGGCTGCTGCGTTCTGCGAGCCCCTCGGTTAAATTCGCCGGGAATATACATTGCTCTGATGGAGAGCAACGTGTGTGCGCGCCCAGAACAGCAGCCGCCTGGCTGCGTTCAGAAGCTGCGCGGATCGTACTCCTCCCTGGCGATTGAGGTAGGCTGCTTCCATAGCCGTGGCCTGTTGTCTGTGCAAATCAACACATGTTTGATTGTACAGCAACGGGGCGACTCCCCCGTTCTTTCCCGAGATTTAGAAAAATAGCGGGAGTAAACCGCGCAAGACACTGTTCCTGAGATAACGGGAGTGTTTCTTGTATCCCATGGAACTGCTGGGGGGAGAGGCTTCTCTGTGAAGTGCCGTAATGGTCGTCATGGTGACGAGCCACGCCATCGCCACCGCTGCCTGTGAGGCAAAAGGGCTGCAAGGGAGTTTCCACACGCTGCATTTCACTCCGTCTCTCATCATGAGGCGCGTACACGCCCAGGGGATGAGAGGTGTGTGCAGTGCTGTCCACACGAGGCGTTATAACGGTGCTCGTGGATTTATTATGACCGTGTGTAGGAGGCATATCTGGGACAGAGGAATGCCGCGAGCTCTGCAGTTTATAAACCAATAGGTTAAAAACAGCAGGCTTCTGCAGCGAATGAACCACCTCTGGAGTGTCCCCCTGTTGGAAGAGACCCAGGGGGATCACCACGTGACCAGCTGACGCCAACGCAGAGCAGCTGCGTCACGGAGAGGGCTGTGTGGGTTGTGACATGCCGGAGGAGAGCTGTCAGTTTCTCCACTCGCTGCCGCGAGAGCCGTGCTCTGCTGGCTGAGTTTAATTCCACTCCAGATAAACATTTGTCGAACGGCAGACGATTGTCTGGTCTGATATTCCCTGAAATGAGAAAACGTAGGAATTTCCTGTGTTTCGGAATGATGGGTACGTGGCAGTATGCATCTTTCAGGTGGAAGTGAACCAGTCGTCCTGGTGAACACATACCAGCACCTGTTTGATCGTCAGCATGTGGAATACTGACAGATCGAGGATGTCTCATTGCCCCAGTCTTTTTCGGGATTAGAAAAATAACGGGAGTGAAAACCCCTGATTTTCCTCCCTTTGAGGAACCCTGGAAATATCCTCTTTCAACAGGAGTTCCAGCGGCTCGGATTGGAGCGCAAGACATAGCTTCTGGGAGGACAGGAGTGTTTCCTGTATCCCATTGAACTGTGGGGGGGGGGAGAGGCAAACTGCAGGACGCATCCTCTGCTGATCAGCCTGCTCATCCATCTGTCCATCAGACCCAAGCGCTGCCACTCTGAGAAAACCTCTGAGAGCGGGCGCACGTGCTCGAGATGTGTTTTTTTGGTCCTCATGGTGACGAGCCACGCTAGAGCCCCTGCCACCGCTGCCCGTGAGGCAACCCAAGGTGAGCTTGGGACCGAAAGGGCTGCGCGGGGGCCTCCACACGCTGCGTCTCACTCCGACTCTCATCATGAGGCGCGTACACGCTCAGGGGATGGATGGTGGTGTGTGCAGTGCTGCCCCCATGAGGCGTTATAACGGCGCTCATGGGTTTATTATGACCGTGTGTAGGAGGCGTATCTCGGACAGAGGAATGCGGCAAGCTCTGCAGGTTATTAACAGATAGGTTAAAACCGGTAGGCTTCTGCAGCGAGCCCTGCTGTCTACTTAATCAACAGATTAGTGGTAGCTGGCTTAATTACCGGCTCTGCTTCCTCGGAGGCTCTCGCGGAGCAGACCAGGAGCGGGGGAGCCTCACTCCCCTTTGACACGCCGCCGGGAGACCCTGTCTCTGGGGTGGCGGGGGAGCGGAGACGTGGGACGGAGCCCCTGCAGCCGCCGAAGGGCGAGTCTGACGCCAAGGCGGTTGCTGTGGGCGTCTCTCCGCTTGCGGCCTCCTGTGGCCGGCGTAGACGCCGCAGCTGCTGCGGGCGTTGATGCCGCTGTGGCAGCTCAGCCGGCTGGAGCCAGCTGCACATGCTGGCGAATGTCGTCCGCCTGTTCCGCGGCCGACTTCATGGACTCCACCATGGCGTGGAACTGGGGTCCGAGCAGCCCGTCCGGGCTGATTGGAGCGTCCAGTAGCACTTTTCTGGCCGTCTCCGTAACAGACGCCTACTTCAGCCTGAGGTGGCGCTGGATCTGTGTCACCCACGCGGAAATCCTCGCCTGGGAGACAGCGACGGACGCGCACAGAATGAACGCCGTGCTGGCCGCCTTGCTGATTTCCTCTGCCTCGGTGGTGGACCGCTCTACCAGTGTCCCCACCGAGTTTGAGAGCCGCGCGATGTTATTCGCAGCCGCGCTGTGGTGACGGAGAGGGGGAAAGCATGTTCGGCCGCCAAGCTGGCACCCTGCTCCGACTCTGTCTCCCCCGTCCGGGGGAGAGGAGGGAGGGGAGAACCGAACGGTGAACCGTGGAGGGAGGCGGGGCAGGAGTTGCCTTTTTCCTCGGACTCCTGCCCGGCACTCGGCCCCAGGGACACGAGGCCCCGTCCAAGGGCTCGTAAGCCTGGACGTGCCAATCGTCCTCCTCGGTCACAGCAGCAAGAACGTCCGCTCTCCGCTTCCCGTCGCCCGAGGGGAGGGGAGCGCAGTGTGTGCATACCTGCTGGTTTAGAGCCGCCTACGCGTGCTCTGACCCCCGGCAGGATTTGCATACTGCTTTTATCTCTGCTGCTCATAACTCATTATGAACCCAGAGCCACATGAGGGACAATCACGGACGCAGTTGTCCTGATGATTCTCAATTGCTGTGCTTCAGTAACTGTGCTGGTTTGCTGAAGAAAAGAGGGAGCAGATTGCCGGGCCCCCTTCCTACTTATACCGGAAGGAGGCCCGAGGGTGGGGCCCACCTAGCGGGTGGGCGTGGACTACAAGTGTTTCAGTGCTGCGCGGGGGCGCAGAGGGATAACCCAATAGCGATAGCCTTAGAGGGCGAAGCCTTATACGAAATAGAACAGTCGGGCAGGGGAGGAGAAACACAAGGGCCACAGGTGAACACAATCAGACAACTAGACACACCAGGGAAACTAACGACAGGAGGAAAAACACAGGGAAAAGGACCAGACAATAAACCAGGAGGAAAACATGACAGGGAGAACAGCAAAACACCCAAACCTAGACATAAAAACGTGACATAACATGAATATCGTGACATTAATTGTCTAATTCTTATCTGACATTCTCTGTATATTCATGGCACTGATACATGTATGTATGTTTCCTCAACATATCAAAAATGTTAGGTTCTGTAAAACATGTTGGATGAATCAGATGGTTAAACATGCCATACATTATTGAGCTAACCTCTTGAGATCTGGTCAAACGTTTTTGTTCTTTTCTTTTGTGCAGGCAAACTACGCTATATGGCAATTTATCAATTTTGATAAGCCTCACATATTGTTTCCATTTTCAACAAAGAGAACAACAATAATAATACACTATATTTTATATCCGGTCACCCTGAGTCACCAGCCTATTATGAAAGTGCAAAGGCTCTAAAGCCTGAATTGTTGCAGTGAATGCACTCACTCTGATCATTAGCATTGCATTAAATGGTAGCTGACACTTACAGTAAGTGACTTACATACACCCAATTCCTACAGGAACAAAATTGGGGTTAAATATCTTACCCAAGGGTATTTCGACATGTTGACTGCAGAGGGTGGCAGAGACCTGCTGACCTCCTGATTTGCAGATCAGCGAATACCAACGTGTTAGCAAATTACGTGAGCAGGTGCGGCTGTCTGTCTGCAGCAACTGTTCATATTTTCTCACAAGCTTCTTAAAAACATGTCTTGTTTGTATTTCAGTAAGGACCTTCAAAACTGCAGCCATGAGGTCAGTGACAAAATAAATTGTAGATGTAGAAACAGGAAAAACCTAAATATCATTCGACTTCTCATACATGTCCTTTATCATTTAGTCGAGGATGTTATTGTTGAGATTAATTGCATAAAACTTAAATTGAATCCTGAAAAATAAAAAAATTTGATTTTAATATTTTAACCATATTGTTCATAAAGTACAATGAATGCAAACGTATCATTTTTGTTTGTCACCAAGACTATATTAAACTCAATTTAAAAGTTATTCTTGGCTGGCCTCAAGAATTCCAAATGTTTATGAACACAATCCACAGATCTAAACATTTTACCTTACAATTAAATTCCCATTTGTTTTTTTTCACATTTCTCATTTTTAGGGGTAAAACCGTCTGAAGAAAAAGCTTGATCTCAATCACATGCACTTGCAGGAGGATGCTTGGGTCAACGAAGGAGAAGGTTGCCATTAAACACAATTAATTCTCAAGGAGACAGTTATTTCTAGTAAATTTGACAAAACACTGATGTTAGGAAAAGGAAAACAACACAAAGGAGAACATGCAAGTTGTCTGACAGAGAGATACTTTTGAAAACGAAAGGGTAGAAAGGGAATGTAACACACACACACACACACACACACACACACACACACACACACACACACACACACACACACACACACACACACACACACACACACACACACACACACACACACACACACACACACACACACACACACACACACACACACACACACACACACACACACACACACACACACACCGGTTTCATATGTCTTATCAAAGAAGCATTGTGATAAAAGCTCAGAGAGTAGGACGGGTTTTAGAGCTTTCTGTTGAAAATTGAAACTGTCCTGTCCAAATGTGCTTCCCTGACTTTACCCACCTCCCTTCAATCCAGGACTGTCCAGGAGGTCCAATCAGATCTGGGAACCTCCCACTGGAGGAGTGTGTTCAGTCACAGGGAGCCCAGGTTTGCATTACATTCCTGCTCTCCTTCATTAGAGTTAGCCCTGTATCCGGTGTGGGTTTACAGTACTGTACCTGAGTTAAAAACAATCAAGGTTCATGGAGCATCAAGTGGTTTTCTTCAGTCATTAAGTAAGTGTACCATATATCTATCTATCTATCTATCTATCTATCTATCTATCTATCTATCTATCTATCTATCTATCTATCTATCTATCTATCTATCTATCTATCTATCTATCTATCTATCTATCTATCTATCTATCTATCTATACTCACAGCATTTAGAATAAACTTTGCAGTTTTGACTCACAGCTGATATCTCAACCAAACAAAGGTTTATACAAGGTGCAGGACTTATTGGAATTTACAGTGGTCTAAACTGCTTTTCACAAGTGTCAGAAAGACATTACTTGGTGTGGCTAGATGTATGGATTAAAACCGGGGTGGCATTAACATTTAAAAATAAATGTTGTGGAAGGTGAAAATCTGGATTATGGCCTTTTAGAGGATACATTGAGAAATATCAAAGGATTAACAAAGTAAATAGATTTGGATTTAGGTGGATTTTGTATTACTTGTATACACTTCATTGTTTAGCTAGATGAGCGGATTTCTTAGTGCTGGTAGCAGCACAGTGTTCTAAACCTGTTGTTGTTAAAGTTGTTGTGAATGTATTCACGTATTTACGTTTTCCTACACACCAGCAGACTGAAATGGATGAAGAAAACATCAGGAAGAGGAAGGAGTCGCAGAATGGCTCCACCAGCAACAACGTGGACTCTCAGACTAAAAACAAGCAGCCTGCAAAGGCTACTGTGCTTCAAAAAGATGTAAGTGTGTGTGTGTGTGTATATCTGTGTTTCTGAGAACAAGTCCTATTAGATGTTCACACAGTAGGATCCCACCATCCTTACCTTTTAACATTAATGGGGGCAGGTCCTGAGTACCAGGCAGTACCACAACAACCGTCTCTGTGTATTAACTCCACAATGATCCTCTCAGAGGTGCTGTCCAGATCTCTTAAGCCCTCTAATCCCTAAAGTGAATTTAGGGGGACAAACAGGATACATCTAACTGGATAAATTAGGATTATTATGACAAATAAATAATAAGCACTACACAATGATGCTGACAAATCCATTTTATTCTTTAAATTGGATTGCACGATTTAAAAGCACATATACATGACAAGGATAACAAGTATTTCACAGTGCAGTAAGAGACAGAAAACCCACTCAGTTTATTTCATTTGAAGCCTCCACCTAACTTTTCTTATATTAGCACAATGTTCCATTCATTCATTTATTTGGTCATCAGTTGACCTGCTGGTAGTATTACATGAACAGTCTGTGGGTCACCAAGCATTATTATTATAGAAAGGTATCCATTCAGCAGTTCTGGAGAGTTTTTGTTTTTTTTACCAGAAAACAAGTGTCAGTCTTTACTGAGGCACCAGACGAAAAGTTAGGGGATTACCAAAGGTGAAGCATCAATGTCCATCCATTCCTCCATCAATTCATTTGAATGTCTTCAAAGAATGAAGATATTATTTTTAAAATGCACCCTTAATAATAACAAACAAACCTAGGACCTTAACACAAATCCAGAATTCGACGCGACAGTATGTGATTTAGAATACTTCTGGCTCATCGAGCACTTGCTTCAGAGTTGGCAACATTGTACATTCACATCCAGGCACACAGAAACATGTCCAATACTAACTTGCATTTTTATCTTTTCATTGGTATATATTTAATTGCACAGTGTACAACATGTCCCTAAGGAAGATGAAGGCTATCTGCTACTTTACAGTAGGTTAGCGCAACCTTGATAATGTGCTCTCCTCCTGATAACCAAAGGTATGACACTGACTTTCTCGTCGATTGGATACACAGAGATTGACCGCATTAGATCTCCTCATGACGGGTTCTACTGGAATGTTGATAACTTAGCCGGATTGAGTTGAACAAAACATTCAAAGTGTATGTGTTTTGACAGACAAAGCCGAACAAAAGAAGCACACAAGTTAAATGAAAACGATTGAAAAGAACAATTAAGAGGGAAACAGTTCAACAGAGCAAAACAATAATAAAAAGCTGTAAAATAGCTATAAAAATTGCTTTTAAGAGGGGGCTGAACAGAGATGACTGATTATACAAGCCTTATCTCCTCACTCAGGTCATTCCAAATCAATAATTTAAAGAAAAGTGAGTGAAAGCTTTCCTTCTTATACATAGAAACTTTATCATAATGCAAATCCCACAATGTACACTATTGCTAGTCAAATAGTTTTTTCTAAATTTCACTTCAAATACAGCATTCAAGAGGTTCAACCACATAGAGGGTAACACTTCTCTTATTGTCTCTTCATGTGTTCAGGTTGGTCTGTTAAGTGGCATCTGTCTGATTGTGGGGACGATGATTGGCTCGGGCATCTTCATTTCTCCTAAGGCTGTTCTGCTGTACTCTGGAGCGGTGGGCCCCTGCCTGCTCATCTGGGCGGCCTGTGGCGTGTTAGCCACTATGGGTGAGAACGGCATCTCAAACAATTTGTCTCTTTTATCAGCATCAGATATGTCTGTCCCTGTACTTTTATTTCTTTCTCCAAATAGAGAATGGCTCAGAGATGAACAGAGCACACAACCCAAGAGAAAATGCTACAAAATAGACACACAAATAACAACTGTTCTTTTGATGAAATACACATGAATCTTTTAGGAAACCAATGTAAGGTATTGCTCTATGTTTGCTACTGCGTGGAACATTCTAAAATATAATTTACTTGATGATATTAAACAATGACCTTTATAGGTAAACCTTGATCCTAATCTGTCGTATTAAATACTCAGATTGTTGTTTTATATACTCTTATTGACAATAGCTCAATATAATAAGAAATAAGAAATATTGATGGAAATCTTAATATTGTGTTGGAAGATGTTAGGCCATGGGTGTTTTATTAATGAGTTTATCTGGTTGCTTTTTCAGCAACCCATTTTGTAGTTGTTACTTTTGTACAACATTGTACATATATGGTTACTGTCCCTCTAAATCTATCCCTACACCCATGAAATGCACAATAAGTTTAAAATGAAAAGACTGATTATACTTGAATATTATTAGTTTTGCTTTTTCAAAAGTGTCTATAGATTTCGGCCTACTTGTGTTATTGTGAATCCATGATAATTATGTGGTGAAAATAATGACAGCCTTCTTGATGTTTGCTTGAAGCACTTGGAAAGTGGTAATGGAAAAACCAACACAGTAAACTGTCAATTGCTGCAATTCAATAACTGTTGAGTCAGTGTGTTTTGGAACTGAACAACAATGATTTAGGTAAATTGGTAAGATTCCCCAGCTACTCTTTAGCGGCTTTGTAAACAAAAAGTGTTTTTGTGGGTTTTAGTAACTCAGAATTCAGATACGCCTGACTTAGTGATGAGCTTGAAGGTAGCACATATGAATGTTTATCTGCATAGAGTTGGTTTACAAGTTTAACAAACTACATCAAAAGTAGAACAATCTATGTGATAACAATTATGAGCTGAAGTGATTTGCTTCCCAAGCGTCTTTGAACCTGTCTACCTGACCACTCCTTCTTAAACCACAATACAATCCCAAGGAAGATACTGGATGTGATATTATCTACAACATTGACTCATTTAAAGGAATTGTCCACTCATTAGATAATTAATCAAAACTTCAGTATTTAGTGAAACGTTATGTTTAAAGCATACCCTGAAGAAATCAGCGATATTCCCCGGTAAATAATGATTTTATAGCTCTTTTTTATCAAGACCTGTATATTCCGTCTGGCCGCCGCCATGTTTGCCATTTTCAGTAGTCACGTGATGGTCGTGACGTCATCCATGCGTTCACTTTGTCAACACACGGAAACATGGTGGAGTATTTCAGTTCGGACTCGTCAGCAGAGGAACAAGTTTTGACCAATGTGAAGAGATTGGATGGGGGAATTCAGCCATACATATCAGTATGACAATACGACACCCTCTGTCCGTAGACCCTCACATCGTACAAGGAAAAACTTCCGAAGAAAACCCCCAGTTTAAAGGGAACATGGGAGAAACCTCAGGGAGAGCAACAGAGGAGGGATCCCTCTCCCAGGACGGACAGACGTGCAATAGATGCCGTGTGTAAATTGAAAAGATAATACATTTGCAACATAGGTAGTCCAAATGTTTGGAAATGCATGTGTGTATGATGGGAAGATTATATAAGATACTATATGTATGCATGTAGTACCACCCTTGCTAGCGATTCCCTCTCTAGTTTAGCATACTCAGCTTCGTTGTCCCTGGCCATAGAATCACGATTTTATGGAGCCGGAAAAACTGGGGGGAAATACACACTAGCCGGTACTACGCTATATGGAAAGGCCACCAAAAACTGTCCTGGCCTGGACGTTAAAACGGGGCTAGCCGCTGCAATGGAAATGCGCTATAACATACCTTATTCTTACTCCGAGCACTACTTCTGCTCCTCCGTCGCTTCACACTTGCAGAGGGCGATTTCTCTACTGGCCGAACTGGTGTCCTGGTCGGTGATGACACCAGAAAGACCGATGGTACTGCATCTCCATTGAGTAATGGTTGTTCTTTAAATCCCATGTTATGTTTGATCATACTCTCAGAGTAGTCATCCGGAAATGTGAAATGTTCGCTGCATACATGAGCCTGTAAATCTCTCGGTTCGGGCCGGCCACATTTCGCTAGCCACTGCCTCCGAATGTACTTCTTATGCTTACCTTTTGGCAACAGATGGAACCGAGCATTCCGTGGATTGTTCCTATCCGAATTATGGCAATATTTCGCGATACAGTGAGGCATATTTGAAGAGAGAAACTACAGTAAATAACATGGAGATCAACGTGTCTTCGAAAACCAAACGCATGGATTACGTCACGTCCGGGAAATGGCGGCGCCCACAGTGTTGATGTTATTTCGGTATATAATCAGTTTAAAATCACTGATAATGTCATCGGATTAAAAAAAAAAAAAGAGAGACTGGCAGAGACTGGTCTGTTTTATCGGATGATAATTTTTAAAAAATGAGTGTCATGAGCATACCATTCCTTTAAAGTGTTTTATTACGATTCCTTTATAGGATTTCCATATGGACTTCTAAGTGTGTGTTCCATCATGTGGGTTGCACCACTGCTGGATCTGATATTATCTACAACATTGACTCATTTAAAGTATTTTTTATTTATTTTTCCATAAGAACTACTAAGTGTGTATTCCCTCTATCATTTGGGTTGAATTATTTTCCTTGAGCATAAACAATGATTAGATTTTGAGTGTGTGCGTAGTATGCGTTTAGACTTAAATTCCGACCTTTTCCTTGAATTTTCTAACAGAACAATTATAAAACTCCCCTTGTTTGATTTACATATCTCCTCTTCTCTCAGTCTCTGTATTTGTGCGGATTTGTGACTTTACAGGAGCTCTGTGTTATGCTGAGCTTGGCACCATGATCACCAAATCGGGGGGAGAGTATTCGTATTTATCTGAGGCTTTTGGCTCCCTCGTAGCCTACCTCTACTCCTGGACCACTGTTATGGTGCTGAAGCCCTCGTCCCTCGCCATCATCACTCTGAGCTTTGCAGAATATGCCTCCACTCCTTTCTACCCCGGCTGCACTCCCCCTGTCGTTGTTACAAAGAGTCTTGCAGCAGCAGCTATATGTAAGTTCACTCGTTTCCTTGTGACTAAACGTTTAATACCAGTAGATTACGCATAACTTGTGGATTACACATTTAAAGGTGTTGTAATAAATGTTGTTTTTTATTAAACAGTGGATCAAAGTAGGGTAGGGAGTTGGGGAGTGTAATAGAGAGCTAAACATTTAACTTACTTTGTCAGCTGGCCAGAAAAACTATTCAACAATTAAAGTTCATTTCAAATCACTAGGTTGTTGTGCTTTATATTCCTGACTTTTTTGTGTCTTCTCAGTTGTGATCGTCATGGTCAACTGTTTAAGCGTTAAGCTGGCGAACTACGTACAGAACGTCTTCACTCTGGCCAAACTTTTCATCATTCTTATCATAGTGGTAGCTGGCATGGTTATGTTGGCACAAGGTCAGTTTCCTTTATATACAACTCTTATTAAAAAAAAAAATGTGTATGCAGAGTTTGTTAACAATTATGTACTGTTCTGCATTTGTGTCCAGGAAACACTGAGAATTTGTCAAATGCATTTGAAGGCTCATCAACGTCTGTTGGAGCAATCGGACTGGCATTTTATAACGGGCTTTGGGCTTATGATGGATGGTAATTATTATACTTCACTTATTATGCTTCTCTCTAAAGCATTACATTATTTACTTTTCAACTCATACACAAGCCTTTTCCTTCTACATGTCTTTATATAGGGAGCACTGTGACTCTACTCATCCTCTCAGCTACTCTTCAGCCTTGTGCTCTTTCTCCCATTCTGTGAATTCAACCCTCAAACAACCTTATTATTATCTCCAGGAAAGACCCTGTTTCACAGTTGCAACAGTTAATCAACTTAGGGGTTTGTCATCAACAGGTATTCTATTTTCTCACAGTAATGAGATGCCATGTTGTTGCATGGCAGGGACTTGAAAGTGCGGTGGGGCCCAGTGAGTGGCAGCTGCTCCCCCAGCTGTTCACTCAGTTCTCGTGCACACTAAACGCATGCAGGGCAAGCGGCAACCTCCTGGTCTCAAAAGTGAAGCCAATGCGGAAGTGCCGTAAACTTGCTTTCTATTTAATGGCCATCAGGGTGTGGCTAAACTGGTTGCAAAAACAGAGCCTTTTTGTATACAAAGTCTATGAGAAGATTATCCTACTTCTCACATGATTTATTAACCCAATCATTAGTTTATTGTCTTCTTCAATACAGAATGATGTTCATTTTTTATAGTTATGGTCTCATTTAAAATAGCTGATAAAGCATTATGCATAGGGTGTATTTCTCTTTCGTCTTGACAAAGTTCACAGTATTTCCAGTTAAATATTTAAACAGAACAACATTCATTGTCTAGCATTCAGTTGCACTTCCACCCTCTTGTGTAACTTCTGGTTAAAAAGGGACAAGATTGTGTGTAATTATATTATCCTCTTCATGAGTGGGTCCTATTACTGGGCACGTGTCTTCATTGTATCATTGGGGTTTCCACATCAATGCTTTAGTCTGCAGTGCTGTGTGACCACCTGGGAGATTCTTTAGTTGGCCTCACTTCAAATCCTCCTGGCGCTGGAGTGTGTGGCTGTGCATCGTAGCCTGACTGATGTTCCTGTCTTTGTAATGTGTAAGGTCAATTTGGGAGGCCTGCAATTTTTCTGAGGGCAACTGGAAAGATGGCATCATATGACCTATGCACTTTCGTTTTTGTGTTATGTTTGGATCACAGCAGGGGTTTCATTCCATAACCTTTCTACCAGTTAGGCTAACCAGAGATCAAAGCCCATGTGATATAGCACATAGCACACCAAAATATCATGTCCCTGACATTGAATGCAGTGATCCACTGCAGGAAAAACTAGATCGTTCTGCGTGGTGGAGCAAAGGCCATGCACACAGGGCCGGCCCTTGGCACTGGCGAACTAGGCGGCCGCCTAGGGCGCCAGATCTGGAGGGGCGCTGCGCTGGGAGGAAAATTAATTACATTTTCATTCTGCCTAATTTTCTGCCCTTGATGTAATACATTTACATTAATAATTGAATAGTAAACACCCTTTGCACCCCGGGTCGGCAACATTTTGGTGCTGTAAGGGATGAAAGTGGGGGATGTTGACTTATCAGGCGCCCGCAGCTCACAGCCAAAGTGCGAGCGAGCCTCCGAGCGAGCAAGAGAGAGAGAGAGGGCGCGCATCGGTACCGCGGATTGTTGTTGGATTGAGGCTGATAACTGCAGCTCAGTGAGGTAAAGGACTCTGAGTGTTTAGATAGTTCACTTTAGTCTAAGTTATCTCAGTGGGTCTCAAACGGTTTGGTCACAATTTATGTAAACAAATATTTCCAAGGCATGCCTTAATAATTATTAGGATAAATAACAACAGGTTTGAAATCATTCTAATGTATACTATGGACAGTAAACCAAAAATATCCTTTAAAACTGGAGATAATAAAAAATAATGCATGAATAAATAAATGTTAACTAGGTAAAATAAGATGTGATGAACAACACAAATAAAATACGTTACATGTATTTGTTATTCGCTATGGTAGGTTATGTTCACATACTTATTTGATTATTAAATCATATGGGTGTTTTAGAGTTGTACCCCCTAGATCTAGTAATTCTGCTCAAAGTGCACCAGATTGAAGCATTTTACTTTAAAATGGTAAAATAAATCTTTCCGGGGGGGCATACCCCCGGACCCCCCTAGAGTGATGTCCACCCCCCAATTAAAACATATTCATACAATAATGAATACATTTGAAACCTTCTTCATGTATATAACCAACATGTCAATGCGTTTCAGTTGTTGTGGTGTATTGGTCTTTTGTAGAGATTTTTTATTTATTCTTTATTCTATCGTGTATTGCTTCGAAGGGGGGGGGGGGCACCAAATCATAATCTCGCCTAGGGCACCAAGATGTCTAGGGCCGGCCCTGCATGCACATATTAGTGTGCTGTTCTGCAGAGGAGAATGATCAAACTCATTACTGTTATAAATGCACTATCGTTATTTTAATTTCTCCTTTTTGGTAATACGCAACATTAAGAAATGACACATACTCCTTGTTTTTAAGGAATCAACTGAATTTCATTACAGAAGAGCTGAAAGACCCATTCAGGTAAGACACATAAGTTAAGTCTAAACAGTTTTTTTTTAAATTGCAATTAAGTAATGGTCATTAAACAAAAAGCAGCATTTCCTTATGTAGGCTACACACTCATTGCACATGAGTACACATTTTCTGTCCATTCATCTCAGGAACTTGCCATTGGCCATCATCATTGGAATCCCTTTGGTTTCTGTGTGCTATGTGCTGGTCAACGTCGCTTACTTCACTGTTCTGACCCCCACTGAACTGCTGTTGTCTCCAGCTGTTGCCGTGGTAAGAACCATAGATGGTTGCCTTGGTTATTGAGAAAATTAGATCCAATGAGTTTTAAAAAGCTTGTAATTACTTATTAGCTGTGTGGTGTTAAATAGGGAATTATTTTTGAGGATTTAGACCTGCCTGTATCCAATCGTTTTTCCACAAATACAGTACTTTGTAATTCAACATGTATCTTTTCAACTTTTTTTGTATTGCTATTTTATTGCTAGTGAGATGTTGACATTTTAAATGTTTATTTTATTGTCTTTTAATTTTATTTTACAGTGCCATGTCTTTTTATGCTGCAGAAACACAAAAAAGTCCCAACTTGGGATCAAAAAAGTAGTTCTTATCTTATCTTATAATATTACTGTATGTAAATGTGAGATTTAACCTTAGTAACAGCTCAGTAGGCCATGTGTTTTTTGTGCTACACTTTTGTTTATGAAGGATATGTTTTTGCTTCCTTAGACTTTTGGAGACAGAGTCCTTTACCCTCTGTCTTGGATCGTTCCGCTCTTTGTTGTCTTCTCTACATTCGGCTCTGCCAATGGAAGCTGCTTCACCGCTGGCAGGTAAAAAAGACAACTGTCACAACATTTATGAAACACAGAAGCAAAATGAAAACATTGTTCTGTCTGTGTGAATCTATGTGGTGTGCATATTTAAGAAGGAAAGCACAAGTAAACAGAGTTCAAAACGTGACAATACTGATGTGCATTGGATGTGGAAACAAAAACTCAAGAAACTCCAAGAAGAATACACAACTGAAAAACAACACATTTCTAATTCTCTTTTCTCACAGACTGGCCTATGTGTCTGGTAGAGAAGGTCACATGGTGAAAATCCTATCCTATATAAGCCTGAAGCACTACACTCCAGCTCCTGCTCTCATATTCAATGTGAGTCTTGCATATTTAATCAGACCCCTTGTACTTTTCAATTTGGTCTTACATCGTCATCTGTCTTTTTTCAACATCTGCATGGTGGTTCACACTGTATTGAGTACAGTTTTAAAATGATGTAAGCCTCTTAAAAAACGTTCTGTAATTTTACCAGAAGGCTACATGATTGATGTTGTATTATTTAAATGTATATAAATAATGTATTGACTGTGTTGTTTCCATTCAAGTAAACAATATATTTATCTGTTTGGTTTCTCTCTGTTTTAGGGTATTTTGGCTAGCATCTACATTATCCCATCGGACATCAACACCCTCATTAACTACTTCAGCTTTGCTCAGTGGGGGTTTTATGGTCTGACAGCACTGGCTCTCATTGTCATGCGATACACCAGGAAGGAGCTGCACAGACCAGTGAAGGTGAGGCTTAAAGTGGTTTAGGATATCTTTTTAACCCTCCTGTTGTCTTCGGGTTACATCTGACCAATTTACTACTTTCATCAATCATAACTTTTTTGTTTTACATTCGATTGCATTAAGGCTTTATGATATCCTTCAGAGTAAACATATACACGTCATATTGAACATATACAATTGTTGACCACCACCTTTTTGGATGATTTAGTCAACTTTGTAACACCCATGGTGTTCCCGGTCAGGAATTAGTAACCATCCGGATCAGATGAAACACACACACACACACACACACACACACACACACACACACACACACACACACACACACACACACACACACACACACACACACACACACACACACACACACACACACACACACACACACACACACACACACACACACACACACACACACACACACACACACACGCACCACGCACGCACGCACGCACGCACACACGCACACACACACGCACACACACACACACTCTAGATGTGTTCCCCCCCCTTATGTGCCCAATCCCCCCATGTGAATCACACCTGGCACACACAAACACACACACACAGACACACAAAACAATTTGACACATTTACGCTCTTATGTGCCCATCCCCCCACATGGATCACACCTGGCAGGCACACGCAATACATGTTCAGTGTCTATTCTTTGTATATTTACTGCAGTTTGTCATGTATACCTGTAGTCTGATACAATATTTACAGTTTGAAAGGGTGTTACATGACATTTGGTGATGATTAATGTTTTTGTTTTGTTAATATAATAGCAGTTAAAACAGGACCGGTCAAATTTGACCGCGAACACCAAAGTAAGGGGGGGGGGGAACTAACACAATAGGAGGGTTAAAGCTCATCTTTTATTGGGTTTTAACTGAACAAGTTTACGCATTCAGGTGCTTTGTTAATTTGAATCTTGATACATACATTCAAACGACAGCAAAGTGGAAATAATGTTTAGTAAGGTGGTGAATTTCATTAATTTTAACGTGAATTTGGGACGAATAAAAAATATACCTAGAGAATTGCACAAAAAAGATCCAATGTATAATACTTCTCATATTTACTGGGAATTTCAAATACCAGGCCCAAGAATAAAGACAAAGTCTGCATTTTATTGAGATAGTTTTGTAAATACTTCTCAATAGCGTGTTGAATACATCATGTATGGAGGTTCAGAACAACTTTTGCATGGCTTTTCTTTATCTCAACCCTGTGCAAAAGATCCTAGTTTGGAATTTTCTATTATAAATTTAAAAAAACTTGGTTGATTTTTGTTTTTCATAGGCTAAACATGTATTATGAAAGTGACCATTCGAAGCTATATATTTTAGGGGAAATAAACCTCTATTTAGCAACACTTTTCAATTATGCCAGTAATATTCAATCTTTATAAGGGAGTTCAGTTGGGTTTCACAGGGCTTAGAAGTACAGGTTAAGACTATAGAGTGGACCTTGTGTAATTTTGTGATTACTTGTAGGTGCCGATTTTCATGGCAGGCCTAATGGTGCTGGTGTCCTGCTACTTAGTCCTGGCACCCATCATTGATAAGCCAGACCTGGAGTACCTCTATTGTACTATCTTCATCGTCAGTGGACTTTTCCTCTACTACCCTTTCATCCACCGGAAGGTCAACTGGGCACGCAAAATCATGAGTAAGTTGACTTTTTACAGACTCATTATTTCATGACCATCAGTTTAGCCTAAACAACAACCAAATGCAATTCAGTTTTTATGTTGTTCTGATGTCATTTAAACCTCCATTCAACTGCAGGACCCATCACCATGCATCTCCAGCTGCTGATGGAAGTAGTTCCTCCAGAGAAAACTTAATAAGAAGAGACAGAATTAACAACGAGCTCAACTTCTGCTGTTTGTCATGAAACATGTTAAGGCTGTTATTTTTAAAGCAGCTATGCACTTTCAACCCAGAGTGGATCATAACTAAACAATCACAGCTGACCTCTGTTTTACGGCTGCTTTACAACACTAACAGGAGGTGAGCGGTGATCATGAACCTGCTTACAGGTGTAACATGAAATCATGGGTCAGAATTTGACCATATTCTCATGATGCCTCTCTCCACATGAACAAATAAATCACTGACAAAGTCTTTTTTTAACATAAATAAACAGCATCAATCATTTAGTAACTGTGTTTTCTTCATGTAGGTAATGTAGAATACACTTTCTCTTGGCAAAAGATCACTTGATTTAGAACTACTACATGATTTAGATATGCATGAACTGCTCCTGCGGTTGTTAACTGAAATGAACATGGTTTAAAAATACTCTCACTTTTAAGTGCTGCATTGTGCTAGCTGGTGTTTATTAAATGTATTAATCGTGTTGCATAAACTGGACATGCAGTCAAGCAAATATTCCTACTGTGTTTTACTAACCTGAGCTCAGTGTGCTTTCTGAAGCTGTATGTACTCTGTCAAGTATGAACTCACAAAGTATGGATACCAGGTATGTTTTGTTACGGAATATTATGGAATATACAGTATTATGAACATCATCATGTAGACTTATAAAAGGGTAACTACCTTTGGCTGATTATGTATACGGCCACAGTTCTGAGTAAGAGGGATACGATTTGTGATGACCGAGGTCTCAATTGTCCACCAGATGTCAGCACAGCATTGTTAAACAGAACAGTAAAGGCATGGCGTGTCTCTGTGCTATCGTTATGATACAGTAGTAATATATTATGCATTAACGCATGAATATTGAATATTTCCAATAATATGTAATATGAATTTGATGTCATTGTGAGTAATAGTAGTCAAATGGTGAAGATGGGGACCACTATAGTCCTTACTGTCGCGATATGTGAACACCATACCTAGGACGGCATGAGGAAATGTAAGTAAAAGTGCCATGCCCTGGCCATACATTGTAGGTTAATGCTGTGTTCAAAATCACAGATAGATTCATTTTTACTATGTACTGCAGCTGCACTGACAGAGAACATTACTGTAATGGTTCATGCATATGGATATGACAAACTACGTTGTCATATAGAGTAAATTGCTAGTATATCAAGAAAAGCTTCCATAAAGTAAAATGTGACTACATGCTGTACGACATACTGGTATTTTACCAGTTTTGGTACTTTGTTTTGGGAAATTCTCAATCTTTTTCTCACATCCACTGTAAAGTATGAGTTGTTTCATAAACAAAAACTGCATTTGGTCTTTATTGCCCTCTAGTGGCACACAGTCTTTCCACACAAAGTACATCTTTTATATGAAATCCAGTGGTGTAAAAGTGAAGAATTTCTCCAGTGGGTGCCACTTAATCCACATTCACTCAATCCAGCTGTGCTGAATGAGAGAAAATGTTCATGGACTCTGTTCAGCATCCTCTGCCAAATTAGGTCGGAACTGTTTTAGAGAAACAGCATGTTGGTTGCCTGGCCTGTGGCATTTGGCTCCTTTTAGACATGCATGGTGAAGAATGCAGAATCAAGTCAACTGGTCACAAAAACACTGATTATGTGTTAACAAGTTGCAGGACTGCCTTGAAAAGGGCCAGCTCAAAGATATAATTGTGATTCCATTTGTATAAAATAGCTGCAGCATAAATGCCTTGACTTACTTTAATATCTCATCCTGCTATGTTTTATGTGCTTTTTTGAAATGTTGCAATGAACAGAGAGCAGGTTTTCATTGTGTTTCATCACTCTATAACGGGCACTGGGTCCCAGGATCAATGAAACCACAGTTTTAATTTTGGACACAAAAACAAAAAAGTAAAAGTAAAATTCTGAATTTACAGAAAGAGAAGCCTTGTTGCATGTTTTGGTGTTGGTGCTTTTAAGATGATGAAAGATAATTCCCTATTTATTGTCAGGGGAGTTCAGGGATTAGATGACATTCAATAATTAGTCAAGTACGTTTTTTGTAGTTGTGACTATTCATGTTCACAGATAAACTCAGTAGATCACAAGGAAGTGTGAATTGTGGCTGTGTGGGATATGTGGGTGAATGTTCATGAATGACTCAGTGTGCCTGACAGTAGGAGGCATCATTCATCCGGCTGCTGATTGTGTGGTGTCGGGCAGAGGAAGCAGTTTACTGCTCGATTAATCGGATGCATACAGATTGTGTATAAATAGTTTCACAATGTCAGGAAAAAACACACAAATCTATTTGGATAGGTTGTTGCTTTGGATCAGTGGTAGAAAAAGTACAGAAAGTTATAAAAAAAACTAAATCATACATTACAAATAAATTCAAGCATTCAAAATCCTACTCAAGTAGGTGAAGAAATGTCATCAGAAAGACGACTTACAGTACATTACATGATAGACGCTTTTATCCAAAGCGACTCAATACTGTGGGCAATTCCCACAGGAGCAATTTGGGGTGAAGTGTCTTGCCAGGGACACAACGACATGCTGACTGCAGTGGGGTTTGAACCTGTGCTCCCCTAACACCGCCGAACACCAACGCACTAGTCCACTGTGCTAACAGCCTCCCTAGTACCAAGAGCAAAGAATAAAATAATTATTCATTAATTGTTTGGAATATGTGGTTTATAAAATATGGTATAATTTCACCTCACGCTGTTGTTTAAACTACTGGTTGAACCTTAACAAATCTGTTGTATGTTATAAGATAATCATATAAATTGTTTAAATATTCAAAAATATTAGTCTGTAGAGTCACTTGTGACTATATCTGCCAAATAAATGTAAAGTAAAAAGCACATTATTGCCCAGTAAAACAAAATATCAAGTAACCAAAAGTGAGTGAGAGTGATATGAGATAAGAGCTTCTTTTTATTCAACATTTCTGTGTTACATTAAATAATAGGGGGGGGGGGGCATGGGCTCATTGTACTATATATACATATAATTGCACATGATACACGCAGGAAGTTCCACAGAACGGTATGTCATGTTATAAGTGGCGGTGAGTGATGCTGACATACACAGTAAGTGTCATATGAAGTGACTTGTCACTGTCTGTGACTGAAGGAGCTGCTTAAGGCCCCCACAGTCTCAGGGGGTGAGAGGTTTCGTCCATGATTGACGTCAGCTTGACTAATATCCTCATCCCACCCACCTATGCAATCTATTAAGCAGTCCAAGATGGAACTAGCCCTCTTAACCAGTTTATTGAATCTTTTCCTGTCCTTTCTGTCTTAGTGAGGAAGTCTATCACTATCTCTTTGTCTTTCAGGTGTTTCAGTGATGGTGATTGGCCTCTTACTAGTCCCAAAAGTACCCTAATGGCATCCAATTATTGACGTACAAGTACTGTACCTGAAATTCGTACTCAAAGTCCGCCAACGTGGTAAAATATTTTTTAGATAGTATCCCAAAAATGGAATGCTCTTTGTCATTGTGAACTCGACTCACCCGCCGGTAGCAAAGTTCAGGAGCAAAAAGTCTGTTGTGCAATGAAATACCCGATAATCAGATGTATCAAACAGGTTATTGGAGTTAGAATCAATTTGTTCATGTCTATGTTCAATCTTTTTAAGCAGGAAAAGGACATAACAAAAATGATAACCTGCAGCCCAATCCTGAATGCACACAATCTCAACATATACCCTTTTTCAGACAGTATATATTTATTTCAAAACGTTCCTAAAATGAGATGAACTGGTCATGTAAGCTGGCTCTGATATATTCAAGTTCAATGGATTCCTGTTTATAATACATTATAGCTAATCAAACTTTGCATTAGTGGAGTGGGAAATTGATTGAACATTAATATATGCTAAATATTCTGATGAAGGTGAATGTGCACTAGACACACACTTTCTGCACATATGCATGCAGCCTTGAATGGACGCACACATGCACTTACAGTACACTCAAATCCTCTTAATGGATAGACAGCTCTGATGAGCCCTCATCTACATCTTATTATCATCACATTACTGCACTTTTCCAATCAGTTACTGCATTAGCATTTTGAAAAGAACTACGCAATCATTCAGCGACCTTTTCCAAAACTGATTCATAGTGTGTCACTGATGAACATATGCTATAAATGAAATCTGCACTGTTCTGATTGTTTTTGAATTATTATAAATAATGCTTCAAGACCTTAGTAAAGTATTGAACCTGCACAAGTTTGGATTTGATATTTCTTGAACTATAGCTCATGGTTTATTTGTCATCCATTTGACTTACCCACTGTTTTGCTCCACTGAGAATTCAGCAATATTAAACTTATTGGTTAGAAAAACCTATAATTTCAGAGTCAAACTGTAAATATACTCAGCTTATTTTGGCACCTGAGGGCAGAGAACATTGAGTCACAGTGAGAAATAAAATTCCTGCTGAGCCCATACAAGTGGGGGGAAAGAACCAAGTGACACTTCATGCAGAGCAGTCTGTTTTGTCAACATGACCTGTTTTCCTCCATTGGAGGGCACACTTGAATAAGCAGTGGCAGTGAAGTGAGCCAGAGCCGTGTCATGTACACTGTGATCCTTTTACAGGAGAGGATCCACATCCCATCTTTCCCCAGACACATTCCCCAGATTTGTAGCTCACCCCCACCTGGCACTGCTCCCAGACATTTTCTGGCATTGACTTTAGTGTTAAGAACATTATGAAAAAATGCTTTTCATTTGAATTATTATGTTTCAAATGACTGTTCTCTCACAAATGTCTCATTAATAACTGTGTTTGACAGCCTCTCTTGCCGCTCTGAATGCCTGTTTGTCTCCCTTTTTCAAGCTGGCCTCGTGCTCATTTTCTTAAAGAGAGATTATGTCATGTTTGCTGAATAACATCACTTGTGGCATTTATGGGATAATGTCGATTGCTAAAATCTAGTGTAACAGTATCAAAAGTAGGAAATGGAAACTTGTTATTTTCAGTCACAGTCATTTTTATCTGAAGTTTGCGAACAGTGGCTACGCTGTACGCTGCTGATCCAGAACCTATTTAGGCTGAAGCACAGCACAGTGTTTTATTGCCTATAAATGTAGCATTTAATTTGTGAGAAGATGAATGTGTCCTTTAGTGTTGCAAAAGTCACATAGTGGTGCTTTAATTTACAGTATTGTGTCGGAGAACCGCCCAAAAAGGCCACATATTTATTTTATCCATGTATGATTCATTAATGTATCAACTTGGCCCTCTGAGCTGCCCTGTCTCTTTCTTTTCTCTTGTACGTTTACGGGGGTTTTACAGTAAATATAAATTCATTAGCGAATTAATCACAACAGAAACCGGAATTTCAGATGAACGTTTTTTGTCCATGCTTGCTGTGCATCCGTTTAATTTCTGTTTGCATTATGTCTCTCTTCCTGTACTATACATCTCTTTCACTGTCTTCCTCACTCTCAGCCTTTTTCTCCCCATCACACCCTGTCTCTTTGCACTCTCTCACACTTCCTCTTCCTTTCTCTCCCTTTCTCCTGCCAGGATTTTCTCCATATTCCCTTTGATCATCCTCCTCCTCTCCTCTCCTCTCCTTGCCCTGTTAAGGCTCTTCACTAACTTGAATTGAGCAACTTAGAGATCAGTGGCTGATGCTATCATAAACAGTCTTTAATATAAGTAGAGTTATTTGCATGTTTTTGTGTATACATACCAAATTTGTATGCACACATATGCACGGCTGTGATGTCAGGGATCGGGAGCGGAATTGAAATAAATATATAAAAAGTGCTGCTTGCTAATTGTGTTGCTGTGCATGCTCCGCTCTTGCACCCGCTGTAGTTTCTGGCTGTTTAGCGGCCCTTTGATCAGAAGATAGTGAGATGGTAGGGAGGCTAGTTAGGCAGGCTCCCCCGCATGATGTACGGTTGGCTCCACTACACATTCTGCTAACAGTGGGAGGCTGGAATATGTGTGTGTGTTTAAGAGTGAAAGAAAGACAGAAAGAGAGGGAAGAAAAAGAGGCAGGCAGAGGTAAAGACAGATGTTTTTGGTGAAAGAGATGAAAGAAGAGTCGATTAGAAAGAGAGAGTAAGACAATGAGAGGGAATAGGGGGGAATTTTGTCTTGACAGAGGGAGTGCAAACAGCTTTTACTGGCTGCCTGGCAGGGTCCTCTCTGATGTGTATCCAGCCTGTGTGTACTTCTGAACATTGTTGCTTCACAGTCGCGTCTTGTCAAACGTGGTTTTTCTTATCTGTCAATGAGCATTTGGGCAACTCATATTTATAAAAAAAGCATGTGTACTTATCATCATCCGCGTTGAATCTACACACAGCAAGTGCAATACATTACACCACATTGCCAAATGTTTTGCGAAAAAGCGAGAGGAATGATAAAAAGGACCGAGCTTGAATCATGATAAAAAGCAGGCAAAATCAGCTGTCTTCCACTCTAGTTTTTCTTTTCAACCGACAGGATTGATATGCCATTTAGTTTTTATGGAATATAACTAGAACCTGGCCATCAGGATGTTTCACTCTCATATATACTGAAGAGCAAATATCCAAAGTCCAAATAGCCCTCTTATTCAAATCAATAATGCTGTTTTCACACTTAACTGACTAATAGGTAATCCGGTTTTCTGATATACCCCCCAGAGCAAATCTACAAGCTGTGACATGTTGCTTGTCCTCCAGTCAATAACACCCAGCCTGCCTATCTAGGCATGGCATTAAAAGATAAGACAGACTCTTATTTATGGACAAATGTGTTCACATAGATTTCCCATACAATCCATCTTGTTGCAGAGAGGCTGCCTCTCATCTTAGCATCCATGAATCAACTGTCTTTATCGACACATGGAGTAATGCGAGTGCAGCTGGGTTTCGAGCATGCTCAGAGCAGGCTATGATTTGTTACTATAAATAAAGATATTATATTTGTAACACTGGGGCTGGATGGAGAAGTAACACCTTGGATAGAGATTAGGCCATACTGAGTTAGTCCCAACATAAATAAAATGTACTGCAAAACTACCGCACCTTTTCACCTTTAACATAAACAGAATTGTGTCTCGCAGATTATCAGAACTTCTGCTTCTTTGATGTGAGCCATGGAGAAATGAATTTGGGAGCTGCCCTTATGGCAGAAACTCTCTTTAGAGAGAAGGTCTTCCAGGAGAAGTTGCTATATCAAAGACGTTTTTTCACAGCAATTTCACAGAGCTGTAGTGCTGTCCCTTAGTGTGAGGAACAAAGCCTGCAACATATCCCTAGCCATGTCCCTTAGTGAATAGGAGAAGGGTCAAGAGCCTGTCAAGTGTTACCTCTCATGCTAGATCTAAAATATAATACAGGTCTTCACATACATATTAAAGATATCACACATGACAAGTGATACAACACCCAACATGTGATTACACTATTCCTGGTTTCTTCAGCGAGCTGAATTTACTTACCCGTGATTGATCTAGTGTCTAATTAATTCCTTAAGTTCTTGTGTTTATAGCAGGGGAGAGGAGAGAGGGTATGGTATGTTAGGAGAGGGGATCTGTCTTTGAAGTGGTGTTCTGAAAGTCTCTAGAGGACAACCAAGCCCGAGGCTGGACTCAGGCTGTGGGGAGAAGCAACAACCACTTCTCCACTGTGGGGCCAAAGTCTTACCATGGCAATATACACCGAATTACTGTTGTTATCTGTTTATTTGTAAGAATATACCCTCAGAAATGCAATGTCTTTAGGTGGAAAGAGGTTAATAGAAAAAATATGTGATTGAGATCAAGATGCAAACAACAGCTAAGCCTTTGCATTGTTTGGCCCTGCACTGGAATTTGGGCTCTTAGCGCCACTGAAAAATTAGACTCTGCAATCCTCTGCGGAACACCCCTCCCTGTGCCTATAGCTAATGATGAACTATCAGCTATCTATCTTCATTCCACCCAGGGCCCACTTGTCCTTCCCTGCAGACAGAAGCTGCTTCTTGGCAGGTCTTGCTGAGGGGAATCCAAACCTCCTGGCACTAAAGTAAAGTGTTGCATTCTTGTGAAAGTCATTTTGAGGTGAAAAACAGGATTCATTGATGCTATTTCTGTTGCCGCAGACAGCACCATCAATATCTGTGAACATGAAACAGCCCTCATTCCCAAGCTACAAAACAGACAGCTGTAATCATCTGTGATGTCTGCTAAATACCAAATCTAAGTTTCTTCAGTCATAACAAGCTGCAGATGTTTTGAGGAGTAAATGATTGTCTCACGTGTATTGATTGAGAATGATTTTAAGCAGCAATTTCGTGACCTATTGTATAAAACATACTCTTTTCAAAATTGATGTTTCATAATTCAATTTGAAAAGCCATCAATTCTGTGGTGTGTACATTTGGGGGTGGTTTAGTGTTAGACAAACATGCCTGCATTTGGCATTACCTGAAAAAGAGTCAATTCACATTCAAAATATTGTGTGTATTTTCTTTTTGTATTATTAGTCATTAGGCAGATTAAAATGCATGGTTACTAACAGCAGGATTTTTAACTTGTCAAAATAGAAGAGCATAGGTGCATAGGTGCTCTGTTGTATTTAGAGCCTTTTAGAAAGACATGTCAGTGAGCAAGCATGAACAATGCCAGGGCCATTGAAACAGCACATGCTGATGTTTAGCATGTGACATGTTTTATGTAAGCAGGCTGTTAGTATAGTACAGGCTTAGAAGTGTTTTCAATGTATCTTTTGGAAATTGTTACCTGTGATGTTATTGCTCAATTACATTTCAAGAATGAACACTAGTTATTGGTATTCTTCCTTGTTGAATGATGATACTTGATAAACGGATGCCAAATTTCAAGGCCATTCATCCAACAGTTGTCAAGTTGTTTTTACTCTGCAGAGTAATACATTGTTGGACAAACAGACTGAAGGACATCCCATTCGACCGGCTGAGCCAACATTGACATCCTAGTTCCAACAAGGAAGAGCCAAAGATCAATTAATAAACCAAAAACATTCCTTCTGGAAGAGACTCTGCTTTGTGTTAATGTAGGTGTATACATTAAATATATTAAAGTGTTGAGGCCAACATTGACCACCCAAAGCACAGTTAGGAGCACGTTTCAGGCAATGACACTATTTTGGGTCCCTAACATTCATTGAGCTAGGGACTCCCCCCCGCCCCCACTCGCTGAGTCGAATGGTAGGTGACATCAATGGTCTACACATTTTCAATAAGAAGTTACAGATTTTTGAAATTGTTGCAGATTTTGCTTTTTTAAAGGACGTTGAATTGAATGGGCTAGGTCTCGATTTTCTTGGGAAATACCAAAGATCACCGAAAATATTGGAGTTTGACCCCTGTAAAAAAAATGTTTTTTTGTTTTGTTTTGTCATTTATCAAAATATATCTATTCCGACTTACTTTTTGACGCTGAATCCAACAACGGTGCCAGTCTCGAAGCTGTACGACCCCTAGTGGCCAAGATAATCATACATAACTGTCTCAAAGGCTTTGAAAAATATTTTTTCAAAATCAAACACCATATGGGTCAGCGCGCTGCCCGGAACGTGCCCATATAACTTTCGTCACACACGGCCTTACGGTTCTGCTTAATTGGCTGGGGTCAAGGGGCTTTCCATTTTGCGTTATATCTCGGTGTTATCCTGTCACGCGTTAACGCGTTAATAACGCGTTAATAACGCGTTAATAACGCGTTAACGCAAAAAAGAATTAACGCCACTAATTATTTTAACGCGATTAACGCATGTGTATTTTTTTCCTCGGCCGCCCCGTAGTTTCAGAGCGCATCGAGTTTAAAATACCATCTACAAGCTGATGCTGACAGCCCCGCTCCTGCCGCCTGCTTGTGGCAGACCACACTTCCACGCTCACCGGCAGGCACCGACTGGCTATTGGGAGGACCGGGAGGGTGTGTGTATGTGTGGCACGAGCGAGGGAGAGAGAGACCTTACGTGCATTGTTGTTGTTAGCAACTGGTGCTAGCTAGCTGGCCGAAGCTAACAGAGCCGCAAAGGGCTAGCTACGGCTCCGGTTAGCTTCGGCGGCGGACTCCGGCGGCCACCACTGGGATAATTGGGTCCCCTTTTAACATTTGCTCCCATTTAGCATTATGGGCGTCATAGCCATAGACTATAAAAGGCTTACCCAAGGATGAATCATAAACTAAACTGTATATATATATATACACATGTATAAAGAGTTACGTCCTTAGCTGGCTAATAAGCTACATAACAAGCTAAGCTAACAAGCACACAAACACCTGCTAACGGGGTTAACATGTATAATATTATCATTTTACTCACCGAAAAAAGCTGAGAGTAGAAGTACAGTAACTACGACTAACTAACGTTGTAGCCTCTATGGTTGTAGCCTAGCAGAGTGGACAAGTTGCTGTTAGCTGACAGTGAGGCATGTATGTGTCCATCAATGTGACCACGCCCTAATTATGCAAAAACTTTAAGACCTAATATAAATAAAAGGGTCGTGTTAGAAAACAATTCACTCACAGATCCATAATCATGAAGGTGGAATCTAACTATATCGATAATAAAAATGTATGGAGCCAGGGATAGAAACATGTTTTTTTCTGCTGTAAAGTTGGGCATTTTAACATGGGGGTCTATGGAAATTGCTCCTTTCTGCAGCCATCGCCTATCGGCCAATATATGAACTGCAGTGTGTGGCACTTCCGTATTGGCTTCCCGGCTGTTCCCCAGAGTTTTCCGCTTGGTGCATATATGTGAAACCTATATGTGCATATATGTGCAACCTATATGTGCATATATGTGAAACCTATATGCAACCTATCCTTATGAATGTTTAATTGTGTATTTAAGGTTACGTTTCTTCTTCTAGTTCAGTGCGTTTTGAGTGATGAGACATATATTTTAAGGGAATCTGTGGAATCTCAGCTTTCATATGATACGTTTTTGCATATAGCATGAAGTAAAAAATATCGCTTTTGCCAGTTATGTGCTAAAGTAGCGTTAGCCCCATTAGCTGTTAGACTTGTGTTTCGTTTAGTTAAAAATGGTTAATATCGTCAGTTAGCTGAGTTTCTTCCCGTTAAGTGGGTAAGCATCATTAATAGGTTGTTACATTTTAAGAAGTCCTGAGATGCTGTTTCTTGCAAGATGTCCCACCGGCGGGACAATCGGCTATATACAGGTTAACAAGGTGGCTGCTAACGTTAGCTTACAGCTTATTGCAGTGCTGCTGCGCCATCCTCTTGTCTCCAACGCGGGACCATTACACATACACGTGCAGCAGGGTGTCACAGTGTTGTCGCCAATCTTATTGTAAAGTTTCACAGCTTTTTTACTGCGGAATCCAGTTTGTTAATGTTCAGTAGCCAACAGCTATCATAGCATAATCTGCTAACCACTAACGTTTGGCTTACTTGCTAGTTAGCTCTGCTCTATATATTACAAGCTAACGTGACAAGCTAATGTCACACTGTGTGAACTAAAATAGTTGTTGTATTACTACATCTTGGTCCAAATCTCTGCCAAATCTCTGCTAAAATTATTATTTTTAACAAAATTATCATTAAAGTATCTTTATTTTTTTGCATTTGTATCACACTTGGCATAAACTATTTTAGTTCATCAATTAGAACTGGAGAATTAAAATAATGATTTGTGGTAATCAAAAACAATGTATTTAAAGAAACACTAGGAATAACATAGGAAATAATACGGATAATTTTTTACCCATGTTGTGCCTTAGAAGTGTAGTGATACACACATGATTTTTATTAAAAAAAGTAAGAAAGTTAAAATGAAAATTAGAATTGGTGTTGATCAAAAACAGGTTAATTGAGGAATTCCTGGAGGTAATTTATTGCAAAGATATTTACAATTTAAACTTATTTGGGTCACTTTTGACGCATGTTGGTTGTATGTTGTGTAACAAAGGGTTACCATGACAGCTGTGATGTTCACTCTTTTGACAGAGTACCAGTGGACAGTGAAGACTATGGAACAGAACATGTGATGGCTTTGTGTGGAAAGCTGCTGAAGCCAGCCGGTGACTCATCATCAGTCTCTCCAGGCAGCACCCAGCTATTCTTCCATCTTGCAGATGAAAAGACTTTGATATGTGAGTAATAACTAACTTGTCTCTAACATAATATTGAATGTCAGTGTTTCCCCTAGGTTTACTGCTGATATATTCTTTAAATCCTCTGGAGCAGAGAGAGGAGCTGTGGATTATTGTTATTGATTAATGCATCAGTGTTTCTTAGGGTCAAAAACACTAAACTCAACTTAAAATGAAAGCGTTTAGTTTATTTAATAAAAGGGCTCATGTTCAATGTGAAAAGTGACCGTAGATATAGATTAGTTGCAATTTGGTGCTATATATATTTAAAAAAATATATAACAATACAAAAATATATATGGGTTATATGGTTAACCCTATCCAGTGGTTAGTTTTAGGGTAAGCTCCACTGTTTTTTTATTTTATGTATTCACTTTAAGAGATAGGGATTTCAGAAACAAGTCGCACAAGTTTGGCTCGAGGTAAAATTAACAAAAGGTAACTGTTGTTACCCCTTCTAAACTTATGAAATAATGAGAAAAATATGAACGACTCTTCATAGAGCCACGTCCACACAGCTTTAAAGTTGTAGGAAGCTGAAGCATTACATTCGTGCCAACGGCTAGTTGTCGTTTCTAAGGTATTAGAAAGTTGGTGTTCTGGAAGGTTTAGCATAGGATCAATGCCCTTGGGATGCTCTCAATAACTGTTTTACAATTTTGTGTGTGTGTGTTTTGTGTAACCCTGCTTCAAAGGTCCATCATACAAGATGTAGGGGATCTATTGGCAGCTGCTGATAATAACATCCATCATTATGGTTTACTAATAGTTATCACTTCACTTCCTCCTCCAGCACCTGGACACAGCAGGAACCTACGCCAGGATCCTGTTTGTGGTCTTCAGCTCCGCCTTCAACACCATCATCCCGGCTCTGCTGCAGGACAAGTTCTCCCAGCTGCGCGTGCCCGACTCCACCTGCAGGTGGATCACAGACTTCCTGTCTGACAGGAAGCAGCACGTGAGGCTGGGGAAACACATCTCTGACCCCCGGACCATCAGCATCGGTTCCCCTCAAGGCTTCGTTCTTTCCCCTCTGATCTTCTCCCTGTACACCAACAGCTGCACCTCCAGTCACCAGTCTGTCAAGCTACTGAAGTTCGACACCACCCTCATCGGACTCATCTCTGGTGGGGACGAGTCTGCCTACAGGTGGGAGATGGACCATCTGGTGACCTGGTGTGGGGAAAACCACCTGGAGCTGAACGCTCTCAAGGCAGTGGAGATGGTTGTGGACTTTAGGAAGAACGCAGCCCCACCCACCCCCATCACGCTGTGTGACTCCCCAGTAACTGCTGTGGAGTCTTTCCGCTTCCTGGGCACCATCATCGCCCAGGACCTCAAACGGGAGCAGAACATGCTCCCTCATCAAAAAAGCCCAGCAGAGGATACTCCATCACCATCTGGTACGCTGCAGCCACAGCCAAGGATAAGGGCAGGCTGCAGCGTGTCATCCGCTCTGCAGAGAAGGCGATCGGCTGTAATCTGCCATCCCTCCACCACCTGCATGCCTCCAGAACCCTGAGGCGGGAAGATAGTGGCCGACCCCTCCCACCCTGGACACAAACTGTTCTCCCCCCTCCACTCCGCGCTCCATCAGGACCAGAACGTCTCTCCATCAGGACCAACACCTCTCTCCATCAGGACCAACACTTCTCTCCACCAGGACCAGAACCTCTCGCCACCTCAACAAGGCCCGCCCCACTGACACTTTACCTCAGCCACAACGCAGACTCTATGCATTACATAATGGAGATCACAGGATGGTAAATAATGCAATGTTTAAATATTGCTTACTGCACATATTTTATATTCTATAATTTATTGCATTCTATTTCGATGTAAATTACTGCTTTATTTTATTGCTATCTTACTATATTTGTATTAGTGTTCTTAATATAGTTCGCTATCTGTGTACTTTTTTTTATTTTATTTTTTTATTTGTATGTATGCACCACGACACCTAGTGAAATTCCTCATACATGTGAACCTACCTGGCAATAAACCCGTTTCTGATTCTGATCTTTTTGTCCTTTAGGTTGCACTGCCACGTCTACAGGAGCGCAGATTGGACAGAGGAAACATGATTGGGCCTCAAGTTTTTTGCAGCCAACATACATTCTCCTACAAACTTGGGATAGGAGGGTGAGTGAACAAGCTATCCATTGGTTGGAACCTACCATTGTTAGACATACTAAATCCTGCACACTGCTCCTTCAAATTGACAATGTGAACATATGTCGCCATTTTGTAAATCTTGTTATTTTCTGCAAACTACTTATTAGCTTAAGTTTAGGGAGTGAGGTGCAGGGTTGGGTACCGAGAACCGGTTCCGGTTCGGAACCGGTTCCAACATTTCGATTCCAACGGCATCATTTAGAAATGTGAATTTCGGTTCCACTTTTCGATGCCTGAGGAAATGTTTCTCTCCGTAGCCTACTGTATGACTGCGGCGAGGCGGCAAATGTAGCGTTGTACCTACACTTCCTACAGCGTAACCTGAGACCAGGGCCGGCCCGTTGCACTGGCATTATAGATGTTCGCCTAGGGCGCCAGATCTGTGGAGGCGCTGTCAGCTCTGGGAGGGAAAATGTTTTGACCGTTGGTGCTCATCCTAATTTTCGGCCTTGATGTAACAACATTCATAATTAAGTAAATGTAACACCCTTTTTCACCCCGGTTACACGTTTCATTCGCCCTGTACGATGGGCGCTGTAAGTGAAGAAAATGGGGGATGTTGGCTTATCTGGCACCCGCAGCTCACAGCCAAAGTGCGAGTGAGCGAGGGAGAAAGGGAGGGTGCACTGGAACCGGCGCTGTTGTTATTAGCATCTGGTGCTAGCTGCTCTAACGGAAGAAGAAGATGTTTCTATGATGTGGAGGGAGAGTCCTCTCCAGTCAGACTGAGGCTGATAATTACAGCTCAGTGAGGTAAAGGACTCTGAGTGTTTAGATAGTTCACTTTAGTCTAAGTTATCTCAGTGGGTCTCAAACGTTTTGATCACAATTTATGTAAACACATATTTCCAAGGCACTCCTTTATAATTATTGGGATACAACAGGTTTTAAATCATTCCAATGTATACTATAGGACAGTAAACCAGACATATCGTTTTAAACTGGAGAGATAAAAAAATATGCATAAATAAAATAGTAAAATAAGATATGAATGAACAACAAACATAAAATACGTTACATGTATTTGTTATTGGCTATGGGTTATTGGTTATGCTCACATACTTATTTAATTATTCAAATGTAAACCGATCTTTTTCATATGGGTGTTTATGTACCCCCTAGATCTACTCTCTAGTAATTCTGCTTAAAGTACACCAGATTGAAGCATTTTGCTTTAAAATGTTCAAACATTTCTTCCTGGTATGTCTGAGAAGGCAGATATGCTTGTTTTTCTCAACAAGAACTTAATCATTTTTTTTACCCTGCCCCTCAAAGAATCGGAATTGAGAACCGTTAAGAACCGGAATCGAAAAGTAGAATCGGAATCGTGGAAATTCAAACAATACCCAACCCTAGTGAGGTGTGACTGATGGTGATTCAGAACATAATTATGCTCTTTGTGAGCCATATAGTACCGACTACTGAGTTTGAATCCAACTCCTATAATGTATTTTATGTCTCTTCTCTGCCCTTGTTTCATGTCTCTCTGTAATCCCCTGTTGAAGAATAAAGCATGAACTTAATCTAACAAAAAAGGTTAGGTTGGAATCAGGTGATGGTGAATCTATAAGAAATAAACCAAAAAAAGACAACCTAATTGGTGAGCTTTAGAGGTGCTCGGATGCAAATGTTATTACCTGGATAGAGCCAGGCCAGCCGTTTGCTCCTCTTTCCAGTCCAGTCTTTTAGCAAACTGGCTGCTGACTGTAGCTTGTGTTACTGTACAGAGTGAGTGATTTTCTTATTATAACAGAAGTTGTATGGGATACACACACTCTCTCTTCCTCACACTTATTTTTGTAATCTTGTCTTTCAGCTGCTGCTCGGCAGTTCGACCGCAAGCTGACCCACAATGGCTTCAGTGAAACTGTGAAGAGGTGGCTTCGTTATGCTCCAGAGCGCGAGGGAGGCATCCCAAGGAACACAAGTGAAACGAACACAAGTGAAACAAACGCAAGTCCAATTTAGGGTACCCCGCCACACTCTGTGTTTTCCTTGTGCATACAGTACAAAGGTTACTGCCTCATAGACAATACTGTTCTTTCATGGACAATAGACTGTTGTTCTTACAGTCAAAAATAAGTCAAATGTTTACAGCTTCGCCTTCATCATGGAAGACTTGAAGCTTCAGGCTGTTCTTGTTTGGAGTTGCACCAATGGTTCTTACACACCCTCTTTTTTTTTGATGGGGGTATCTTGTGTCACTGTATATTTGCACATACGATGTGTCCTCTGCATTTATTCCACAGCGTTTGGAGAGCAATAACGGGTTAAGAGTCTTCTCAGGGACGCATTGCTGCCTGTTTTCTAAAATAAATTTGAATATTAAAATCATGTTTTCTGTCATTTTTTGTTTGATTTCATACATTTTGGGGAAATATGGTAATTCAAGGTAATTTTGAACAAGCTAATAACAACCGTCTGCCAACAATACACGGTGTAGTGTGTGTTTACAAGTTTGGACCACTTCATTCAGTACAGTATTGATGTTGCACTTGTTAATGGTCTGTTAAGATGTAGACCTATACACAGAAAACTCATTGGTGAAAAACATTCACTTTTTTAATGTGTTACAGTATGCTTAGAAAAGTTGAATATTTTAATGTAAGTTTTACATTTAGATTCCCATTTAGATGATGGTTGAATCAATGTTGATTACTAACACTGATTCAATATAAAATCAACTACAATTTACATGTAGATTCCCATTTGGATGATGGTTGAATCAATGTTGATAGTGTCAGTTATGGTTGAAAGTCCAATGTTTATTCAACATTAAAACAGTTTGCGCTTTCTGTTTAATTTCAATGTCCGGGTTTCAACATGGATTCAATATTTCTGCCTAACCATATTTCAACATTGATTCACTCATATTTTGCTATCTGGGTTACTTACTGTAAATCGTAATTAAACTTTGTTATGCATGTCACATGTGTATTGTGACATGTCAGAATTACGATAAAAAAAATGTTCAATATAAATCCGCTTCAAGCTAGCAGCAAAACATGTTATTTAAAGCACCGGTCATCAGTAATGACAAAACTGGACTGTTATTACTACTAAATGATGGTTCCAGTTTAACAATAGCATAATGAGAACGTTTTATTCATTAAGAAGTTCAAATATAAATGTGATCGTATGCTTCTTTAAATGTATGCCTGTTTACAGTACTGAATGCTGAACCACGGAGTTGTGGGCTTTCTAGTTGTAGGAAGATAGTTGTGTACGGATCATACCAAGTTAGCTAAAGTAATTATCATAATTAAACCTTTACGGAATCCAAGATACACTTAACCCTGTATAATATATAAAATCATTTAAACTGTATTATTTTGTTCATCTCTGTCCCGTTAGTTATCTTTTATCTTTGCCGTTACCGACACAGCCCCCCTCTTCGGCAGTGGTTCGCTCCTCACTCCAGCTGATCGGCCCAGGATTCCCCCGTGGCTCTGCCTGTCGTTGGCTTCGGCGACTCCAATGTTTCACCGTCGATTTAAACTGTTATAATCTAACGGAGGCAGTGGCCGCTCGTGTCGGCAAATCGTTCCCCGTCTAGTGAACATATCTGAAGGACAATCTGGCTGTGGTATTGCCTCTGTACGTGTCAAAGACAGGGGGATCTGAACGCAAAGGCCCTCACTCCATCCCCGGATTCACCTGCTACGCGGAGAGCTTCACGCGGAAGACCGATATGGGGGACACTGGGCGCGAGGGCAGCAAACCTCCGAGTAACGTTAACGTGATTCCCCCGCGATGCCACTGTGGTTTCTGGGGGTAAGCACATATACACATCAAATGTCTTTCTAGCAAATGCTATTTTTCGCCTGTCAACTGCTAGCAGAGTCGCTAGCCTCTAGCAGTAGCAGCTCAAACAGGGATGAGCTGCTTTTCTTGTTATTACCCCTTCCCCATTGTTTTGTAGCATTAGCTGCTAACACCAGCTGCCTCGGTAACCTTCCCCTAAAGAGGTAGAAAGCAGGCTAGGTGTGGGATAAGCTCCTCAGGTAATATGCCATGTGTGACAAAGCTAATAAACTGTTTAATACACTGATAAGCAGACATCACAGAAGACAGCTCAGTTAATCCATAAACTGGACCTGGGTGGATACCAGGCAGTGGTGGATAGCAACAAAGTACATTCACTTAAGTAATGTACATAGTACCATTTTGACGTACTTGTACTTTAGTATTCTCCGTTTATGCTCCTCTCAATCTCTACTCCACTTTAGAAGCCAATATTGTACTTTTTACTCCAGTACATTACTTGACAGCTAAATTACTAGTTACTATTTAGATGATAAGCTAATATAGAAATGTAAATCAATTATTAAATACACTTCAAATATGTATAGGTTAAAAATATCCAGCAACAGTATAAAGTTATTCAAATGAGCTCTACATTATCTAGCTGTGATATAATAGTAACTCAATAAATACATAATATATATATATATATATATATATATATTACGTATAAGGAGTACTTTCCCTTTTGGTATTTAAAGTATATTTGGATGAATATATTCTATTAGCTCATCTTTTCTTTATCAAACATCATTCACATTTACAACAGGCCATTTTAATTATTTCCCCTAATATTTGCAACCGTTTTGAGCAAATCTACTGCTACGTTGTAGACAGAAGGTAACATGTGTGATATTGACACTGATAATACAATTTTCTCTCACTACCGTTCTTAATATAATATCAGTCTTATCTGTCCTTTTGATTTCTTTTTACCCAGCATTTACCGCATCACATGCAGAATAAATGCTCATGCAGTTGTTGTTAGTGTTGTTTGAATTAAGTTGTTAGTTAATGATGTGTCACTCACATTGTAGACTATGCGTCAGAGATTATTTGTTAAAATTAAAATGTTAACCTCATTTATCAGAGCTACGATACGATAACGATACGATAATACTTTATTTGTCAGATCAAGTCTGAAATTTTACTTGCGTCACAGTAGCTCCATGTCCAACATCAACAGACAAGTATCCAGACAATACATGAAACACAAACAACAAACATTTAACATAACAGCACAATCAGTGAGAGAAAACATGGTCAAAGAGCCTTCAGCGTGCATTTGATCTGGGATTTAGTCCTGTGTTTACTGTGAGGATTGACTGATGCACAAAGAAGTGCTTCAGTCTGACTTTATTGAATCGTGGGACCCTATATCTCCGATTAGATGGTAGCAGTTCATATTCACTGTTCAGAACATGGTTTGGGTCAGAGATGATGTTGTTGGACAGCCTCACTAGGTTGTTACACTGAACAAAAATATAAATGCAACACTTTTGTTTTTGCTCCCATTTTTCATGAGATGAACTCAAAGATCTAAAAACATTTTCTATATACACAAAATAACCATTTATCTCAAATATTGTTCACAAATCTGAAAGAATCTGTGATAGTGAGCACTTCTCCTTTGCCGAGATAATCCATCCCACGTCACAGGTGTGGCATATCAAGATGCTGATTAGACAGCATGATTATTGCACAGGTGTGCCTTAGGCTGGCCACAATAAAAGGCCACTCTGAAATGTTCAGTTTTATCACACAGCACAATGCCACAGATGTCGCAAGTTTTGAGGAAGCGTGCAATTGGCATGCTGACAGCAGGAATGTCCACCAGAGCTGTTGCCCGTGAATTGAATGTTCATTTCTCTACCATAAGCCGTCTCCAAAGGCGTTTCAGAGAATTTGGCAGTACATCCAACCGGCCTCACAACTGCAGATCACGTGTAACCACACCAGCCCAGGACCTCCACATCCAGCATGTTCACCTCCAAGATCGTCTGAGACCAGCCACTCGGACAGCTGCTGCAACAATCGGTTTGCGTAACCAAATAATTTCTGCACAAACTGTCAGAAACCGTCTCAGGGAAGCTCATCTGCATGCTCGTCCTCCTCATCGGGGTCTCGACCTGACTCCGGTTTGTCGTCGTAACCGACTTGAGTGGTGGGCAAATGCTCACATTCGATGGCGTCTGGCACGTTGGAGAGGTGTTCTCTTCACGGATGAATCCCGGTTTTCACTGTGCAGGGCAGATGGCAGACAGCGTGTGTGGCGTCGTGTGGGTGAGCGGTTTTCTGATGTCAATGTTGTGAATCGAGTGGCCCATGGTGGTTGTGGGGTTATGGTATGGGCAGGCGTATGTTATGGACGACGAACACAGGTGCATTTTATTGATGGCATTGTGAATGCACAGAGATACCGTGACGAGATCCTGAGGCCCATTGTTGTGCCATTCATCCACGACCATCACCTCATGTTGCAGCATGATAATGCACGGCCCCATGTTGCAAGGATCTGTACACAATTCCTGGAGGCTGGAAACATCCCAGTTCTTGCATGGCCAGCATACTCACCGGACATGTCACCCATTGAGCATGTTTGGGATGCTCTGGATCGGCGTATACGATCAGCGTGTTCCAGTTCCTGCCAATATCCAGCAACTTCGCACAGCCATTGAAGAGGAGTGGACCAACTGATCAACTCTATGCGAAGGAGATGTGTTGCACTGCGTGAGGCAAATGGTGGTCACACCAGATACTGACTGGTTTTCGGACCCCCCCAGACCCCCCCAATAAAGCAAAGCTGCACGTTTCAGAGTGGCCTTTTATTGTGGCCAGCCTAAGGCACACCTGTGCAATAATCATGCTGTCTAATCAGCATCTTGATATGCCACACCTGTGAGGATTATCTCGGCAAAGGAGAAGTGCTCACTATCACAGATTTTTTTCAGATTTGTGAACAATATTTGAGAGAAATGGTTATTTTGTGTATATAGAAAATGTTTTAGATCTTTGAGTTCATCTCATGAAAAATGGAAGCAAAAACAAAAGTGTTGCATTTATATTTTTGTTCAGTGTATGATAGGCTGAGTCATAGAGTCTCTGACAGGGTTGACCAACAATCTTTGAGCAGATTTTTAACAGGTGGAGCAGTTTTGATTTTAAAGCTGCTGACAAACATTTGTACCAGGTAGTATTGCAGTACGGCAGAATAGACAAGATCACAGATGTAAAGAACAACAGAAGAATTTCTCTGCTCGCTCCCAAAAGACCTAAGACGGCGGAGAAAATACATTCTTTGTTTTGTCCTTTTGCACAGATATTCAATGTGATCCTTCCATGACAGCAGATGGTCAATCATTACACCCAAGTATTTGTATGAAACTCCCTGCTTGATTTCATCTGTATGGATGACAATGGGGACTTTATGGGTGTCAGATGGTGAGCCAAAAATGATTTCCTCAGTTTTCTTGGTGTTGATCTCAAGAGCATTGTAGTCCACTCGACCACCTGATTTACAGCCTGTTGGTGCAGCTCAGGGTCATCTGTGTTACTGAGCAGAGATATTGAGCTGCTATCAGTTATAGTGTTGCCTGAATCTTAGTCAAGCCTGATCCTAAAATGCACCTCCATCATTGATGATAAGAAACAAGTCCACTTCTGTATTGGCATTGGAGGTGCTTTCCACTGAGTATGTGTTTATTTTCTCTAGAGCAACACAAAACCTGGACCGATAAATTGACTTAAAAATGTGCTGATCTGGAGAAAAACATGTATGTGCAGCCACAGGCAAATATGGCAAAAGTATATTGATTGTACTTTCCTAAATGTAAAACACTTTTTTTCTTGATCTCTAAATATCAGTGGGTTTTGGACTGAAGATAAGATATTTTCATAAGAAGATAACTTCCACTTTTTCTCAATCTATGAATGTTCAAAAGACCCGGAAATTAATCAATTAAATACATAATCTGCAGACTTACTGATAATGTCAATTGTTTTTAGTTACCACCTTACTTCAGAGGATATGAGGGCCAAACTGCTCCTTCTGTACTTATGCTGCAGTCATACATCAACACATTAAGTTCAACATTTAAAAGTTTATGATCAACACTGACCCTGGAAACCTGGGCGAAGTTTGAAGAGTAAAAGATTCAGTTCAAGTTGTGTCTCTTAACTACAAGAATTGTCAAACAGTGTACCAGGCTAATGTTTAATATATCCATACAGTGCACCCATGGGAACACGTCTATGATCCTCTCAAAGTGAAACATTTACCATTAATTAATGAGCATCTGAACACATTCCTTATACGTATTGTGACAGTTTGACTTACTTTTGTAGGTTTATTGATTTACTTTTGGGGTGCCAGTCAGGTGTCTCTCCTGACATTTAAGATTTTCATAGTCACAGTTTTGATTGTCACAGTTTAGTAAGTCGGTACTGCACAAAGGTGTATACAACTCACTGCAAACACCCAGGGCATTCGATAAATAATGTTGTTTACATTTCTGGTTGTTACAGTGTGTGTGGTCACATGATATGTTCTGACTTTATTAGTTGACAGGAGGCTGTCTCATAACAAATCACAATGGAATGTGGAATTTAGGGGTGCCTGCCAAATTTTGGCAAAAGATAGTTAGATTTCTCTCACTTCTGCAGGCATAGGCCTTTGAAATGGGGCAGCCCTGTTATGGGATTGATGGATTTTGTTTAGGAATCCATTTCCTAAGTTAGATGTTTTCCTTCTCAGGCTTTGTGGTTAAAAAAGTGTGTGTGTGTGTCCTTGGATCACCCATCGGACTGGTGGACTATTACGTTATGTCAGTGGATTTAGGACGGGTAAAAATGGGAATTGGCTGGAATCACCTGTGAGTTGCTTTGTAAGCTCAAGACTTGTCAGAATGATGTATGACTACATTTGAAGAACAACTTCCTTCAGGTTGTTTTATAGCATCAGGCAGACTTTCTGACTTTTTGACTTCCACATGTTTTTTTCCGCCTCAAACTTGTTTGAAGAGGCACATTCAGGCACACCATTTATGTCTGTGATTGGTGCTCTGTAGCTAATAGACCATAATAGCATTTGACATTTAGCAAGAGATTAATGCTTGTTCTACCTTTTTGTTATTTCTCCCTTAGCACAGAAGGCTTGAATGTCTCAAAGTGATCTTTAAAAGAGGAAGCAAAAAAGATAGGGAAAGGACATGTTTACTTTTTCTAACTATGGAATCAGCAATTTTCGTTTAATGATGATCTTACTGAAGAGTGCTTTTGCAAAATGTGGGTAATAGCACATTTGGAAGACCTGTAGATTGTGGCTTTTAAAATTAACCATAACGCAATTTCATTAAATGCCTTTTTTAGATGTCTTATTTGATGGATGTGAAGATGATTCTTTTTGGCAGATAGGATGATATGTATCTGAGGGAAGCCTAGTTCTTTAAGATCTGCTTGTGCTAGTTTTCAGTGTTATCAGTGTTATGTTCCTTTTCCCAGCAGGTGTAGACTGTTTGGGTCTCTGTTAGTTTTGTGTATGTGTCTGTGTAGCTTGCCTAGAACTTGTCTCACAAAGTAAATGAAACATGGGGCTGTAATCTCCTCCATGAACCAATACAACAACAAACAACCCCCATGGCTAAATACACAGTTTCTGTTTGTTGCTACTGTTAGATTTTGGCCAATACGGGGGTTACAAAACCTAAGATAAAGCTAAAATAATTCAAATTTGGCATAAAGTAGTTATGTTTAATAATGTACAATATAGCATTGGTGGCAATGGCCTAGAGATCTTAAAGGGTTAGTTATCTCTATAACGTTCTAGCAACATCTGTTAAAGCAAATCCATTCATGATATTGACAAAATATACTTTCTGTAATGTGCTGTGTCTCCTGTTTGAAATGTGCTGTGTTGGATACATGATAAAGATGTTTATTTCTTAAATCCAATCCATACTAATACAGGGCCAAACTATTGTAAGGATTTCAAATTAGTGCATTCTGCACTAATTTGAAATATGTATGGCACTGAAAAGTAACAAAGATCTTTACTGAAAATGCAGTGGGTAATTGATGGATTGGTAAAGCAATTCCATTATCAATTAGTTTATTACTAAGCCCGACATTGTTATTCACAACAAAACTGCTTAGTATTGAATGAATTGGTTTTTGCATCTTTTGCATCCTTGATGGACTCACTTGTGCTGCCTTTTTTATTGAGGGGCCAAAACTACTTGATGTGTTCATCCCTTGTAATATATAATAGAGCTGATCACTACTGTTGTTATTTTATTTCATAGATCTATCACTGTCAGCCATGTGTGTGGGTGACCAAATGACTGTGAATGCTCTCTTAATAGACTTATATCTGTACTTCTAAAGTTATTTTGTACTTTTACTGCTCATGTCAGATGAATTTAGTTGAACTTAATTCCCTCAAAACATTTAACTTCCACTCAAGCCATGCTCCTTTCTGTCACTCAAAGTCTGAGCCCATCTTCCTTTATGTTCCAATCAGAGATTGTCATTAGTAACAGCAGTGGGCCAACTCTGAGATTCACTGATTGTGCAAACTTCACTCAGCAGTTTCTTTCCTGCATGTATCTTTCCTCATACTTTCTCACCCGTTTTGTTCGTTAATTAACCTGTGATTTGATTACGTCTGATTTTTAAGGATGGCAACAGGATATGACTTTGTTTACTCAGCACCAACTTCCTCCCTGATCGAGTCCCATGATGAGGATTCTCTTCTACCCTTTCTTCTTGCTTTCTACTTTATCTTTTATACTCAAGACCACACACCGGCAGAGTGACAGACAGTCCTCAGGACCCTACATTTAGAAATGAGGACAACGGTGTGCAACGAAGCACCCAAAATAAATAGAATGTGACTGATGGCAGCGACCGTCACGCTCAATGCACAGACAGTAAGGACAAGGGCTACAGAGGAAAAGAGAGGAGCCCTGTCAGAAGAAAGAGCCATCTGCTGTAATAGAGCTGTGCTGCTGGAATCAGCAAGGCTTCAGTGATCAGTCCCATAACAACATATTCTATACAAAATAATATCTCAATCCATACATTGGAAGGGGAAGGTATCCTAAGTTAAGGAATTTGGGCATTTTTCTCCATTTCTACCTCTTACTTCCTTTAGACCAGCTAAGTAGTTTTCATATCAGCCAACACACATGCGAAAAGCCACACATTTTTGTGAGAGAACAACTGTTTGTTGCAAAACTGAACCAACTTGTCCCACCATACTGATATGTTCAGACACTACGCTAATCTACATTGTATAGGTAAGGCAAGGCAAGCTTATTTATATAGCACCTTTCAGCACATGCTAATTCAAAGTGCTTTACAAATTAAAATAAAAGACATTTAAGAATAAATACAGCAGAAACACATTATAAAATGGCATTTAAAAACAGGCATTAAAAAGGAAAGATAATAAAATAAACACAATACATGAATAAAAGCCATACTGCAGTGGATATAAACAGCTCACTCAAATGCAGCGGCAACAAGATACGTTCTCATTCATAACACTCCGTTCGATGTCTCACTATGGGATGCGCCTCATCGCGGAGCACACAGAAGCATCAATCTCATTACGCCAATCCTGATTTGCTGGTGATCTTGACGTCAGCGTCAGGGGAAATCACCCCCTATAAGTAGCTTGCGCCACAACGCATGCGTCATTCAAACACGTCTTCTCGCTTCAGAGCACATCTCTACTGTAGCCGGGCAAGCTTCACTGTCCACAGACTAAACCCAAATACCCATTTCGGTCGACGGGCGCTCGCCGGCTACTCCTTCTGCTTCGCAGGAAGACGGTAGTACTAACGCTGTTAGTATTTAAAATCGACCTCGCCCATCTCTTACCCGAGAAAGTAAGGTAGGTCCGATTTTTTAAGCTAGCAGCACACCTGTTGCTAACTCGCTCCCTCTCTACCGACACCACGGTATCGAGGAAGTTTTTTCTTTTCTCTTCTCCACGGAGAGGAAAAGGATTAAAAAGGAGCATACTGCCACACCAGTCAGTATTCTCCGGGAATAAAAGACCCACACCGTCCTTTTTCTCCGGATTAAGGACAAGGTGGTAATACCTTTTTCTCCCGTCCCACCTGTCGAGAGCGGGCCCTCTCCACGCCGCGAGGCGACCAGGATGGACGCCCCTCTCCCTCACACCAGAGGAGTCAGGTGGCTCGACTCTGCGGCTGCTGGTTGAAGATCTCGGGCACAGGCACACACCAGGTCTGTTCGTCCTGCCTCGGGCTGGAACACGCCCGAGGCCCGATCGACCACCCCGGCTCATGCGGACATTGTGTCCGCTTCACCGTTAAGAGCCTCCGCCGACGGTTAGCAAGACAAGCTAGCCTGTCGGAACAGGACCCCCCCATGTCCATGGACCCGCCGACCGGCAGTCAAGACACGGGGGCGTCCGCCACAGAGAGTGAACCCCTCTCCGTGTCGGTCTGGGGCTCATTATCCGCTATGGCCACAGAACCGGAATCCCGCGCCCTGGCAGGCCGGGACCCGGTGACGACAAGATACGTGGGAACGGATTCCCGCACTTTACCAAGCTGGGGCTCCCGGTTAGACCTCACCATGGTCTCACCCGTGGAGGATGTCCTCGAGCTGGACTACGAGGAGGACGAAGAGGAGGACGCCCTGGCGTTCCTCCTGTCCGAGTCGGATGAACAAGAAGAGGACACCTTCATGTCATCGGCCCAGGCTGCAAAGCCTGGAGCGAGGGCTGCTCTCCCGGGCGATAGCACACCAGCTTCGCCCGGTCTGAGCATGGACCTGCAGGCCATGTGCAAACGCGCTGCGGTCAGACTCAACGTTCCGTGGCCTGAAATGGCCAAGGAGACCTCCAGGTCCCGCTACGAGGGGAAACACCTTCCCCAAGCAGCAGGCAAAAAGAGGCAACTCCTCCCGGTCTTCCCGGAAATGTTGGATGAAGTGTCGGTCTCGTGGAGAGACCGGCCCTTCAGCAACAAGGTCCCAATCCAGGGTGCCTCCTCCCTAGACTGTGACGGGATGGAGAGGCTCGGCCTGCTCCGCATACCGCCCATGGAACCGCTGGTAGCGGCCCACCTTCTACCGAAGGTGGGCCCGTCACCAAGCAGAAACCCCACGCTGCCAGCAAAGTCGGACCGCTTTCAGTCTACAAGGACTGAAAAGTCCTACAAAGCGGCAGCGCTGTCCGTCAGGGCCCTGAACGTGTCCTCGCTGCTAACCGCCTACCAAGCGGAGCTCTGCGAGGACCTGTCGGGTAGCCCGGGAGCAGCCACTCTGGACGAGATGGCAGCGGCCACGGACATTTGGAAGGGTCCAGCCGCTGCCTTCGCAGCAGCAGTCCTTCACCCAAGCTGTCTCGAACTCTGCTCGGTTTAAAGCACCGGACAAGCAGAGGTCGCATCCCACCCCGAGTCCCCAGCCCAGGCTGGAGACAAGGGCAAGTTGGCCGGGAAAATCTCCGGTTCCGGCTGCAGCTCAGGCTCAGCCAACCCAGAATTTCGGCCAGCAGTCGAGGAAGAAGAAGCGAGCGGCTCAAAAAATGAAAAGAAAATCAATGAAGCCAATAAACAGCCTGTCAATTGTTCCCCTTCTGAGAGTAGCTACGGCATCTCTCAAAAGGCGGATTATTGGCGGGTCTGTGAAGGCACCACCGCACGCGCAGTGCCGGCTGGGACTTTAAGGGCACCACCGTCACGCGCATGCGCAGTGCCGGCTGGAGCTGTGAAGGCACCACCGTCACGCGCATGCGCAGTGCCGGCTGGAGCTGTGAAGGCACCACCGTCACGCGCATGCGCAGTGCAGGCTGGAGCTGTGAAGGCACCACCGGCACGCGCAGGTGCAGTGCCGGCTGGAGCTGTGAAGGCACCACCGTCACACGCATGCGCAGTGCCGGCTGGAGCTGTAAGGGCACCACTGTCACGCGCATGCAGTGCCGTAAGCGTGACATCTCAGCTGGCTCTAAGGAGCATACAGCAGGAGATACTCACGACATCTGCCTGGGCTTCTCAAAACAGTTACGGAGCGTCCACACTACAGCTTCAAAAAAAGCTTGGAGTGTCTGGAGCTTGGGGATTTTATTCAAGCAACACGACCAACAACCAATCACATGAATCTCCCGCCCCCGACATACAAAGCAAAAAACCCCGGGGATTTTATGGGAGCAATATATATATATAAACTCCCCAAACAGGCGAAAACCTACCAGTTTCACCCACTGTCTCTGCCACCTCCCTCCATGCCTGGTTCCTCCGGTTTGTATCCCGGTAGGTGAAGAGGGTCTGGTCATACAAAACCGGGTGATTTGCTACAGCGATAGTTAGTTTCTCCTCCAACTTTTTTTGAAATATAGAAATGAACAGCGGGATATCTCTCCCAGCTTAGACGCGGTTTGATTGGCTACGGCTTGAGCTGTCAGATTTTCCGAAACGGGATTTGATTGGCTGGCGCTGGCTACTCCGGCGGAGACGGACCGCTCTGCTACCCACAATTCAGTTCGGCGAAAAAGCGAGGTAACGTGAGTCACCCCATTCAAAGTGAATGGGCAGATTGGAGTTGTCGACGCTGTAGTGTGGACGGGCCGTTACACATGATCTGTTTTCACAAGCCCAGAGAGAGTCAACCCATATTCTGAAAGAAGGGTTTTATCTATAATGCCCGCCGAGCAGAGTCTGATTACGCGGACAAATGTCCTCGTAAAGCACCCGCTCAACATAGGTCTCATAATAAAACTAAACCCCGCGCGCCACGGCGTACGGAGAGTATTGGTTATTATGTAATGCGTAGTGGCACGACACCCGACTTTTCTAGTACGGGACACGCCTACGAGTCCTGTCCTTTCACGGAAGGTGGTCACCACGGACGCATGTCAGACAGGCTGATAGGGTATTTACGAAGGTCGCCCGGTGAGAGGTCTCTAGAGCAGAGACCTCCAGCGGGCGCACGTAAATTACTCGGAGCTTTTAGCGGTGGTCCCCACCCTAAAACGCTTCCTGCCTTCTCTCAGAGGACACCATGTCCTCGTGAGGACAGACAACACGATATCGTGTATGAACCGCCAAGGGAGGCTGCGTTGTCTCCAGTCACACACACTGGCACACAAACTGATCCCTTGGAGCGGCAGATGTCTCATCTCTCTGAGAGCGACACAGGTACCGGGAGTGATGCACCTCGGGACAGAACTAATGTCCAGAGGTGCACCACTCTATGCAGACTGGACTCCACATCCAAGGATCGTGAGTCCGCTGTGGGTGCGTTACGGCAGAGCCGCGTTAAATCTGTTCGCATAAAGAAAAAATGCTCAATGACAGCTGTTTTCTTTAATGCACGATTTAAACGCACTGTTAGGCGGGACGCACTCGTACACGATTGACCTCCGGGTCCTCTGTACGCGTTCCCACCCCTGACTCTGTTACCCCCAACTCTGGCCAGAGTGAAGGAGCAACTTATCCTGATAGTTCTGCCCTAGCCCGCAATGTACGGGCTGGCGGAGATATATCAGCTGTTGTGCGGGCAGCCATGGCAGCCCCCACCACGCAGGGACAGATTGTCTCATGCGGGGGGGGGCGATCCTTCACCCACGCCCAGAGCGCGGGGCACTATGGGCCTGACCCGTGAGTGGTACAATCTGAATACAGTGGGACTCCCTCAGAAGGTGATAAACACTATTCAGAGTGCGAGAGCTTCCTCCACCAGGTCTCTTTACGACTGTAAGTGGAGGGTGTTTGAGGAGTGGTGCCTTCAAGAAGGACACATCTCTTTTCAATGTCCTGTCGGGGTGATTTTATCATTTCTACAGGACTTGATCGATAAACACAGAGCTTTCTCCACGATCAAGGTGTACCTGGCTGCTATTGCTGCATGCCATGTGGGCTTTGAGGGTAAGACGGCTAGCCAACATCCTTTGGTCCGCCGTTTTATGAAGGGAACTCGCAGGCTCCTCCCTGTCTCCAGGTCGCTGGTGCCCTTATGGGACCTGGCAGTGGTTTTAAATGGGCTCAGAATGACCCCATTTGAACCCCTGGAGGGAGCTGACATGAAACATCTGTCACTCAAGACAGTGCTGTTACTGGCCCTGGCATCCGCCAAGCGGGTCAGCGATATTCATGCACTGTCTGTACATCCTTCATGCACTCAGTTCGCCCCAGGGCAAACGAGAGTGTTGTTGAAGCCCAACCCTGCCTTTACACCAAAGGTGGTTGGTTCGTGTACCCCAATTGACATTGAGGCATTTCCTCCGCCGCTGGTTTCCTCCGGGGAGCAGCAGCAGCAGGATCTGTTGTGTCCAGTCCGGGCTTTACACACACATATATGGACAGATCAAAGGAGCTTCGTCTTAATGACCAACTCTTTGTGTCCTGAGCTAACCCTCACAAGGGTAAGCCCGTTACTAAGCAACAGCTCTCCCACTGGATTGTGGAGGCAATTGCTTTGGCCTATACGAGTCAGAATTTGCAAGCACCTTCGGGTCTGCGGGCTCACTCGACTCGGGGCCTGGCTACATCCTGGCCTTTGTTCAAGGGTGTTTCCATCCAAGACATCTGTGCAGCGGCGAGCTGGTCCTCGCCGCTCACTTTTGTCCGCTTTTACAGGCTAGACGTCTCCGCTCCAAGCGTGGCCCGAGCAGTGCTGGGCACTTTGTTGAGTCGGGACTCTACCTGTTAAATTCTGGTTGATCGGTGATTTTCGAGATAAGCTTGTCTGGCAATACGGGAGCTACAATTTCCCATAGTGAGACATCGAACGGAGTATTATGAATGAGAACTATAGGTTACTTACGTAACCCCAGTCTTCAGAGTAACATGAAGTGAGATGTCTCACCAGGCGGCCCTCCTTGCTATGGTGAAGCGAGAAGAGGTGTTTGAATGACGCATGCGTTGTGGCGCAAGCTACTTATAGGGGGTGATTTCCCCTGACGCTGACATCAAGATCACCAGCCAATCAGGATTGGCGTAATGAGATTGATGCTTCTGTTTGCTCCGCGATGAGGCGCATCCCATAGTGAGACATCTCACTATATGTTACTCTGAGACCTGGGGTTACGTAAGTAACCTATAGTTTTTAGTCTGGATTTAAAAGTATTAAGAGTATAGAATCATTGCCTATTATACAGAGACAACCGAATATTCTTAATATTACCGATAACTGTGGACTTATTGTAGACAGTATATTCACTACTACTAATTCCTATACTACAGTAAAACATGCAGAAACATGTGATTTTAATTCAACTCATTCTAAGGTTATAAGCAGGGGCACAAAGAGTTGAGAAAACATGGTCTCCAATGAGTCTGCGTTTTGAAAAGTTCAAATGCAAAGCTCTGGTTTATCAGGTTTGTTAGCAAACCTGCTTCACTTACCTACCAGCAAACACACCACATACATAGTGATTATAGGTTCATGGGTGATATACGTACACTATTTCCCTGCTATAAAATGTCGATGCTAGTCATTCTTCACTAAACACTAGTTTACTATGACTCTCACATTTAGAGAAAGCATTTGTGAGCCTGTTTGAACAAACAATGACACTCATCTGATTGAATGTTAATATTGAAAGGTGCTTGATCTTGGTTCAAAGTGATTGCTGTATATCTAATCTGTAATAACTGTGTTCACTGCGTACAACTTAGAAAACGGAGAAATAACTGTATAGTGTTTAATATGTAAACTGAGTTTTTTTATTTGATTTTCCTGTTTGGTATACGATTTGCAGAAAAGTCATACCTTAGCTAATGTAGCCTTTAAGCCAGTAGCTGCTTAGACCATGACAACCTCATCCAGCATGGCAGCTTTGGATTCAGTGAATAATTGAACACTAGCCTGGATCACACCCTTCATCTTGGATTTCCCTTCCAAGATCCCGAATGAAAAATTAAGTCTGAGCCTCGAAGTTGAAACATGTTACTCTTGCTGTGTGGATACCCACCAGCAAAAGGCATAATGCATTTTTTTTGCATCCTGCTCTGAAGTTTTTTGGAAATCTTATACAAGCTTTGTGATTAACACATTTGTTTTCCCCTCTGCTCTTTTTCTCAGGTCGAGCAAAACTAAGAATCTCTGCTCAAAATGCTTTTCAGGTATGTACTTATTTTACTGTTTGCTTGTTTGGTCGCCTTATTCTGTGTCTAATGTGTGTGCCGTGGACGGGGTCAACAATGTTTTCCGCTGTAGATGTTCCCAAAAGACCTTGACAAGTCGAGAAAGTCTGAGAGAGAAAGTGGAGTGTTATGTTCTAACCATGGTTCTAACTAATTCAATACTCTTTGAAACATTTTCATGTCGGTCACATCAGAATATGTTGTCCCGTCTTACTCAGTTTGCTATAGTTAATTCTCTTACTAAATCACAAACTGCAATATAAGTAGAAAACTATGTCCATTTAAATAAGAATATTTAAATGAAATTGAAAGGTGCCCCCGAGTTCCCCATATGCCACACTTCACTGATCTGCTGCACAAATAAATAAACAATCCATACCCCATATCTGATAGATGCACTCAAAAATGTTTCAGAGAGGCACACAAATGTGTTATCATTTGACTTTTTTTCACAGACATTCAGAAGAAACAGCCAGACAATGATTGTGCCCCAAAGGCCTCCTCAAGCTCCAGTAGCCAAGCAGACGTCTTCTGTAATGAACCAAACAGCAGCATTAGTCAGACACTGATGTCGATGCCAAAAGCATCTGAGGACCCGTCGCCAGAGGAGACGGGAGCGCCATCTCTACCCACTCAGGACGGTAAGACAGCAGGTAATCTGACAGGAATAAAATGTGTCTTTTCATCTGAAATTGTTTAGGAAAAGGGCATCTTGGCGGCCTCCATTTTTCTTTTAAACTATGGTCTCCTGTAGAACTGTAGGTCTATGTCATGCGATCTCTGGTGTGTAATACTTGCTTCCACAGTTTGAAGTGTGTTTTAATGTATATTCTTTCATTTTAAAGGTCTAACCAGTAGAGTAGTGTAGCTTCAGTCCAGGGCACCTTTCTGTGTAACTACCAATTTCTACGAGCAGCAGCTGCAGTGCCCCTGCTCCGGCTATATTTGTCCTCATGGCACAGATAGAGAGAATGATAGGAAAGGGTATCCATTCAGAAGTGAAGGTTTTAAGAGGACACCTGCAATTGCCAGTTCATCGGTCATTGCTGTACAATGACAAGGTTATTTGTGGAGGCCGTTCCAGGACAAGACAATAAAGTGGCTACCAAATAAATGTACTAAACAAATGTGCCCATACTAAAAGGGTCCAAAGGCTTTTTACAAAGTAGGTGATTGTTGCTGATTTTTTGCTAGAAAAAGACCTTCATCGTAATTAATTTTCAACCTGACAAACACATTAATCTTTTTTCAAGTTAAACTCTATTAAAGAATAGGTCAGCCGTCCCTCTGCTTGTTTTAATCTGATAACATTCAAACTGTGTCTGTGTCTGTCACATTCTCTTTAAAAAACTTCAACAACAAAACAAAATTGCTCACAGCATTATTAAGGATTTCACACAACCCAGTCATGTTTTTTTTACCGTATGGAAATCAATAAGAAAATATCCAAGCAACCAACAGAAGACTCTCAAAGCATTTCTGTCCTCTGGCTGTAACAATTATAAACTGTGTCCCTTTTTTAGAGTAACCTAACAACTCAACTTCATTTGTCAATCAGTGGCAGTGAGAGGTATCATGTTTTTATACCGTTGTTTTGCTTCTATTTTTGGTGTTCGTGGTTCAAGTTTGAATTTTCAGGACTTTTATGCAGTTTGCAATTTAATCTGTTTCTTTAGATGATTTATTGTTGAGTTATTTATTGCCTTGTTCTAAATCAATAAAGCCAGAGCACATTTTATATTATTGTACACCTGTGATATGAATTACAACAAAGTCTTACAAGTAAGAAACTAATGTTCCTAGGTCCTCTCTTTTCTTCTATTTTCTCTTCACATAATTTCTCCTTTTCTTTTCCCTTTTCTCCCTGTTTCTCTCTCTCAGAAGCATCGAGCACAGACACAGTCTTCAGTTCACTCTCCACTCCAACAAAACGCTCCTTTGAGTCAGGTAGGCATGGCACAACGTCCATTATTGTGTTTTCACTGCCTGCTTGCCATGTCCACTTAAGGTATTGGACTGGGGGACCATTAGCATAAACGCCAGTGGATCGATCGCAAATAGCCAGGTTAATTGTACTTCCAGTGGAAACAGCAGAGGGAAGGATATTGGGGACGCAATAGAGTGTATCTGTGAAAATGTGTAAAGCTAATCAAGTGCTTACTAGGGGAAATGTTGGCTACAAATATATAAACATATACATACAGTACATATATAAAATAGACTTACAATACAGATACAAATTGTGAAGGTCACACAGATGGGAGCAATGTAGCTCAATGGTTGTCACTGTCATTTCACCACAATAAGGTCCATTTCCCAAACATTTAAGAAATATTTGTCATTGTTTAAGAGAACAAGTGACACACTTCTGAGAGAGCTAAAACATAGAGCATGCAGAGATCTGAACTGAAATAATAAATAAAAAAGGGTTAAATGTTCATATGTGTATTTTGTGCCTCTGCTGGGACATGTTTCCATGCTGTAATGTTCAAAAAAGTATTTATTTTTCTCATACTGGCTGTTCTGCTGCACCTCTTTTCACCCTCTGTCTGAAAATCAACCCAGTCTGCTCTGATTGGTTAGCTGGCCGGCTGTATTGTGATTAGAGATGTCCCGCCCCTTAGCCTATCACGTATAATGTGTTGGAGCGCTAGCCAATAGAAGCGCAAGTATTACTTAGTCATGTCACTATGTCGCGGAAGTATACTAAGGAGTTCAATCAAGGCGTTTCAAGCAGGGGGGGAGTGTGTGGGAGAGAAACTCCCTCAGGAGGGAACTGTGGGATTTGAGCCTCTGCAGACCATTTACATGCCCTATATTACATTTCATTTCATTTCAAACCTTTATTTATACAGATAAATCCCATTGAGATCATTGATCTCTTTTTCAAGGGAGACCTGCTCATTACATATTACAGGAAAAGGGAAAAGCTCCGAAAGCATCAAAGGCCTCTTTAAACTAACCTTATACACTGCACACTTTCTTCTAGTGTACATGTATTTGATTGTGCTTTGACCCTAGGGTGACACAACCTACTGCACTCACACACGTGAAAAACTGGCACATGCCTTAGGACAAGTGCAGAGTAGGCAAAGCTCAGCGATGGTGTGTGAACATGCTGATCCTTGTCTAATGCAGCCGGATCTTGTGAGCACATGCATCCATGTGCCTGAGACTATCTAAAGGTATTTGAGTTGAAAGCCTGCATACACCTTTGTGCAAGCTATTACACTATTAAATCAGTTTGTAGCTCAAATATTTCACACACACACAGAAAAAACTACTTGTTGACATTTCCCCTGGTGTAAATTGGCCACGGAGATTTAGTAGGATAACAGGAGGCAGTGCACAACACGCACTTGCACATGTACCGACACACATGCTCTCACACATACAGGGATCGATGGGGGGGCTGGGGGGATCTGGCTGCTCAGGTTGGCCTAGTTCTCAGAGATTTATTGAGCGCTGATCAGCATTCGGCCGGGCCAGAGAAAAAGTCTGCAGGATTGATGAGAAACGCTGAGTTTAAATTCCAGCCGACCAGTGGAACCTCGCCACACACTCTCACTGTCTCAGGTGCGAGGTGGAATGTAATTTAATGCAGGATAATCATTCATCTCCAAAGCACCTTTTTATTTAACATAAAGATTTGTTTTTGCCCCAGCGTGCCAACATCTGTTCTCTCCTAGTTTATATTAAATTGAAGTTTTTGGAGCCTATTTATGAAGGTCGTCAGTGTCTCTCTCTTTAAATTCTGGTTAAAAGCTGCTATCCCGGACACACAGGAGATTAATGCTTTTTAAGATTATTATATGGGAAAGGGGTCTAATAAGAGGTTAAAAAGCTTTGGCTGTAAGTATATTGCTAGATTCATTATTTAAAACATTCTCTTGGAGGTCGACTAACTGTGACGTTTGGATATTACTTGGACCCCAAAGCAGAGACTGACAAAAATAAAGTTTCAATGTGTTTAATAAACGAAGGTAGTCCAAGGCAGGTACTGACGACAGGGAGCTGGCTGGCCGTAGTAAGTCCAAAAACAAAGCTGCGGGAAAATGTTCCCGACAAAAACTCAAAAGAAAACTCCTTAACAAACTGTGAAGTGAACAAAAACAGACTCCAGGCTGCAGTAAGGCACTCCGGACCACGGAACAGCATGTAAGTGAGATGAGGGCCAGGCTCTTAAAGAGCAGGTTGATCATGTGAGTGGGGACAGGTGTGCCTCATCTGCAGCCAGGAGTCTACCAGCCACGCCCCCTGTCACACACCAGCCCTGCAGAGACGGAGAGACAGAGTAGTGAGGGATAAAAGGAGCAAACAACAAGTAAAACACAACAACAAAAACCCCATGCAAAACATAACACTAACCTTCACATGCTTTTATATCTTTCCACAACAGAATACAGATTTCTTCATAGCTATCTATTTGCTTAAATCTTAAAACCATAATTGGCTGTTTCGATTAACACTGCCGCATGGTAATGCTGGGGTGACATCAATTGGTCAATTTCTAACACATTACTTACGTATATTCTGCCAGAGATAGATATTTTCTGTTGCCATTATTACACAAATCTTCAGTAGACCATCTTTTCTCTATCAGTAGTGAGTAAAGAGATGTGACAGACTTTTGCATTGTAGACACATTTCAGCGCAATCTTAATCCAAGACATAATTTAAGAGTTGCAGTTATGGAGCTCCACGTGCAGCTAACAGCCATGTTTTCTCTTTTTCTCTTAGCCTCAGAGTCAGAAAGCGATGTTTCACCCGAGAAGCGAGCAAGAGTGGGGGACGTGCCAGAGGGTGAGGAGTCTTCATCGTCATCTATGTCTGCATCATCATCAACCTCGTCTCGCAGTGGCTCCAAACAGCGGAGCCGCAAACGTTGCCATCGCTGCCAAACCAAACTGGAGCTGGTTCAGCAAGAGCTGGGTTCCTGTCGCTGTGGTACGATGATACAACTCTACACGTATAAGCATAGCTTATAACACGTATATTAACTCATGATCTGATATATACACTTCCATACACAGGCCCACTCACACACAAGAGCATTTGGTAGTTATTATTGTCTTTTATTTTGTTTCAAATACATGAAAGATGTTAGTTAATTTTGGTTATAGGTTAGTTCATTTTACATCCAGTGCAATGAAATGCATCTCCTACCTGTCTGTTGATGGAAACATCGATGACCAGAGTGCCTTTGCCAGCCTTAGGGGAGCATTACAGAAAGCCTGAATGTTCCAAATAGCACATAAAACATAAGCCAATTACCACGAACACTAATGCAGTTGAAAGCAATACTTGGCTTGCTAATCAACTTGTTTGCATACAAATCAAAGTACTTAAAAAGTCACAACTCTTCACTTCTTAAAGACCATCTGCTTAAACCCACGCAATCATTTCTAAATTGGAAATTGACTTTCCTTTTTTTCCACCAGGCGCTGCCTAATTCACCATCCATCCTTAATAGCCCAATACTGAAAAAATGAAAACATGCTTTTTACACGCTGAAGGGGAAATGGTGGCAATTATAGTGATTTCTGACTATTGCGGTAATTGCAGATTACTTTGCTAATGGGTCTGCAAAATGTTTCTCAGTGTAAGCCAAGAAGGTCTGATAATGAGTTGAAAGCACGAACGATTCTCAGATAATAAATGAGAGGGAAAAAATAGAGCAGAGTATCTGATCCAATGTTGTCACAGCCGGTGACTTCTGCTGTTACACAGTGACTATAATACTCATCTGACTAGATGTAAGTATGTCAGAGAGGGAAGGCACAAAGACTTAAAAAGCTCATTAGATCATACAGATTCTCCTCTGACATTCAGAAGTCTGCATTGGCCTGGCAGTTTTCCATTTCTTTCATTTTGCAATGGTCCTAAAATAAGAAAAACCCTACAATTCATTTTCAATAACCAGTAAACTGTGTTGCTTATCTGACTCCAGTATGGGATATTAAGCTGTGGTATTTTGAATGCATTGTAAATTGAGTAAGTTATCATTCAATCACCGTTAAATGTTATCACACAACAACAAAAAATGCTCAATTACATAACACGTTTATTAATTCATGTCTTTCCTAAAATAACTATGTTTAAAGGTTTTCTGCAGTGTGGGTGTGTGTGTGTGCATTCGTGTGTGTGTGCATTATTAAGCTACTTTTATGAAATTGCTTTTCTTCATTTTCACCTTAGGTAGAATAAATATTTAACACAGCTTGGATTTTATGCAATAAAACTTTGGAAACTTGAAGCTCACTGAACACACATAAGTTTAGGCATAAATCCCATTCCAATGATCACCACATTTCCTCTTGATGTTTTACAACTCGGCTGGATTCTTGGTTCAGTTAAATAAATCATCCGAAGTGACCATGGTGTTAAATGTTTTAAAAGTAGTTCTAATGGAGGAATCACAGTTTGTTCTTCCTTACTTTTGAAAATAGTGTAGTTAAATAGTGGTAAATATCTTATCAGTGCCTTTAAAGGAAGTTTATTTCTGTGGGGGCAGTTACTTCTGAGACAAATGGTGTAATGGAAATGAGTTTCAGGCAGCTATAAAAAGTGCTTTAAGAATCATCATTATTTGTCATCAAAGCATTTTTCTGTACACTTATTGCAATAGGCAACACAAAGTTCCGATTTCGACTGTTGCCCACCCCTTACATGGTTTATTACCGTGCCTAGCATTCATTTTTAAACCATGAAATGTTAAACAACTTTCCACTCCATGTGTGTGCGCTGTAATGACATCGTTTTTTAATTGCATAGCAACCAGCTGTCATACTGGGCTTTTAATCACCGCTCATTGAGTGCCAGCAGTGTTATTATGTGTATTAATGAATGAATTTAAGACGATGCGAGCTAACGAGCTTCTGTGAGCTTAACGAGCCTCCTACAGCGGCAGAGCCTTTGTTTAGAGTGATACAGTAGAGACAGGGAGTCAATGAGAGAGATGAGGGTACTCTGCTTTGTGGAACTGAGTCAAAAGAGGAGGCTATCAACGATAGTCTTCTCTGGTTACAATACCTTTTAATGGTTGAAAAGCAATACATATTATCAGCCCTTGGCTATTGAAAAAGACTTGCAAAATCAACCTGTATTTGCATTTACAGGGTTGTTTTTTAACGTTTTGTATTAACTACAGTTTTTTCAATATGTATAGATGCATGGTTTATGTACTGTCTACATATCGTACTCTCTATTCTGCATGCGGTGTCTCCTTCTTCAATTCAAAGGTTTTATTGTCATATGCACAAAGCTACAGTGTAGAAATGGCAATGAAATTCTTCTGACCTGATCTCCTCCAACAATGCAACATAAATAATAAAATACAAAATAAAAGGTAGTGCAAAAAGTCAATAGAATATGGGATATGTACAAGAACAGAATATGAAATTAAATAATGTAAATTAAGACAAAATGAAATACGGTTAATTGCGGTAAGTAAAATTCAGTTAGTTAATTTAGTAAATGGACATTAAGCATATTAACACTCTCCCTCTCCTACACCCCCCGCCCCGCCCCACAGGGTATGTCTTCTGTATGCTCCACCGGCTCCCGGAGCAGCACGAGTGTCTGTTCGACCACCTGGGCCGGGGGCGCCAGGAGGCGGTCCTGAAGATGGTGAAGCTCGACCGCAAGGTGGGCCGCTCCTGCCAGCGCATCGGAGAGGAGTGCTCCTGAGCTGCTCCCTCGGAAGAGTCTCCGTGGTCGGACGGTGTCTTAGCACCAACAGGGATCTGATTTTAAATTAGAGTTTTCTTCTCATTTTGTTTATCAACATTTTTGCAGGTTTTTTTGGATACAAACCTCCACACTTTGCTTTTAAATTATGCTCGCTCCTTTGAATTGCCCCTGTCACCCACACTCGTTTTTGTTCTGCTTGATCATATCCCTGCTGCTAAGACGCCTTTTGGAAAATCCAAACCCAGGAATGACAGAACAATACAGAGCAACAGGAAATATACCATTTCTTCACTTTTTTGCAACTCCTGACAACTCAAGTGTGAGCAGAGTAAGAAGGAAGAAAAGGATGATGAGAAGATATCAAATGCTTTATACAGGTGTTTGTCCCAGAAGCCAGTTTCTATACTATATAACTATACTCTTTACCTCAAAAAATGAAAACAAAGAATGAAAAGAAGGAGGAGAAAAGGATTGTTACCCTTTGTGTACACTTCTGCTATGGCGCTGTGCTCTTTACCTCAAAATCAGACAGAGCTGCTTTGTACTCCAAGCATGGACTTTGTGAAGCAAGCCAGACTCAGTTTAAGTCAGTGTCTTACCCCCTGGCCGTCCACTACCCATACTCCTTTAGAAAGACCTGTTAATCATCCACCTCAGGTTATAAGGATATTAAACCCTCTCCTCACTGACTTGCATCCCTCTCTCTTCCACACCTTTGTACTCCTTTTGTTTGGTTTAAGATTACTCTGGAAAGGTTTCTTCTCTGTGGACGATGAAACCGCGTCGGTAACTCCAATATTCAGGACTTGCATTATGAGATGGACTCAAACACATTATGTTGGTGGGAGTGAGCTGGCGTCCTGAGATCGCACACGGATCTGTGTTCAATGCTCGGATGTGATTTATCGAGGCTTGATTTGTCGCAGATTTCCTCTGTCTTCCTCTTTTTGTCTCTCTCTCTTTACTCCCTCTTACATAAGGACATGTCTTCTGTTCCCAGCAACATGAGGTTTCCATGTGCTGGTGTGTACAAACAAACAGGAAGACAACATTTACAGGGCATGTCTTGTATTAAAGTGTGCGTATGATTCATGACTGGACCTGAAATGTCTGTATTGTACACTTCCACACATCTTAGAGCTTTCCAAATACACACACACTCACACACCTTTTTATGTTTTTTGTTCTCAGCGGTTCACATTGAGGGCAAGATCACACATTGCTGTACACTTTGAGTTTGGGCTGAAGCTGAGCTGGCAGAGCGTCACTCAGAGGTTCCTGTTTTAAGATGGGTGATGGTTATTGTAGTTCAGGTTTCTAATATTGTCTTCAATTATCCACATTTTGAAGGGGATTTAACACAAGACTGTTCTTGGGTTTTCAGTACTTCAATGCCCCATGTTTTCATTTCCAGCCAGCATGATGAACTCACATGCGTTCTCCTTCTCCTGCCTTTCACTTTCCTTTCTCACCTCGCCCCTTATTGATTGCTCTATTTCTCCTTATTTCAGCCGCTCTGTCTCCCCTCCTCTCTCTCTCTTGCTATAGAGAGGGAGGAGGAGGATAGGGCGAGCAGAGTACTGAAAGTTAAAATCAGCAAATAATTACTTTCCAAATGTTTTCCTGGTGGACTATGGAAGGGATGAAGAGAAAATGCATAATGAATGAATATTCTGTATCTTTAAAGAAAACCTTATTTAACTCCTTTTTGCTTTTGTCGAGCTGCTTTTTTGTTTTTGGTTGTAATGTGGTTATAATATGGGAAGATGAACGTGGACAAATTCTATATTTTTGTTTCCATTGCTTTACTTAATGCTTACCCTTTCCAACAGTTTCTTTTACTGAGAAAGAATAAACTGGATTAGACAAAGTGTGAACACCTGTAGTGGGCTTATTGACGTGATGGATGAAAAGTTGAAGGATTGTTTGCAGAGAGGTTTTATTTATATATTTCTACTGTGTTAGATTTTGCAGACATGAGAATCAGATGATACACTTTTTGTTTAAATGCAATGGATGCGAGTGTAAGCCGAGGTTGGTTAGCGGTCTTCTTACAGCATGTTCCTGGCTCTCTGCCATGTCTTAACATCCTGCTGATGTTTTAAAGTAATGCAGACGTCTGTTTACTGCTCACAGAGGGCTGCTATAAAGCTAATCTCATTTACTTTAACAAATGTGTTTGAGAGTGTTTGGGTGTGTGTTTGCATGTGATCATGTTTGCTCGCTAATGGAGAAATGTAACAGAAGAGGCTTCACATGGCAGCAGAGAGTCTTGTGGGCCGGCTACACTAATTAATGTTGTGCAAAGGAAAACGTGTAGCGATGATCAAAAGACATCTTCAATCACTGAAATTGTCCGGCTGCCAGGCTGAACGTAATCTCTCACCCTCCTCCTTGCTCAAAGTGAGACAAAACTAAGGAAGTTAGCATCTAAATGTGAAGAAGTGTCTCCTCTGTCAAGGTGGTTGAAACTTTGAAGAGCCCTGCTGTGTTACAGACAGCTTTTAGATCTCTTAAAACCTGCCCTGTGTGTCCTTGTGTAATGCTCGTTTTACATCCAATGTCGATTTTTCCTCCAGAGTTTCTGAGCCTTGGTTTTGCACATCCTTGGGTCATTTGAGATGCACACGGACATCTCCTGAGACCCATAGACCAAAAATAGATCCAGAAATCTTGATTAAAAAAACAAACTTAAATCGTATCATTTCTATATAAACCATCAATGTTTTCATGGTAATAATACATGCAATATGTGGACATACAGGGACTTTTCTTGACTTGCACTGTCTCCCAGTTAGTTAGAAAGATTATGTGATCCTTCTTTTTCCTTCTTTGGGTCGGCTGAAATACAGTAAGGTTTTCCTTTTAATCTCTGAAATCCCCCTCAGTCTTTTTAGAGCTGTCTCTTTGCTGTGGTTGTCAGTATCTCCAATCTATTGTGTTTTATGTTGTCTTGATTCTATCCTGACACCGGGGAAGGAGTAGTGCCGGATTGGGTGGTATCAAGGAGGCTGAGATTTGTATTTGCTGGAGGCTGCCTATTTTAGAGAGGGATTTTGAGGACAAGATGTTGTGGCCGTTGGTAAGTAATCTCCTTACAGCTCAACAAACAAGGAAGCTGCCATTCTTACTGCCTCGATTGGCTTACACCAGTTATACACACCGTCATTGTAGCTTTATTTGACACTTTGATTCTCCGCACTGTTATAACTGTTACATCTTCGACTGTACAAGTGTGGGTAAACATTTGTTAGGAAAGCTATGACGTGTTAGTTCCTACTTTGCACCATGTCGAACCATCCATTAGTGGAGATTGATCTCAGATATACAGTAAATGCAATAGAAGGTAACAATGTCCAAAGTAATCACAGGATCAGTTTCATTCTCATGTGTCATAAAACACACATTTCCAGGCAGCGCTGGTGTAACCCATGTGAAATGTATTAGTGTTATTTAATATGTTGAGCCCTTGTAATGACATCAGATGCATTACTGTACATCCACTTATACTCAGACAATATGCATGATTTATGATGCAAATAGATCACAAGAACCTCAGATCTTCACAAAACACCAAATACCTAAACACAACAAATACTGTTATGCTTCAAATGTGGCAACAATTGGAAATAAGCCATGAACATACCATATAAGTAAAAGGCGGTTGAATTCCACTTTTCACTATTTAAGAGGACTGCATATTTGTTCAGTGGTAAAGTACAAGTTCCTATGTTAACTATACTGTGTCATTAAATAATCACTCTCCATCCTATTTGTTATTAGCATGCATCCTGTGTTGAGATTATTTAATATTCTTTGAGTGTAACTCTGTGAGACACATAAGTATAATCCCCTGTTATACCATATCTAATGACTCCAGTCCTGACTGCCATCAGCAGACAGACGTGCTGCTGACATTTGGTCAGGTTCAGGGGGAAATTAGCAGCGACTTCGCAGGATCCAATCCCGGCGTAGTCATTACTGTCAGTCGGACATTTTTTTTGTTTCCATGTGACCTTTAAGGAGGAAGCTGACTGCACACTTCTCTTCAATTACTGGATGACTTCAACAGAGAGAGGAAAACCAGCGGAAAGGGTGAGACTTGAATGAAGAATTACTGACGAATTGGGAGGTCTCTATTACAGAGTGAGAGGAGTGTAAAGGATACAAGCAGAGAGGGTTGCCGGTTTCACAGCTTTTATCTTGAGTGTTCCCGGCTGTGTGTATACCTTTCTGGTTTGATTTTGTGTCAATTAAACAGTTAGGTATACAGAGAGATATTATACACACAGCTCTTATTTACCTGATTGAATGCCCTGATTCACACACTGTCATAACAATACACACATGCAATTTCACATTCATTACAACTAACATTATATATTAGTCAAATTAGACCCTTACTCAAATAGTTCAAGACTTTGCAGACATTTATGGATAGGTTGCAGATACTGTGAAGTCTTTCTGTCCTTTTAATTTTCCTTTACATTTCCTTCAGTTCAATCTTGCACATAGTAATATTGATTTCACATTAGAGCTACAGTATATGACTTGACGCCAAAAGGAAAACAACATTACATTGTTATGTTTTAATTACTTGCACGAAGTAATGAGTCTTTTTTAATGTGAAGATGTTTTCATTGCATGCACATTTGTAGAGAACCCATTCTTTGTCTATTTCTCATCCCACACCCAAGCCACACATTCCAAAGCGTCTCATTCCCCCCAAATAGCATTGTCCTTATTAATGTGTGGTCATCTTCTCCTTTTTGCCTCTCTAAAGCCTCCATTATTTGGCTGCCTGGGTGGCCTCCACTATTGATTTCCTGTTTTTCAATTCTCTAAACTGAAGCCAAACTGGGCAGCTTATGGATCTCTCCTCTCTCTCTATCTGTTTCTCTCTGCCTCTCACTCCCCAACTGTCTTTCTCACTTATCCTTTGTCTTCCTAATCTTTATCTTTGAACTGTCCTCTCTTAGCTTTCTCCTCTTTCTTACTCATTGGTGTGATGTTCTGCTCTACTTCTGTCCTGGTATGCTAGGACCCAGAGGTTAAAAAAAGTTGAATCCAGTTTGGACTGAAGCAACAGCTCTGACAGCTGCAGCAGAACAAGCAGACAAACATACTGCAGTTTTTGCTTCAGTAGATTTAAAACACCACATTGACTTTTTTGTATGCAAAATACCCCCTTTATCAACTTTCTTACATCTTATGAGAAGAACATTTAAAACTGCTATATAACAACATTAAAGGTGGGGTAGGTAAGTTTCAGAAACCGGCTCGAGATACACTTTTTGTTATATTCCATGGAATGTTCTTAACATCCCGATAGCAATGAATATCTTAAGTGCTTTGACAAAAAATCCATAAAAAAATGTCATCTGTAGAAGCCGTAATACTGTAAAAAGTACATCCAATCCGTTTAGCCGGGCCGGCTAAACAGATTGGATGGCCTACCTGCCTGTCAGCCTTCCGGGGCACAAACTTATCTCGTGCCCTCATTGGTCATGTGCGCATTCGTGTGTGTTGGAGGAGGGGCTCTATAAGGAAGTGGCAGATTTTCTCCGGTTGTGTATTTTCAAATTCTAGCGATCTCGAGCCGGTTTCTCAAACGTACCTACCCCACCTTTAAGTGCTATATGACTCTTCATACATTGTTCAGTAAAAACTACATGTGCTAAGAGGTACAAAATGAAAGGGGCACGGTTTTCTACACTTACATTTGCTTATTCGAGACAACTCAGCGTCTGAAAACAATTGTATGATCTCTTTTGGTGGTGCTAGCCTTAGTGCTTTATGAAATCTATCAAGACTTTTTGAAGCTTGACCCAATTATCCATGGCTAAAAGTAAGGACAACCTTGCCTCTCCTTGACACATTTTGACCATTGAAAGCAACATTTTTTCCAAGTCCTCCCATATTTTTAGATGCAGTGCTTCCTTTGAACAAATGCATTTAAAGGTCCAGTGTTTAGGATTTAGCCTAATCTCATTGCAGAAATAAAATACCGTATTCACAAGTTTTCAATAGGATATTATCAGCTGAAACTAAGCATTATTCGCATATAGAGATAGAGTCCTCTTCCACACTGCCATTTTCTATAGTAGCCCATAATGGACAAACGAAATAATAGGTCTAGACATCTAGCCTTTGTGTGTTTACATTACCTGAAGGCCACTTTATATTCTCTGACACAGAGTCGAGCAGGGTGAGCGGAGGGATATTCAGTTCAGTGGCAATCAGTTCAATTAATCTTTATTGTCTCTCAAGGGGATTGGTTTACGGTAGAGGGCAAAAACACAACATAGAAGAAGAATGGGGACGTTAATCATAACAGTTAAAACAAACAAATAAGTAAAGAAAAAAATGTATTGTTCAAATCAAACCATTGTAATCACAGCCGTGATAAAGTGTTGCTAAGCGTTGCAGTCAAGTCAAAGTTCAGTGCAAATGGCGTGCCTTTATTGTACCTCGAACAAAGGAAGAGATAAACCTATTGCTTTTTCCCCCTTGGGGACCAGTATCAAATGACTTACATTACTGCTAGATGCCATTACACCCTACATACTGGACCTTAAACAATCTCCAATACAGAAGAACAGCTTAATTGTTATGAACTGTGCGCTTGTGTTAAAATTGTAATTTGTCAGCTGCAGCTCGTGCTATCATCACAAGCGTTAGCATAGCACAATCTAGTTTTCATTATGGTGGTTAAGAACAACAACACCCTGCAAATGTATTATAAAAAAAGTACTCTTCTTCCCTCTATTAAAACTTAATTTACTGTTTAAAGGTTTTGGAAACATCCAATATGAAGCCCATTGTATTCATTATACCAATTTAGTAGGTTGTAATAATGTGTCAGGGACAATAATCATGGCTTTACATCTTCATAATGCAGAATAAAGCATTATCAGTCGTAGGATATCTATCATTAGAAAACATTTTTCATAACTTCATGAACATCAGTGTTCTTTCTGTTGCCATAAAGAAGGACACATTTTTTGAAGCTTAATTTCTGCCTCATGTTAAGTAAGGCTATGTTGGTTTGGTATTTAGTAAACACTCTGACACCGGCAGGACACAGCCATCATGCTGTTTGTAGATCCCAAAACCACAGACATCATTCACATCCTCAAAGAGCATGACAGACATTCAAAGTGGAAATGTGGTGAGTCACAGCCTCGTTAAAGTAACATCTCGTTAACAGCCTCGTTAAAGTAACATCTCCAACTGACTGAGATAACTGGCTGTTTGAGACCCATTTTTGTCTCAAAATAACTAAAACAAATATGAGTATGAATGTCAATGAACTGAAGATGATGATCCTGCGGTCCTGTGTCCTGGGTCGCGAGCCCTGGATCTTGAGTCGTGGCTGTGGTCCTGGATGGATGTCCTCGTAGATTCATCTTCCCATTATACACACGTGCATTTCCAAACATTTGGACTACCTATGTTGCAAATGTATTATCTTTTCAATTTACACACAGCATATTTTGCACGTCTGTCCGTCCTGGGAGAGGGATCCCTCCTCTGTTGCTCTCCCCGAGGTTTCTCCCATTTCCCCTTTAAACTGTGGGTTTTCTTCGGAAGTCTTTCCTTGTACGATGTGAGGGTCTAAGGACAGAGGGTGTCGTATTGTCATACTGATGTTCTGTACAAACTGTGAAGACAACTGAGACAAATGTAACATTTGTGATATTGGGCTATATAAATGAACATTGATTGATTGATTGAAGAGAATCTCATAATACAACTGTTTTTCTATCTTCTTCTTTCGCTCATATTCATCAGACAATTTGTGTTTAATAAGGATGTGTTCATGTGTTAGATCTGGACATTGTGTTACTGTGTAGTAAACGTGAGGAGCAGCAAACATGTACAATGGCTCATACGTAACATACAGCAAGGGTTTACTTTACACCAAGCAGGCTACATTTATTCACAAAATGTAATTACTTGTTAATTACAATGCTTTAAGACTTGTTTCAACAACAAATTATAATACATCATGAATGATTGATCATATAAACGCTTGACATGTATTTTGCATTTCTTACCATGCATATTACATGTATTACAGATTCATCAATTTTCTTTTTATAGATATCCTATTTACTAAACGTACACATTACGTCGTATATTACATTTTTGATATTTAAACAAATATTTAACTTTGTGAAGATGATAAAAAAAGTTGGACTTCATCTAATGGAAGACGTGTGCATTCAACACTTTTTTAGTTTGTTTTCCATTTAGTACGTGGTTGGCAGTTATGGGTAAATGTTTTATGGAGATTTTTTCACACAGTGACGTCACGAGCTACCCACAATGCAACACGCGCCATATATATATATATAAATACGCCATTTTCCTGGAGGTGCAAATATCCTGGAAGTGCAAATATAAACAGCTAGCTAACGTAGCCAGGCAGAGCGCACTAGGTTTTTTTTCTGAATTAACGACCGAAGAAATCGCTGCATGTCTTCGGATTACATCTCTGGACTTGAGAGGTGTGTTTTAGGTCGTTACCAGCATAAACTAGAGCTGTGTGGGTTGTCGGATTGCCCTTACAGACTGCCTGCAGATGTATGGAAAAACGACAGTGGCCTTCGTCGATTTTGGCTGCATCTACGTCTAATTTCTGGAAACACCAGGTGAATACCCCACTTGTCACAATAATATTATCATGCCATTGCATATATGTGGTATTTTAGAGTTGACTTTATTGATTAAGGCAATATACTATGATATTCAGTACAGGAAGCTTAGCTACACCTAGACGGTGTACGGCTGCTTGCACCTCGTGTAAAACGGCGGATACCGGAAGTACGGTGTCACGCTCGACCCAATACCCGTATGTGTGTGTGAAAGAATACTGTGCAGTCGGTATTAGCTTACATCTGGGATTTCAGTCAGACAACTCACGTGTTTCTTTGATATGTTTATTAGAAGCAGCATATAGTTTGAGTTTGGCATTTAGGCTCGGGCCTCATCACTCCACATATTTACATAGAACATTGAGTGATGATTAGATAACTATCTAGCAGTAGCAGCAGCAGCAATAGCGAGTCAGAGGCAGCAGATCTGGCAGTTTAAATGGAGCGGTAGATTTACTGTAGGAGAATGTGTTTGGTTGGTTGTAAGAGGGACGAGGTGCGTCACGTGTAAATATATCATTGGTGCTCGTTGAATGCCTGCTTCGCCCCATTTGTGGTATATGCAAATCACAAGCCACAACAGTGAACTTAAAGGAATACTTTGTTTACCATTGCTATTTGGATAATTTTCATACATATTTGATACAGAGTAAACACTGCTGCACACCAGTCAGTTAAGGTATAGCAGCAGCTTGGGATGCCAACAGCTGCTGAAAGAACGGATAATGTTACTCAGTCACTTTATGTGCTTAGTGAAAGAAACAATACCCTGACTCCAGTTTTAGAAACTATTTAAATGTGCTTTTTTAAGTGCTAAAAACACATATCCAATATCGTAAGGACAGCCATTTTACATCAGCACGGTGACATCATTTATTCATTGAATGCTTACGGTCGAAAGTGTCCCTCTTGCCATGTAAACACTTCCTATCTCACGCTGACTGGGCTTTATCTGACTTTATGTACTTTAATTTCCTACTAGTGAGAGTTTGACTATATTTCTACATTTTATTCTGAGTACTTACTCCTGTTAAAGATCCCTCATTACTTTCTGTGTAGTGTTGATCCAATCAGAACCAGCCAGGGACTGTTTGGACAATGGGCTGCAGTTAAGGGAACATGTTTCTTTTGCAGTAGACTGGCAAGTTGAAGTGATCTAATGTTGATTCGAAGATGCTTTAGAACGTCTACAAAACCATTTAGTGAAATGCCTGCATACTTTCCCCATCATTTATGTTCAGTCTCACAAGGTGTTTTGCTTTGTGTTCCTTTGAGCACAGCTGGTGTTTAATGGCTTCAAAATACCTATAGCTTAGTTACTGTAAGTCCTGAGTAACCCCACTAGTGGAGTATTGCATGCCTACAAAAACACAGCTGCAAAAATATGTTTGTACCAAATGAAATCCTTATTATATTACCATATTATACAGTCCCTTCTGAGACCTTTCTTGTGATCCTCTCCCAAAAAATATCAAGCACACCACAATCCATATCTTACCTGTCATCAAGTCCATAACTTGATTTTAATGCGTGTGGTTACTTTTGATTACACTTAAATTCAAATATGAATACTAGGAGAACAGTACCAATTATTGCGCCGTTGGCATTTTGTTGGTTCATGTCCAATCACAAGGATTTAAGCTTTGTATTTGTGCTGTGTGAGAGGGACAAATTAAGCTCTTGTGAATTGATGTCCTTTGACAATGCAGACACAACAGAGTGGCTTTCCTACTTTTACTCCCTCTTTAGATAGAAGAAGCTTGGCAAGAGCTGAATGAAAGAAGTGGATAAACCGGATAAACTCACGCAATTTTGCACACACACACTGCTACATCATGTCAAGAGTCCTTCAGTATCAGCTCCATCTAAAAGACTTCCATTTCCCACCACCTCACCTTTACGCACACACCAGAGTTTCCGTTAGCCGGTAATTACCGGACTACGACCGGTAAAATATGCTGAAGACCGGCAAATCTAAATCTCTCCGGTCAAAGTGTCCGTTCAAAATAATTTCCGTTTAGTGCAATACCGCATCAGTTGCGCAACTTGCACCACTTATGTGACAGACAAAAGAGTATGTGACAGACAAGAATAGTCCATTCTAATGTCTAACACTTAATGTGGAGAAAGAGATGTCCTGTATGGGTTGATTGTGCGTTGATCTGTTGGTAATGCCTCGGGGTTCCGGTGGGCATGTAAACAAATGCATAATGCTGCGCTATACTTTATGGCCTCGCCCGGTGGCATAGCCACGCTTATTGTTTAGGTGTCTTTTAATAAGCAGGTAGTCCTATCATTAGCTAGAACTAGCTAGATCTGATCGATATGGACATAAACGCGAGTAAAGTCTAAACTGGCGGGAGAGCTGCGTGTCGACTCGTCAGCAGCACTGCTGACGAGTCGACACGCAGCTCTGCATAATCACCTGCAGCGGTGAGCGGAACAAAACACACACTTCAGGTTAGAATAACACACGCGTAGCTATTTTAATGACCTCTCAAACTACCTAAACTAATTATAGATAAGTTTAGTTTTACTGTCGGGTCACTCATTACTGATCCGCGAGCTGCATGATACTGACAGGCTGTCAGGAGAAGGAGAGAGCGCTCCGTTTATTATTCCCGTGTTATTATAAGTTACTGTACACTTTTGAATAGTTAATCTACTATGATTAGTTTGTTTAATATCGAAACATATCAATTTGTTTTATAGCACAATAAATAACAAATAAGACCTTTGACCGGCACTTTTCTCATTTTGTCCGGAAGATTTAAACTTTAACGGACATGTTGACCGGCGAAAAAATATTCTAACAGGAACTCTGGCACACACATACTCAGATCACCGACTGGTCAGAGAAAATCATCACTAGTGTGACACGGGGCTTCCCGCACAAAACAGCCATTTTCAAATAGCCAAGCTACCATCAATAGAGGCAGCATTTTCTTTCCATTAAACCCAGATTATAAAAGACATCAGACAAAACTATGCATACAAAGACACCATGACGAACATATATATCCATAACCTTTTCCTCTGTCTCAAACACGTCCTACAGTATGAACCCCATCATCCTGTACTGGGGGAAATTTGGCCACTAATAATCTTGCATATCAAATTATATGCTAAAACTCTGTATTTCACGCCACACTCACACACACACTTTACCTTTCATATTCACCATAATCTCTCTCACACACTTCTCCCCTTATCTGCTGCTGATCTTGCAACTTTATAGGACAGAAAGAGAGACAACCACAGTGTGTTTTTAAGACCATGTCTAAACCATATAATCGGAGAGCAGAATTGCTCTTTTCTGGGCTTTTCATCCACCCCACTTTGGTATTTTTGGCCACCAATATCGAGCTTTTGAGCAACTCCAAGTCTAATCCTTTTTGATAATGCAAACTAATAAACATGGCTCACAAATTGTAGTAGTAGTATTACCCTTTGTAACATCTTTGTTTTGTTTTTCATTAAAGCTGATCAAACACAACAAGTATTGTCTTTGACATATTGTTCTGCTATTCAGCTGCCCGCACAAGTATTCAAGAATGATTGAGAGTCACAAATAATAACACAGCTGAGTAGTATTATTCATGCTGTTTCAATCACATTATTATGCATGAAAAGTGACCGGTGGACACGCCCCCAATTGTGCAAACGAGCTAAGTCCCGCCTCCCATTGTTCAAGATCCTTTGATGTGAGTGGGTACAACCATGTTAATGAGCTAAGTCCCGCCTCTCATTGTTCGAGATCCTTTGATGTGAGTGCATACAATTATGTTAATGAGCTAAGTCCCGCTTCCCTTTGTTCGAGACCTCTTTTGAAAGCCTCGTTTTTAGTCTTACGCATCCGACCTGGAAAACTTTGCAGCCAATCTTATTTGTTACAGTGTATCGTGCACCAGGTCCTTATTCAGAATTCTTATCAGAATTCTCTGAGTTTTTATCAACTTTGGTTCTTAAAACAGACAAAGTAATTATCGTAGGTGACTTTAATATTCATGTTGACGATGATAAAAATAGCCTTACTGTTGCATTTAACTCTATATTAGATTCTGTTGGTTTCTGTCAGAGTGTAAATAAACCAACCCACTGTTATAATCACACTCTCGACCTTGTTCTGACTTATGGTATTGAAATTGAGCAACTATTAGTCGAACCACATAATCCTGCTTTATCCGACCATTTCTTAGTAACTTTTGAAGTACTGTTACTAGACTACAAAGCATTAGTCAAAAGCTCTTGCAGCAAAAACCTATCTGTTAGTGCTATAGCCACATTTAAGGAAGAGATTCAACCAATACTTAACTCGATAGCATGTCTGCATGTAGGGGAGGAAACTTATACAAAATGTACACCACCTCAAATTGATCATGTTGTTGATAGTGCTATAGATGCGCTGCGAATAAAATTAGATTCTGTTGCTCCTTTGAAAAAGAAGAAAATAAAACAACATAGATTAGCTCCATGGCATAATGCCGAAACCCGCAAAATAAAGCAAAAGTCTAGACAACTTGAAAGGATATGGCGTTCCACTAAACTTGAAGAATCTCGTTTAATTTGGCATATTACTCTCAATGAATATAAGAAAGCACTGCGTAAAGCGAGAGCAGCCTACTACTCTTCATTAATAGATGAGAATAAGAATAATGCAAGATTTCTTTTCAGCACTGTAGCCAGGCTGACAGAGAGCCACAGCTCCATTGAGCCTTCTATTCCCTTAGCACTCAGTAGTAATGATTTTATGTGCTTTTTTAACGATAAAATTGTTACTCTTAGAAACAAAATTAATGACCTCTTGCCTTCGACCAGTATAGTGTTATCAACAGCTCCCGGAAACGTAAGTTCTAATATTACACTAGATAGTAAACTAGAATGCTTTTCAGCCATTAACCTTGAACAATTACATTCAATGATTCTCTCTTCTAAACCATCAACGTGTATGTTAGACCCAATTCCAACTAAGCTGTTGAAGGAAGTTTTTCCATTAATTAGCACTTCTTTATTAAATATTATGAATATGTCTTTATTATCAGGCTATGTTCCACAATCATTCAAAGTAGCAGTGATAAAACCGCTTCTTAAAAAGCACAACCTCGATCCAGAGGTTTTAGCCAACTATAGACCTATTTCTAATCTTCCGTTCCTCTCAAAAATTCTTGAGAAAGCGGTCGCAAAACAGTTGTGTGATTACTTAAAAAACAATGATTTATTTGAAGATTTTCAGTCTGGCTTTAGAACACATCATAGCACAGAGACAGCTCTGGTTAAAGTCACAAATGATATTCTAATAGCCTCAGACAAGGGACTTGTCTCTATTCTTGTTTTGCTCGATCTCAGTGCTGCATTTGATACTATCGACCATGATATCCTATTGCAAAGACTAGAGCACTTAGTTGGCATACAGGGAACTGCTTTAGGCTGGTTTAGGTCCTATCTATCTGAACGCTCTCAGTTTGTACGTGTTAACGATGAATCTTCCACGCAAACCAAAGTTAGCCATGGAGTGCCACAGGGCTCAGTGCTCGGACCTATTTTGTTCACATTATATATGCTTCCGTTAGGCAATATTATAAGGAATCATTCTGTAAACTTTCATTGTTATGCGGATGATACTCAACTATATTTATCAATCAAGCCTGATGAAATTAATCATCTAAATAAAATTCAAGACTGCCTTAAGGACTTAAAAACGTGGATGACCTTAAACTTTTTGATGTTAAACACGACCAAAACTGAAGTTATTGTACTTGGCCCGAAGAATCTACGAAACAAATTATCTAAAGACATACTAACTATGGATGGCATTAATTTGGCCTCCAGTGAGACTGTAAGGAATCTTGGTGTTATATTTGATCAGGATTTATCCTTTAACGCCCACATAAAATCAATTTCAAGGACCGCCTACTTCCATCTACGTAACATTGCAAAAATCAGGCATATCTTGCCTCAAAACGATGCAGAGAAACTAGTCCATGCATTTGTTACTTCTAGGCTGGATTATTGTAACTCTTTATTATCAGGGAGTACCAAGAAGTCAATCAAGTCGCTTCAGCTGATTCAAAATGCTGCGGCTCGTGTACTAACCAGAGTTAGGAAAAGGGACCACATTACTCCTGTTCTGGCTGCCTTACACTGGCTCCCTATAGAACACAGGATAGAATTTAAAATTCTTCTTCTCGCCTACAAAGCCCTTAATGGGCAGGCGCCATCTTACCTTAAAGAACTCATTATACCCTACTGTCCTACTAGGGCATTGCGTTCCAAGAATGCAGGGTTGTTGGTTGTTCCTAGAATCTCTAAAAGTACAATGGGAGCCAGAGCCTTTTCTTATCAAGCTCCACATTTGTGGAATCAGCTTCCAGTTTGTGTTCGGGCGGCAGACACCCTATCCGTTTTTAAGAGTGCGCTTAAGACCTTCCTTTTTGATAAAGCTTATAGTTAGGGCTGATTAGATTCAGCCCCTAGTTTTGCTGATATAGGCTTAGTTTGTCGGGGGACATCTTCCTTCTTCCTTCTCTCTGTCTATACCCGTGTACACTCATGTTCCGATTAACCCAGCTTCCCCAAATGTCTTTCTTTTTGGTGTCTATATACGCTGGGATCCGGAGTCATGGATGATCCTGCGGTCCTGTGTCCTGGATCGCGAGCGCTGGATCTTGAGTCGTGGCTGTGGTCCTGGATCATAGGTCCTGGATGGATATCCTCGTGGATTCATCTTCCTATTATACACACATGCATTTCCAAACATTTGGACTACCTATGTTGCAAATGTATTATCTTTTCAATTTACACACGGCATCTATTGCACGTCTGTCCGTCCTGGGAGAGGGATCCCTCCTCTGTTGCTCTCCCTGAGGTTTCTCCCATTTTTCCCTTTAAACTGGGTTTTCTTTGGAAGTTTTTCCTTGTACGATGTGAGGGTCTAAGGACAGAGGGTGTCGTATTGTCATACTGATATTCTGTACACACTGTGAAGACCACTGAGACAAATGTAACATTTGTGATATTGGGCTATATAAATAAACATTGATTGATTGATCCTTTGATGGGTGTTATAACAGGTAGGTGTGAAAAGCCCCCCCCCCTGTGTAGTGCCTTTGTTGTCTAATTCTTTGATGTGTTGATTAAGGCAGTCTCTTTGAAGTTATGCTGTCTGGCCCCTGTCCCCTCACACCCCTTTGTAGTCTAATCCTTTGATGTGAGGTGTTATAACAGGTAGGTGTGATATAAGCCTCTGATGTTAATCTAGGTGTTGATTAAGGCAGTCTCTTTGAAGTTATGCTGTCTGGCCCCTGTCCCCTCAGAGTTGTCTAATCTAATTAGCCTTTGATGCTTGCCCTTTGATGTGAGGTGTTATAACAGGAAGGTGTGATTTCACACTGGTGTGTTATAAGCCTTTGATGTTAATCTAGGTGTCTCTTTGAAGTTATGCGTGAGACTGTCTAGCCCCCCTCCCCCTCCAAGCCCAAGCCTCTCCCCATTCTCCACCTCTTCCTTTGGCTATGACGCCAGCAGATAGTGGGGGGTGGAATTAAGTGAAAATAGAAATATGCTCGCACTAAATAAAAAGCCAGTCATTTCCACTTACCAAGTCACCTTTTTAAAAAAGATAGGGTTTAATCAGCGAGAGGCCTGTGACAACTTACCGCCATCCGTCCGGAGCACCAGTCAAGAAACGAATGCAGCATCTGTGCGGGGTTCAGACGCATACAGCCAAAGATCTGTGCACAAACTTATCTCGTGCCCTCTTTTGGTCATGTGCGCGCGTTCATGTGTGTTGGAGGAGGGGCTGTGTGAGGGAGTGGCAGATTTTTCCCGGTTGTGTATTTTCTAATTCTAGCTCACTCGAGCTGGTTTCTCCAATTGACCTACCCCTACCTTTAAGAACAATTAACACACACACACACACACACACACACACACACACACACACACACACACACACACACACACACACACACACACACACACACACACACACACACACACACACACACACACACACACACACACACACACACACACACACACACACACACACACACACACACACACACACACACACACACACACACACACACACACACACACACACACACACACGTTGGAGTTGGCCTTTGATGTGAGGGTTTGAGATACGCCTGGGATGTTAATCTATATGTTGATTAAGACACTCTGTGAGGTGAGAAGCGAGGGGATGGAGTTAGTTTTTAAAAAAGAAATACACTCAAACTAAATAAAACAGCCATTATTTTTCACTCACTAAGACACCTAAAAACGTTATTGTCCTCTCTAGATTTGATTCAGGGTTTGTTTTTAAATGATTTGTGCTTGCTAAGGATGTTTCTTTTCAAGTTGTTGTGAAACTGTTAACTACAAGGAAGTATCTGTTTGCAAAGAGGGTATTCATATTCATTTTAAAAAGATCTTATTTAGGTTTTAATAGTGATAACTAAGGATGTTCTCTTTAGTTGTAGGGCTTGAGAACAAAGAAAAGCTGTAAACACTTTAAAACAGTCACCTTACACTTTTAGTTGTCCTCTCTAAATTAGATGTAAGGTTTTTTTTAAATGACTAGTGTTAATTAAGGGTTATTGTTATTTTGGTGTATAAGGGGATAGGAGTTCCACTTTTAAAAATTGCACAGGATCATTCTAAGAAGAGTGAGAGGGCTAATGAGCCAGCACCATACCTCCTCTATGCATTTTCTTGACCTGTATCTGATCTTGAAAAACTCTGGTAAGTACTTTTTATTTTATTTTATAATATCATGTCATTATTAAATGTTGTTTTTTTTGGTAGGGGTTAAACTAGTATATTATGTGGATAGTATATTATTAGATACTTAAAAATGTTATATTTTTTCTGTTTACAGTAGAGACCCTGCGTGCTGAAATCTACTCAAACAGAGTACTTCATGGTAGTGGTCAGCTTTTAAACACAAAAGTGTATCTTTCAGTAACTTTCTGAGAGAATTTAAGCATAAATCTGTCAAATGTTCAAAACAGCCTTGTTTCACTGAAATAGCCTGAAAATCACAAACTGCCATTAAGAGTCAGAATCCTAACGAAATCTACTCAAACAGAGTACTTCATGGTAGTGGTCAGCTTTTATACACAAAAGTGTATCTTTCAGTAACTTTCTCAGAGAATTAAGCATAAATCAGTCAAATGTTCAAAACAGCCTTGTTTCACTGAAATAGCCTCAAAATCACAAACTGCCATTAAGAGTCAGAATCTTAACGAAATCTACTCAAACAGAGTACTTCACGGTAGTGGTCAGCTTTTATACACAAAAGTGTATCTTTCAGTGACTTTCTCAGAGAATTTAAGCATAAATCAGTCAAATGTTCAAAACAGCCTTGTTTCACTGAAATAGCCTCAAAATCACAAACTGCCATTAAGAGTCAGAATCCTAATTAAATCTACTAAAACAAAGTACTTCATTATCTACTTTTCATCTTTTATACACAAAAGTGTATCTTTCAGTAACTTTCTCAGAAAATGTAAGCATAAATCTGTCAAATGTTCAAAACAGCCTTGTTTCACTGAAATAGCCTCAAAATCACAAACTGCCATTAAGAGTCAGATTCTTAACGAAATCTAATCACACAAAGTACTTCATTATCTACTTTTCAGCTTTCATACACAAAAGTGTATCTTTCAGTAGCTTTTTGAGAGAATTAAGCATACATCTGTCAAATGTTCAAAACAGCCTTGTTTCACTGAAATAGCCTCAACATCACAAACTGCCATTAAGAATCAGAATACTAATTAAATCTACTAAAACAGAGTACGTCATGGTAGTGGTCAGCTTTTTAAACACAAAAGTGTATCTTTCAGTAACTTTCTCAGGGAATTTAAGCATAAATCTGTCAAATGTTCAAAACAGCCTTGTTTCACTGAAATAGCCTCAAAATCACAAACTGCCATTAAGAGTCAGAATCCTAATGAAATATACTAAAACAGAGTACTTCATGGTAGTGGTCAGCTTGTAAACACAAAAGTGTATCTTTCAGTAACTTTCTGAGAGAATTTAAGCATAAATCTGTCAAATGTTCAAAACAGCCTTGGTTCACTGAAATAGCGTCGAAATCACAAACTGGCTGAAACTGTACAGTGAATCGGAGAAATTACAGCACAGAGTTTTCTACTACGACAGATAGTATAATCTATGTGAAAAGACAGGGGCAGTCTCCTGTATTTTCATGGTAATGGTCAGCCTTTAAATGCAAAAGTGTATCTTTCAGTAACTTTTTGAGAGAATTAAGCATAAATCTGTCAAATGTTCAAAACTGCCTTGTTTCACTGAAATAGCCTCAAAATCACAAACTGCTATTAAGAGTCAGGAGTGGAGTGCACCAGCTGGGTGTAAGCTGGGCGTAACTCTACGTCCGACGTAGAACCGAAGGTTAAGACCAAACTAAAGTTATGACTAGTGTACCACTTAGACTTAAGCCCTGTATGCGTTGCGCCCGGGTGTAACTTTTACGCCTAGTATGGAGCAGGCGTAAATCGGAAAGACAGACTAGTATCTACAGTAATGTAAAACAGCCAAGAAGGATATTAACGATGGCAGGGCGTCTTGTTTACATTTTTAACAATGAAAGGGCATTAAGAAGAGTCTCAATTTCTCCTTCTCCAGCTCAATTTGTTCGTGTTCCGCTCTCAATTTGACGGTCTCCACCTCCACACGAACGATTTCTTTCTCCGTCAGTTCCCGCTGTAGCTCTGACAAATCCCTCTTTCTCTTTCGGGGTGTGGCCATTTGGGATTCCCCTTGAGTCATCGCTGACGCTGTGGGCGTGGGAATTCCCTCTTCTCTGCGGACTCTTTCTTTAAAAGATGGTATTATAGATAACCTTTATAGAAAAAGTATATCTCATACCACTCGCCAAGATCGCAAACGACAATTAGCAGAAAAGAAAAGAAAAAGTAAAGAACAACGAAGAAAAAGAAAAAGAAAAATGAAAAGGAGAAGAAAAATGAAAAGCAAACGCAGAATGCGAATGAAAAGAAAAGGGGCAAAAGGACGGAAAACGAAAAAGACAAAAAGAAGGAAGGTGAAAAGAAAAAGGAACAAAGTGAAGAAATTTAAACTAGAGGATGCTGATGGTGTTGTAGAGCCATTACCGGATCATAATAATCGTATAGATCATCTACCGCTAACCGACTGCTGCGAATGTGTTGAACTTACCAAAGGCAATGGCAGAGCTTTGCTTCAATATAATGAGAGAAAAAGCGCGATACTATGGAATTGCCTAAATTGGCGACAGTGCCAGAACATGTATTAAAAGACTGTTGGAGGATCTCTATTCTAGTATCGGTTGTCTTTACATCGAAGGATACGCCAAAACGTGTGACGACATAGACAAAGCTTTTGAAGACAATTATATGGTACCTGTCCTTACAGCTAAACAAATCCTATGCCAGGTATTCAACAGACCACAAGAAGCACAAGAAGCCCCAGAAAGGATTACATTCAGAGCTAATAATGGTGAAACTGAAGAAGAAGCAAAGCAGATATTAATCGTTGCGGGTGAAAGGATAGAGAATTTGCATGTGATGTTAATGCATTTATCTGATATAAAAAATGCATTCGTATACTACCAAGAGACTCCTAAACATCTACTTGGGCAGTGTGAATTGAACGATAAACTGATCACTGTAAATGAAAGGCGGAGAGAAGCAGCAGTGAAAATCGTTAAGTCTATTACCTTGTATGCACTACGACATTAACTTGGTAAAATGTAATGTGTTTTTTATGAAAATGTGTTGAATGTTGTGTTTTCAATTAAACAACCATTACAAAATGAAAATGTGTTTTATTTGTTGCTTTCATATATAGTAATAGTATTGTAAACGAAACATTTAAAGTGTATCATGTGCTCTCATTGTATGCTCTGTTTTTAGATGTAATGCATCTTTGTGTCAAAGGAGTCTCTTGGAAGTATACGAATGCATTTTTTATATCAGATAAATGCATTAACATCACATGCAAATTCTCTATCCTTTCACCCGCAACGATTATAATCTGCTTTGCTTCTTCTTCAGTTTCACCATTATTAGCTCTGAATGTAATCCTTTCTGGGGCTTCTTGTGCTTCTTGTGGTCTGTTGAATACCTGGCATAGGATTTATTTAGCTGTAAGGACAGGTACCATATAATTGTCTTCAAAAGCTTTGTCTATGTCATCACACGTTTTGGCGTATCCTTCGATGTAAAGACAACCGATACTAGAATAGAGATCCTCCAACAGTCTTTTAATACATGTGCTGGCACTGTCGCCAATTTGGGCAATTCCATGCGCTTTTTCTCTCATTATACTGAAGCAAAGCTCTGCCATTGCCTTTGGTATTTGTTCAACACATTCGCAGCAGTCGATTAGCGGTAGATGATCTATAAGATTATTATGATCCGGTAATGGCTCTACAACACCATCAGCATCCTCTAGTTTAAATTTCTTCACTTTGTTCCTTTTTCTTTTCACCTTCCTTCTTTTTGTCTTTTTCGTTTTCCGTCCTTTTGCCCCTTTTCTTTTCATTCGCATTCTGCGTTTGTTTTCATTTTTCTTCTCCTTTTCATTTTTCTTTTTCTTCGTTTTTTTTAACTTTTTCTTTTCTTTTCTGCTAATTGTCATTTGCGATCTTGGCGAGTGGTATGAGATATACTGTTTCTATAAAGGTTATCTATAATACCATCTTTTAAAGAAAGATATTCTTCATATGTCATGTTATCATGGTCCTCTTTTGTCCTAAAGACCTTACATGGGTATGATATAGAGAGCTCTTTTTTGGGAACATCCTCTCCCCTACTTTGTAACATCCAATCATTAAGCCCATATCCGTTATCCTGGTGATAATAAGGGGAGGCTACATCAGACTTGGTTTTTCTCAGATCCATGGCTAGTTTTCAACGGTCGTCTTAGTGGGGTCCTTAGTTTTATATGATTTGCTGAGTGGGGTGGGACTTATTGCGTTGAGTGGGAAGACTCATCTGTAGAAAGTACTCTGTTTTATTAGATTTCGTAAAGCATCTGACTCTTAATGGCAGTTTGTGAGTTTGAGGCTATTTCAGTGAAACAAGGCAGTTTTGAACATTTGACAGATTTATGCTTAATTCTCTCAAAAAGATACTGAAAGATACACTTTTGTATTTAAAAGCTGACCACTACCATGAAAATACTGGACACTGCCCCTGTCTTGTCACATAGATTATACTATCTGTGTCGTAGTAGAAACACTCTGTGCTGTAATTTCTCCGATTCACTGTACAGTTTCAGCCAGTTTGTGATTTTGACGCTATTTCAGTGAAACAAGGCTGTTTTGAACATTTGACAGATTTATGCTTAAATTTTACTGAAAGATACACTTTTGTGTATAAAAAGCTGACCACTACCATGAAGTACTCTGTTTGAGTAGATTTCGTTAGGATTCTGACTCTTAATGGCAGTTTGTTATTTTGAGGCTATTTCAGTGAAACAAGGCTGTTTTTAACATTTGACAGATTTATGCTTAAATTCTCTGAGAAAGTTACCGAAAGATACACTTTGTGTTTAAAAGCTGACCACTACCATGAAGTACTCTGTTTGAGGAGATTTCGTTAAGATTCTGACTCTTAATGGCAGTTTGTGATTTTGAGGCTATTTCAGTGAAACAAGGCTGTTTTGAACATTTGACAGATTTATGTTTAAATTCTCTCAGAAAGTTACTGAAAGATACACTTTTGTGTATAAAAGCTGACCACTACCATGAAGTACTCTGTTTGAGTAGATTTCAGCACACAGGGTCTCTACTGTAAACAGAAAAAAGATAACATTTTTAAGTATCTAATAATATACTATCCACATAATATACTAGTTTAACCCCTACCAAAAAAACAACATTTAATAATGACATGATATTATAAAATAAAAAGTACTTACCAGAGTTTTTCAAGATCAGATACAGGTCAAGAAAATGCATAGAGGAGGTATGGTGCTGGCTCATTAGCCCTCTCACTCTTCTTAGAATGATCCTGTGTAATTTTTAAAAGTGGAACTCCTATCCCCTTATAAACCAAAATAACAATAGCCCTTAATTAACACTAGTCATTTAAAAAAACCTTACATCTAATTTAGAGAGGACAACTAAAAGTGTAAGGTGACTGTTTTAAGGTGTTTACAGCTTTTCTTTGTTCACAAGCCCTACAACTAAAGAGAATATCCTTAGTTATCACTATTAAAACCTAAATAAGATCTTTTCAAAAATTAATATGAATACCCTCTTTGCAAACAGATACTTCCTTGTAGTTAACAGTTTCACAAAAACTTGAAAAGAAACATCCTTAGCAAGCACAAATCATTTAAAAACAAACCCTGAATCAAATCTAGAGAGGACAATAACGTTTTTAGGTGTCTTAGTGAGTGAAAAATAATGGCTGTTTTATTTAGTTTGAGTGTATTTATTTTTTAAAAACTAACTCCATCCCCTCGCTTCTCACCTCACAGAGAGTGGGATTAACATGGACAGTGGATTAACATCCCAGGCTTATCTCAAACCCTCACATCAAAGGCCAACTCCAACGTGTGTGTGTGTGTGTGTGTGTGTGTGTGTGTGTGTGTGTGTGTGTGTGTGTGTGTGTGTGTGTGTGTGTGTGTGTGTGTGTGTGTGTGTGTGTGTGTGTGTGTGTGTGTGTGTGTGTGTGTGTGTGTGTGTGTGTGTGTGTTAATTGTTCTTAAAGGTAGGGGTAGGTCATTTTGGAGAAACCAGCTCGAGTGAGCTAGAATTAGAAAATACACAACCGGGAAAAATCTGCCACTTCCTCACAGAGCCCCTCCTCCAACACACATGAACGTGCGCACATGACCAAAAGAGGGCACGAGATAAGTTTGTGCACAGATCTTCGGCTGTATGCGTCTGAACCCCGCACAGATGCTGCATTCGTTTCTTGACTGGCGCTCCAGACGGATGGCGGTAAATTGTCACAGGCCTCTCGCTAATTAAACCCATATCGAGGCGTCTCTTGGCCATTTTTCTTTTTTAAAAAGGTGACTTGGTAAGTGGAAATGACTGGCTTTTTATTTAGTTTGAGCATATTTCTATTTTCACCTAATTCCACCCCCCACTATCTGCTGGTGTCATAGCCAAAGGAAGGGGTGGAGAAAGGGGAGAGGCTTGGGCTGGGAGGGGGAGGGGGGCTAGACAGTCTCACGCATAACTTCAAAAAGACACCTAGATTAACATCATAGGCTTATAACACACCAGTGTGAAATCACACCTGCCTGTTATAACACCTCACATCAAAGGGCAAACATCAAAGGCTAATTAGATTAGACAACTCTGAGGGGACAGGGGCCAGACAACATAACTTCAAAGAGACTGCCTTAATCAACACCTAGATTAACATCAGAGGCTTATATCACACCTACCTGTTATAACACCTCACATCAAAGGATTAGACTACAAAGGGGTGTGAGGAGACAGGGGCCAGACAGCATAACTTCAAAGAGACTGCCTTAACCCTCTGGAGTCGGTGGACGCGCCGGCGTGTCCAGGTGCGCATAATTTTACGTAATTAATCATATATTTTCGATTATAAGGAATAGAAATATGATTCAGATATCCGCGGAATCGCTGGAAGAGTAGCTTTCCAGCGGTATCTCCTGTGAGACTGTAACCAGGGCACAGCACCCAATATGGCCGCTCAAAGCAGCTTGACTTCACACTGTGTGGGATTGGTGGATTCGTGTGTCCGTCAAGGAAATCTCGGCCGGCTGCCATCATGGTCTGAAATGACCAATGGATATTGAGAAATCACTAAGGACCTACCCACCAAGTAAAAAAAACATAAACCACGTGTCTCCCATCAGTTTACGTCTATGAGGAGAGAGAGAGAGAGACAGAGAAAATGGCTAAAAAAAAACTTTACAGTTGCCGACTTCGCTAGAGATTTTTTTCGCTAGCAGCAGTGAAGATAGAGCCTCAGAACCTGAAGTCTTCGACTCTTCTGAAGAAGATCCATTTGGACATGGGTAAGTGTCAACTGGCAATGTGTGGGGAATACCGCGAAAATGAACAATAGGTTTATTGATATATATTTTTTATCGATAGTCATGAACTATTTATTGGACAAAATAGACTCTCCATTAGCAAACGTTTACTCTGTGTTAACGTTATTTTGGTGTGTAAAAGTGAGATTACATGTGTAGATGATTTAAATTAATCATTTATTCGTCCCACAACGGAGACATTTACAGTGACATGTTTTTGCCATCGATTATTTTATCATACTGTTCTGTACAGATGAGATTTTGTCATAGATTTATTTATATGTGTGCCTGTTATTTTACCGTCCTGTACAGATGAGACTTTGTAATCAGATGTAGCCTATGTATATGTGTGTCTGTGATTTTATACTGAATGTAAAGTAACTGGAAATACCTGTGTGTGTGTGTGTGTGTGTGTGTGTGTGTGTGTGTGTGTGTGTGTGTGTGTGTGTGTGTGTGTGTGTGTGTGTGTGTGTGTGTGTGTGTGTGTGTGTGTGTGTGTGTGTGTGTGTGTGTGTGTGTGTGTCCTTATCCAACCTCCCAAACTTTCTTTTTATGTGTGCATTGTTATTTGTGCTTGAGTAACATTTTACTTGAACTTTATTTCAATGAAATTAGTTGTAATTATTGTCCTACATTTTAATTTGTTTTACAGAGATGTTTCACAGCTGCCTGGGCCTAGTGGCCCACAGGCAGCGTTTATCCAGCAGCCAGAACATCCATATGTGCCGGCCCCCAGGTCAAGATCTACTGTGGCTCAAGGGCCTTCACCAGAGCCTTCACCACCAAGGACCAGCAGACCAGCATCACTACAGCTGCCTCCACCTCCATCTGCGGCTGCCACCAGGTCAAGATACACCTCAGCATAAAGGCTCCACTACAGCCATCACGATCAACCCAGCCAGCAAGGAGGTCTCGTGGAGGTCTTGTATAGCACTTGTACACCCCACCTACACAGCAGCCCATGCACCATCACTCCACCTACACAGCAGCCAGACCCACTGTCTTGGAAGACAGACAAAGACCTTGACACTGTCTTGACATTTATAATGAATAATAGTTGGTTGAAAGTTCTGATGTTCAATATTGTAAATAGTTAGATTTTCCAGTTTCTTATATTTATATAAATAGTTGGTTGAAAAAAACATATTTATAATAAATTGTTGGTTGAAAAAAAAGGTTGAATGCTCAATTTGTATTTTTACATATCACATGAACCTTGGTATGTAATATGAAGTCATTATTCAGTCCTAATGTATCGCAGTCCCTGCTGTGGTGAAAGTAGAGTGATAAACACCTATTTTACTCAAAATTCAAATGATTTTCTTTTCATTTTAGACATGAATAACATATTTCTATACAGTGTAATTCAAATATTTCACTGCTTTTGTGATCCTAAGACTTTGGTAACCAAATCTAAAACACCAAAAGAATTCGATCACATGAGTACATTTGTGTTTTCACAACAGTTTTGAAGATTTTCCGAAAATCGGATGTCAAATTTTAAGCTTTTGAGCTACTTATCTCATCAAACAGTGCTCTAAGGTGAGTAATTTGCATATATAGCAAGACCAGAGATTGTCCTGAACATTTTGATATGTAACACATGGGGTGCCATGTTAGAAGAAATACATTTAAAAGGTGATTTAAGAAAACATCTAAAAATCGAGAAAATACCCTTAGACTCCAGAGGGTTAATCAACACACCAAAGAATTAGACAACAAAGGCACTACACAGGGGGGGGCTTTTCACACCTACCTGTTATAACACCCATCAAAGGATCTCGAACAAAGGGAGGCGGGACTTAGCTCATTAACATAATTGTACCCACTCACATCAAAGGATCTCGAACAATGAGAGGCGGGACTTAGCTCATTAACATGATTGTACCCACTCACATCAAAGGATCTCGAACAATGGGAGGCGGGACTTAGCTCATTTGCATAATTGGGGGCGTGTCCACCTGTCACTTTTCATGTATACCAATGTGATTGAAACAGCATGAATAATACTACTCCCCTGTAATCACCAGAAATTACTCAGCCTTGCTCAGCAGGTAACGTTCATGACCCTCGATCATAATAATATGAGTTGGCATTATGCCTCTGGCAATCGGTTTCACTGCAGATTACACTCCGGGCTATTTTGAAAGTCTGATGTGGATGGCCCAAATAATGAATGAATTGAGTGTTCTGTGATTTAAACATCCAATAACGATTTTCTTGGCAACTTGGGAGCAACATTAACAAGTAGGATAGGCAAATCATTTGTTTATATACATAACAAGCGGCTAAAGACTAACATCATCACTCATTTCGAGTTATGTTTCTTTTCAAATAACAAATGTACGACGAATATCCACTCTCTTTCAACTCTGTTTTTGGTCTCTACTGACTCCTGGGGGAAATATATATCTCTTTAGCTGCAAACTCTTCAATTATATTCACAAGAAAGTTAGAAACTGCGTCTGTCTGCCATTTGTTGCTGATCAAGTAATATCCGGGGGTCTGTCATAGCTTTTATTTTCCTGAAAACAGCTGCTTGTTGCACGATAAAGGTATGAGATGATGTAGTCAGTGAAATAAAACGTTGATTTTAGACCCTTTATTGGGAAAGTTTGGTTTGTTAATTAGACGAAGTTCAGATCATTATCTGCTGTTCTTATACATGAACACATTTTCTTTGTTTGCAAATGTTTATTTTCCAGTGACAGTTATATTTGAACCTGAGTCCACCTCCACCAACAAGCCTCATACAAACTGCCCCATTCAAATTATAAACAAAGATAAGCACAATCGATCAACAATGAATCATCGCAAACTTCAGTGCTATATATCTTCATGTCCCACATAGAGCAGAATACCTGACCAGTGGAACCAATTTAAACTGATATAAAAACCCAAGAGATTAATTAAACACAATCTTATTATAGACTAAAACAAACCTGGCTGCCCCAAGAAAGTTGCTTTTGTCTTTTCTGAATATTATATTTTCTATTTTCTATGAGAAAACCATTTTAACAACATATGAAACAACATTATTTGTTCATTTATTTTCTTCCTCATGAGCTATGGCTTGCTGTAATTATTATATCGTTTTATTTTTTCTTTAATTGCTCTTACTTGCACACAAAAATCCACAAGCGTGCACTCTGAGAAGTTCTAATCATTATTCACATGATATGTCAATTGCATGTAATTGCCTTGGCAATATTGTTTGTGAACTTTAATACTAATAAAGCTCATTAAATTATAAGTGAATAGAGGGAGCAGGAGTCGGGGGGATGGTGGGGGGGGAGAGGGTGGAAAGGTCTGCAGCGGAAAGCTTTGCTCGTCTGTCAGGAAGCCCTGACAACACAATCTCTCAGACCCTCCAACCTCCCTCCCCGATTCCATTACCCAGGCAGTGATAAAATCTCCCAATGACACCCAGCACCATCGCATCTGCAAAAGGCGTAGACAGAAACATAAATTCAATGTACCAGTGTTGTATAATGTCTAATTGCTAATTGTTGTAATATCACATTACAGGCAGTGGGTGCTAACAATTTGCAGAGGCCTGTAGTGTGTGTGTGTGTGTGTGTGTGTGTGTGTGTGTGTGTGTGTGTGTGTGTGTGTGTGTGTGTGTGTGTGTGTGTGTGTGTGTGTGTGTGTGTGTGTGTGTGTGTGTGTGTGTGTGTGTGTGTGTGTGTGTGTGTGTGTGTGTGTGTGTGTGTGTGTGTGTGTGTGTGTGTGTGTGTGTGTGTGTGTGTGTGTGTGTGTGTGTGTGTGTGTGTGTGTGTGTGTGTGTGTGTGGACGAGATTAAGTCGGGAGTGGTAAAGCAACATTTATTTATCCAGAGTGATCACTGATATGGGACATCTCAATCCAGGTTGGGTTTCACAGAGAAGGCAGTTTGCGTGTGTGTGGATCTCAGGATGTGTGTGAGCAGGCTGTTGTCTTATATAAATATGTAATAAGTAATAATAAGTAATGGACTATAATTTCAATAACCTAAAACATTTTGCGCCAGGATTTTGAGCCTGCCTTTATTGCGTGGTGGTTCAGAATCGCAATATAGCAGCCTGACTCGGCTATAATGTGTGTTGGCTCCGAACAGGAATGGCAATGGGCGTGTGCTTTGTCAATCGATTGTTTCATTCCTCATAATGTTGTTGATGACAACTGACAGCGGCTTTGACAAATAGAGGCACAGAGCGCTCTTGAACTGTAAACATGGAAAAGCAAAACAGGATGTTGATGTTGACCATTAAACAGAGGAATGGTTAGTTGTGTTTTATTGCTTGTTTAGGCTTTTTCACACTAAAGATCACAGGCAGCACACACTATAGAGTGGCGAAGTCACACCCATCTACTTCCGGTCCATGGGACCTTATTTCGGAAAAATTATGTATTGAAGCAACACGTTCTCACTCCCAACCTGTCACATGTTGACGGGCGGTCAGGGCCCCTCCCCGTCACCATATTACGCACAGGGTACCCCTTGAGAGTCAGTTTTCAACGGGCAGGGCGTCCCATTGACTTGCATAGCGCTCCCTGAACGTTGGTAATAGACGAGTTGGGATCGCGGCGAAATGCTCTCCGCAGATTCATTCTCACAGCGTTTATCAACCTTTTTCTTACACAATATCAAGCCACTCTTATTGTTTTTACGTCTTTATTTTAATTGAATAATGTAGGACTTTTGTTGCCGTCAGTTATGGGGAGAGTAGGGGCTCAGAATACTGAAATCTGTATTGTTTCATCGGTTTTTCCTTCTAATTTTGTATTATTTTCTAAACCACACACTGTTATTTACTCAACAATAACACATAATTATCCTTGTGTTTATGTATTTGTTTGATTAATAAACACAAGTTGGAGTCCGTCAGGACCGAGGGTCGGAGCAGCTCATAGTAGTTGCTTTAGAGAATTTTACATACGGAAGTAAGTATTCTCTCCGCTTCGCTTGACAAACCCCGTGATAGTCCTCAAGCTCTGTGATTAGATGTTTGAGTGTGCGCCGAGGGTTACGCCGAGCGTCGAACAGCACTTTGAAATGGGATGGAACCACGGCAGACTGTCCAAAAGTATAGGTCACTTACGTAACCCCAGTTTTCAGAGTAACATGAAGTGAGATGTCTCACTATGGGATGCGCCTCATCGCGGAGCAAACAGAAGCATCAATCTCATTACGCCAATCCTGATTGGCTGGTGATCTTGACGTCAGAGTCAGGGGAAATCACCCCCTATAAGTAGCTTGCGCCACAACGCATGCGTCATTCAAAATAAGCACCACTTCTCGCTTCACAAGGAGGGCCGTCTGGTGAGACATCTCACTTCATGTTACTCTGAAGACTGGGGTTACGTAAGTAACCTATAGTTCTCATTCATAACACTTCGTTCGATGTCTCACTATGGGATATTGTAGCTCCCGTATTGCCAGACGAGCTTATCTCGAAGATCACCGATCAACCAGAATTTAACAGGTGGAGTCCCGACTCAACAAGGTGCCCAGCACTGCTCGGGCCACGCTTGGAGCGGAGACGTCTAGCCTGTAAAAGCGGACAAAAGTGAGCGGCGAAGACCAGCTTGCCGCTGCACAGATGTCTTGGATGGAAACACCCTTGAACAAAGCCCAGGATGTAGCCAGGCTCTGAGTCGAGTGAGCCTGCAGACCCGAAGGTGCTTGCAAATTCTGACTCGTATAGGCCAAAGCAATTGCCTCGACAATCCAGTGGGAGAGCCGTTGCTTAGTAACAGGCTTACCCTTGTGAGGGTTAGCCCAGGACACAAAGAGTTGGTCATTAAGACGAAGCTCTTTTGATCTGTCCATATATGTGTGTAAAGCCCGGACTGGACACAACAGATCCTGCTGCTGCTCCCCGGAGGAAACCAGCGGCGGAGGAAATGCCTCAATGTCAATTGGGGTACACGAACCAACCACCTTTGGTGTAAAGGCAGGGTTGGGTTTCAACAACACTCTCGTTTGCTCTGGGGCGAACTGAGTGCATGAGGGATGTACAGACAGTGCATGAATATCGCTGACCCGCTTGGTGGATGCCAGGGCCAGTAACAGCACTGTCTTGAGTGACAGATGTTTCATGTCAGCTCCTTCCAGGGGTTCAAATGGGGTCATTTTGAGCCCATTTAAAACCACTGCCAGGTCCCATAAGGGCACCAGCGACCTGGAGACAGGGAGGAGCCTGCGAGCTCCCTTCATAAAACGGCAAACCAAAGGATGTTGGCTAGCCGTCTTACCCTCAAAGCCCACATGGCATGCAGCAATAGCAGCCAGGTACACCTTGATCGTGGAGAAAGCTCTGTGTTTATTGATCAAGTCCTATAGAAATGATAAAATCACCCCGACAGGACATTAAAAAGAGATGTGTCCTTCTTGAAGGCACCAATCCTCAAACACCCTCCACTTACAGTCGTAAAGAGACCTGGTGGAGGAAGCTCTCGCACTCTGAATAGTGTTTATCACCTTCTGAGGGAGTCCCACTGTATTCAGATTGTACCACTCACGGGTCAGGCCCATAGTGCCCCGTGCGTGCTCTGGGCGTGGGTGAAGGATCGCCCTCCCCGCCTGAGACAATCTGTCCCTGCGTGGTGGGGGCTGCCATGGCTGCCCGCACAACAGCTGATATATCTCCGCCAGCCCGTACATTGCGGGCTAGGGCGGAAACATCAGAGTAAGTGTGTGGCGTTGCTCCTTCACTCTGGCCAGAGTTGGGGGTAACAGAGCCAGAGGTGGGAACGCGTACAGAGGACCCGGAGGTCAATCGTGTATGAGTGCGTCCCTGCCTAACAGTGCGTTTAAATCGTGCATTAAAGAGAACAGCTGTCATTGAGCATTTTTTCTGTATGCAAACAGATTTAACGCGGCTCCGCCGTAACGCACCCACAGCGGACTCACGATCCTTGGATGTGGAGTCCAGTCTGCATAGAGTGGTGCACCTTTGGACAGTAGTTCTGTCCCGAGGTGCATCCCTCTCGGTACCTGTGTCGCTCTCAGAGAGAGGAGACGTCTGCCGCTCCAAGGGATCAGTTTGTGTGCCAGTGTGTGTGACTGGAGACAACGCAGCCTCCCTTGGCGGTTCATACACGATATCGTGTTGTCTATCCTCACGAGGACATGGTGTCCTCTGAGAGAAGGCAGGAAGCGTTTTAGGGTGGGGAACACCGCTAAAAGCTCCGAGTAATTTACGTGCGCCCGCTGGAGGTCTCTGCTCTAGAGACCTCTCACCGGGCGACCCTCGTAAATACCCTATCAGCCTGTCTGACATGCGTCCGTGGTGACCACCTTCCGTGAAAGGACAGCACCCGTAGGCGCGTCCCGCACTAGAAAAGTCGGGTGTAGTGCCACTACGCATTACATAATAACCAATACTCTCCGCACGCCGTGGCGCGCGGGGTTTAGTTTTATTATGAGACCCATGTTGAGCAGGTGTTTTACGAGGACATTTGTCTGCGTAATCTGACTCTGCTCTGCGGGCATTATAGATAAAACCCTTCTTTCTAGGAGAGAGAGAGCCTCTCTCTCCAGAATATGGGTTGACTCTCTCTGGGCTTGTGAGAACAGATAAAGTATAACTGTTTTGAGAAGCCCAGGTAGATGTCGTGAGTATCTCCTGCTGTATGCTCCTTAGAGCCAGCTGAGATATCACGCTTACGGCTCCAGCCGGCACTGCGCATGCGCGTGACGGTGGTGCCCTTACAGCTCCAGCCGGCACTGCGCATGCGTGTGACGGTGGTGCCTTCACAGCTCCAGCCGGCACAGCACATGCGTGTGACGGTGGTGCCCTTAAAGCCCCTGCCGGCACTGCGCGTGCGCGTGGCGGTGGTGCCTTCACAGACCCGCCTGTAATCCGCCTTTTGAGAGATGCCGTAGCTGCTCTCAAAAGGGGAAGAATTGGCGGGCTGTTTATTGGTTTTATTGATTTTCTTTTCATGTTTTTGAGCTGCGCCCTCGGCCTGAAGCCTGGATGCGTCAGCGGCAAATGTTTTATGACAGAGGAATCAATCAGCATGTGACATGTGTTTGTGCGGACTTGAGGATGGTGTTTAGGCATCTCTCGAGGCGGCGGGGACACAGTCACGGAGGGGAGAAGGAGGGGCTGTCACGCCGCTCGCTTCTACTTCCTCGACTGCTGGCCAAAATTCTGGGTTGGCTGAGCCTGAGCTGCAGCCGGAACCGGAGATTTTCTCGGCCAACTTGCCCTTGTCTCCAGCCTGGGCTGGGGACTCGGGGTGGGCTGCGACCTCTGCTTGACCGGTGCTTTGAACCGGGCAGAGTTCGCTTGGGTGAAGGACTGCTGCTGCGAGGGCAGCGGCTGGACCCTTCGAGGGAGGCAGAGGTGGAGTGCCTCGTCCTCCTTCTTCTTCGTCTCGCACCTCCTTTGCATGGAGGCGTGAGCGGAGCCGAAAATTCCCTCGGGAACGATGGGCATATCCAGCACATCTTCCCTTTCTCGGTCCGGGAGGTTGGTGAGATTGAGCCATCTCGCTCTTTCCTACACCACCATGATCCCCATGACCTTGCCCGTGACACGGCCTGGACGGCGCAGCGCTGGACACGGAGGCCAATGTCCGTGACCGCTGCCATCTCGTCCAGAGTGGCTGCTCCCGGGCTACCCAACAGGTCCTCGCAGAGCTCCGCTTGGTAGCCTTCAGTAGAAGGTGGGCCGCCACCAGCGGTTCCATGGGCGGAATGCGGAGCAGGCCGAGCCTCTCCATTCCATCGCAAATAACTGCTAACAGAGCACTTATATACTAATAAAGCACTTATATACTAATAAAGGACTGGCTTATCTATAGCCAGTTGAGTAGCACTTGAAATACTTGGCTCTATGAAACCTGATGTACTTATATGATTCTGTTTTCTTCAAGGTTGTGTCTTCCTGGTCGAATGTACTTATTGTAAGTCGCTTTGGATAAAAGCGTCAGCTAAATGCAATGTACTGTAATGTAATGTAATGCAATCCAGGGAGGAGGCATCCTGGATTGGGACCTTGTTGCTGAAGGGCCGGTCTCTCCACGAGACCGACACTTCATCCAACATTTCCGGAAACACCGGGAGGAGTTGCCTCCCTTTGCCCGCTGTTTGGGGAAGATGCTTCCCCTCGTAGCGGGACCTTGAGCTCTCCTTGGCCATTTCAGGCCACGGAACGTTGAGTCTGACCGCAGCGCGTTTGCACACGGCCTGCAGGTCCATGCTCAGACCGGGCGAAGCTGGTGTGCTGTCGCCCGGGAGAGCACCGTTCCCGCGTGTCTTGTCGTCACCGGGTCCCGGCCTGTCAGGGCGCGGGATCCCAGTTCTGAGGCCATCGCTGACGATGAGCCCCAGACCGACACGGAGAGGGGTTCGCTCTCTGTGGCAGACGCCCCCGTGTCTTGACTGCCGGCCGGCGGGTCCATGGACATGGGGGGGTCCTGTTCCGACAGGCTAGCTTGTCTCGCTAGCCGTCGGCGGAGGCTCTTGACGGTGAAGCGGACACAATGTCCGCATCAGCCGGGGTTGTCGATAGCGCCTCGGGCGTGTTCCAGCCCGAGGCAGGACAAACAGACCTGGTGTGTGTCTGTGCCCGAGATCTTCAACCCGCAGCCGCAGAGTCGAGCCACCGAGTCGAGCCACCGAGTCGAGCCACCGAGTCCCTGACTCCTCTGGTGTGAGGGAGAGGGGCGTCCATCTTTGTCGCCTCGTGGCGTGGAGAGGGCCCGCTCTCGACAGGTGGGACGGGAAAAAAAGGTATTACCACCTTGTCCTTAATCCGGGGAAAGAGGACGGTGTGGGTCTTTTAATCCCGGAGAATACTGACTGGTGTGGAAGTATGCTCCTCTTTTAATCCTTTTCCCCTCCGTGGGGAAGAGAAAAGAAAAAACTTCCTCGCTACCGTGGTGTCAGTAGAGAGGGAGCGAGCTAGCAACAGGTGTGTTGCTAGCTTGAAAAAATCGGACTTACCTTACTTTCTCGTAGAGAAGGGCGAGGTCGATTTATTTCCAAGTACTAACAGCGTTAGTACTACCGTCTTCCTGCGAAGCAGAAGGAGTAGCCGGCGAGCGCCCGTCAACCGAAAAAGTATTTGGGTACAGTCTGTGGACAGTGAAGCTTGCCCGGCTACTGTAGAGATGTGCTCTGAAGCGAGAAGAGGTGTTTGAATGACGCATGCGTTGTGGCGCAAGCTACTTATAGGGGGTGATTTCCCCTGACTCTTACGTCAAGATCACCAGCCAATCAGGATTGGCGTAATGAGATTGATGCTTTTGTTTGCTCCGCGATGAGGCGCATCCCATAGTGAGACATCGAACGGAGTGTTATGAATGAGAACTGGATTTGAACGGGTCCACCCCGTCCCCAGAACTACACATGCTGACTATTGTGTGTTTTGCAACATGTTCTCTATCTATGGCACGTCTCTACTGGGAATTGTTGTTTTAAAAGACGTTTTCGTATTTCCCATAATAAGAAGTTGCCAGTATTAAACTGTGTACATCCCTGGAGGTTTAGGGGATAGGAAACACTCAAATGTAAAACATATAATTAATAAATGGGTGAAAATTGCTTGTGCCCATAATGGGCAGCATTAATATATACCCACACGACAGCTCGGTTCACAACCGAGTGTGAAGCGGCTGGGATGAGGATCAGCACCTCCAAATCTGAGGCCATGGTTCTCAGCAGGAAACCGATGGACTGTCCACTCCAAGTAGGGAATGAGTCCTTACCCCTAGTGAAGGAGTTCAAGTATCTCGGTGTCTTGTTCTCGAGTGAGGGAACAATGGAGCGTGAGATGGGCCGGAGAATCGGAGCAGCGGGAGCGGTACTGCAGTCGCTTTACCGCACCGTTGTGACGAAAAGGGAGCTGAGCCAGAAGGCAAAGCTCTCTGTCTACCGGGCCATTTTCGTTCCTACCCTCACCTATGGTCATGAAGGATGGGTCATGACCGAAAGAACGAGATCGCGGATACAAGCGGCCTAGATGGGTTTTCTCCGCCGGGTGGCTGGTGTCTCCCTTAGGGATAAGGTGAGAAGTTCGGTCATCAGGGAGGGACTCGGAGTTGAGCCGCTCCTCCTTTGCGTCGAAAGGAGCCAGTTGAGGTGGTTCGGGCACCTAGTTAGGATGCCAACTGGGCGCCTCCCTAGGGAGGTGTTCCAGGCACGTCCAGCTGGGAAGAGACCAAGGGGTAGACCTAGGACCAGGTGGAGGGATTATATCTCTTCGCTGGCCTGGGAGCGCCTTGGGATCCCCCAGTCAGAGCTGGTTGATGTCGCCAGGGAAAAGAAAGTTTGGGGCTCTCTGCTGGAACTGCTACCCCCGCGACCCGACCACGGATAAGCGGGAGAAGATGGATGGATGGATGGATGGATGGATGGATGGATGGATGGATGGATGACAGCTAAGGTCAGAAGAGCTTTATTTAGCAGCTGGTCTTATGTCTGTGACCCCTCCTGTTGTTAATTGATAAGGCTGAAACATGCACTTGTCATGGTTCAGAGGCACATTTTGCAAATATGGCAGTAGCCATCGATCATCTTAAGATAAGATATACTTTATTGATCCCAAGTTGGACACATTTGCGTTACATCAGCATGTGTAACAGTTGTATGCAGTGGTGTTTATTTGTAAATCATTTAGTGTATAATCACACAAATTCTGTGTTTTATATTTAATAATTCTGTGTTCTTTATTTATTGAGTATTCAATACCTGACTAGGTCAGAGATGAAAAACTTGGGTAGCAGGTTCCTCAACAGTGCATTACAAGACATCTATCAAGTGTGTATACCAATACACTATACACTATACAATACTGTCGTATTCTGCACATTTCTTATACTATCTACATACATCTTATAAGAGTATAATACATATGTATAATATCAGTTAAAATAAGTGCTTAAACATACAGTATACTGTAACATTGCAGGAAAGCAATATATCAGTACTTTGTCAGGCTTAATATGTATACCCCCAAAGCTTTTTTCTTATTCAAAATAAGACCTTAACCTAAAGTATTCTTTAATGTTTAAATAAAGCCTTATTAGTGTGTCTGTCTATGTCTCCTATTAATATCTAATAATAAAAATAATACATTTCAATAACGTGCTTTAACCACCAGGTGTCCCTTTCTATCAGCTGTGCACCCTTATGGTGTAAATATACCAATATACCGATTGGATCAAATATAAAAGTCAGCCGAATTAGTATTGATAGCCTACTGCAAGGAGACTTATATTGTGAAGAGAAATTGAAGATTGTGTTTAATTGCTGATATATTTATGATCCACGTCACATATTCAGTTTCGGCGGCAGTTCCTCATGTTTGTCTAGAAGTCTTCTCATCAGGGCTCTATAAATCGCGAACTACGGCAGATATGTAATATTTAATGCAGCCGAACCGTGTATTACAATGCCGTTATGTGATGACCTCCAAAGAGAAAAGCAAGCAAACTCGGAATAAAGTATTATTATTATGTTTTTAAATGTTTTCGGATTAACATCGATGTAATACATTAATGTAGCCTTTGTTTCTGCTAAAAGAGGTGTCAACCAGCTGGGGCAACAAGAAAATCGGCGAAATCGAGTGTGACTATTAAAAAACAAATCATTATTATATCAGGGTTGCCAACTTTGGGTACCTGGCTGGAGTGAGATTTTGATATCATGGGTTTAATTACACATATGCGCACTAAATGACTGCTGTCGTGTCAGTAGCGGGACCTTAGCATATATATAGGATATATATACAATATATACAAATACACAATATTGGACACAGACTATAAAGGGCACAAAGTTTCATTCACTAATGAAAATCAAACACATGTTTGTTTCCACTGTTTTATTGTGTGCCCCGTTGTGTGCCCCGTCGCGATAAGCAATTAATTGACTTATCGTACGATAAATAAAAATGAACTCGATAACTTTTCTGACCTCAATAAATTGCCATTTACATGAGGATGTGACTAGCAGTTTGAAAGGATGTACTTGAATTATTATTATTATTATATATTATCATTATGTCAGTGGTCTAAAATGGTCAAACAACGGTGCAGACAATATTATTGTTTATCGCAATAATTTTCGGGAAAATGTATCCAACAAAATTAATTATCGTGAGAGGCCTATACGTGAAACACACAAACAAATCGACAGACTTACTCCAAACTGCCAAATATATTAATTAACGCACTCTCATATACTCTTTGACTCTATTTTGGCCTAGTAGAACAATAAGCAGCAGACTTTTACTTTTTTATCATTTCTACTGGACCTTAGATCTGCGCATGCGCAATATGGGTCGGGGATTGACCAACCGGCTCCCACTGCTCTGCTGTCTGAACGTTGTTAAGAGTGGTGGGGGCGGGGAGGGAGCGGATCGACAGCTTGAGCAGCTGTCAACTCAACATTGTAAATAACCAACCAAAAACGATCGCAGGTTCATCTTGTTTTTGGCGTGAGAATAGTTTGGGCAGCGTGAGAGCGTGACATTGAGAGTGAAAGCGTGTGTCACACGCCAGATGCGTGAGAGTTGGCAACCCTAATTATATTAATATTGACAATAACAACCGACCGTCGGGGTAGCATTTGCCGGGGAGCGTTCTCATGGCGTCTATTATCAACGCTATGGGAGGTCTATGGGACACCCTGCCCGTTGAAAACTGACTCTCAAGGGGTACCCTGTGCGTAATACAGTGACAGGGAGGGGCCCTGACCGACCATCAATATGTGACGGGTTGGGAGTGAGAACGTGTTGATTGAAGTCAATGGAGAGAGAAAACTTATCTTTCGATCCCGTTTGAATTGTGCCATGAATTACACATATGATGTTTTTCAATCTTAAAAAATAATTTCCATGTCAAAAAAGTCACAGTTTGTCGTAAAACTGTTGAAATATAAGACTATGAAAAATACGCAACTACAGTAGAAAGACTAAAAATCCCAGAGTAAGTGATGTCATAATTGTTTTCCTCCGCTAAATATAAGAGATAGCTAAGATAAGATAACTTTAACAAGATGCCTGTGTGCTTAGTAGCCTACCAGGTTGTTATAATACCAGCAATGGGTCTTGCTCGTTCTTTCGCTTCCCGTCTGATGAAAGGACCAGAAGTAGCTGGCTGGATCAAGTTAGCTACCTAGCTAGTAGCAAGCAAGTTAGTTAGCATTACAGTCTTAGCCTTGTCATTTTTATTAGCCTTAACATCAAGTAACCCAAAATGTTAAAGAATAAGAGTAGTAGTCATATTTCGTGAACCCTTGAAGAGTGCTGTCACAGCGGTGTGATCATTCTATAATACACCATTTAAGCCCGGGGGAGAAAGGCTAACGCTAACGCTACATTAGCATCGGCGATCTGTTCTACTTCATGCTATCTGCACAAATGGTTGACATTAAACATTAAAAAGATCAGGCAGTTCAGAGAGAATCAAAGGAAGGCAGGCAGACAGGCAGCTTTGCATGACATTCTTCTGGACGTGTTTCATTGTGTTGATAGCAGAGGTGTGGACTCGAGTCACATGACTTGGACTCGAATCAGACTCGAGTCACCAATTTGATGACTTGAGACTCGACTTGACAAAATCACAAAACACTTGCGACTCGACTTGGACTTGAACACCAATGACTCGGGACTTGACTTGGACTTGAGCCTTCTGACTTGAGGTGACTTGATCATTTAATTCAGAGGTCTCCAACACGCCGATCGCGAGCTGCCGTTAGAAGAGCAGATTCCCGTCGGGGAGAGCAGATTTTATTTAGCTGGGCCACCATGCGGCCAATCATATGCGAGGACACACTAGGATCATACCATTATGTGAAAGAAGGGTGGGGGGCACAGCAGGTGTAGTGGTACAGGCCAGCTGCACAGAGCGACGGGGAGACGGATTTAAATGCAAGTGCGTCGGAAAAAGTCAAGAAATGAGCAAAAACCGAAAAAAGAAGCAGCATCTGGCTGCATTTCAATGATATTGGAGAAAGCAAAGCTGAGTGCAGGAGTTGTAAAATGAAAATAACCTTTTTTGGTTACCTTTATTTTGGTAACTGTCAGAGGAGGGAGAATTTCAGATCTTGTACTTGAGTACAAAAGTACCAGAGTGTAGGAATACTCGGTTACAATAAAAAGTCCTGCATTCAAAATGTTACAAGTAAAAGTACAAAAGTATTAGCATCAAAATATAGTTAAAGTACCACCTGCAGAGGGATCTAGATGCCGGTGTTCTCTTCCCCATAGAGACCGCCTGGCTGCACATTATCCCTGGCATAAAGATAGATAGTGGGTCCCTTATAACATGTTGTACACAGTGATACACATTCTGGTTACCTCAACATCAGGGATTTTATACATTAAACTCCTTCTGAATCAAACCGCCACGGTAGCCTTACCTTATTGTTCCCTCTTAAAATAGAAAAAAACACGTTACTTTACCAGCAGAGAGAAAATTGATTATTAAATTGTTAATGTGACTAATAAAGAGCAATTTGAGTATTAAGTATTATTCTGTTGATCAATGTCATTACATTTGGTGAAAAACACATAATGACTTGTTTATGACTCGTTTTGTCAAAGTTTAGGACTTGGACTTGACTTGAACTTGCCCAACCTGACTTGAGACTTGACTTGGACTTGAGCGCAAAGACTTGAGACTTGACTCGGACTTGAGCGCAAAGACTTGAGACTTGACTTGGACTTGCAAAACAATGACTTGGTCCCACCTCTGGTTGATAGTGAGGGTCAGTGGAGTTTCTATATTGTAACGTTCACAAGGTGAGTCGGAAACAGGCTTCTCGTTATTAGGCTTTAATAACAGATGTTCTTTACAGATGATCACAGGTACAGGTACATTGTGGGGGTTCTACCTCACACTTCCCACACTGACTTAACTCCTACCCCTACACATATATATATAGCAGTGTCTACGTCACGCTGTCTCCACGCTGTCTCCACGCTGTCCACTGACACGCTGGTCTCCACGCTGGTCTCCACGCTGGTCTCCACGGAAGACGGCGACATTCCCGCGTCTCTAGCCATCTTCACCGCCGACTCTCTCAGGCGCTCTCTCGCCTCCCGTGCACTCATGAACTCCCCGCTCATGTCCTTCGACCACCCGCATGCTCCCTCTTCCTCTCCATCACTACTTTCCTGCTTCACTCCCATCTTGCTGAACTTTTCCATCTCTGGTAGCTTCCCGGCTAGCTCCGTGACGCAGTTACGGACTCCCGTCAGGATAGACGTCCTCCGTTCGAAAAGTCACTTCTGACACCAATGTAACGTTCACAAGGTGAGTCGGAAACAGGCTTCTCGTTATTAGGCTTTAATAACAGATATTCTTTACAGATGATCACAGGTACAGGTACATTGTGGGGGTTCTACCTCACACTTCCCACACTGACTTAACTCCTACCCCTACACATATGTATATAGCAGTGTCTACGTCACAACTCCCCGCCCTCCCCCGTCCGCTCCCCCAACCACAGGCCCGCACCTCAACCAGCATCACTGTGCAGCTCTATGATTGGCAGAGAGACAGGGGATGCCTGAGTGACACCCTGAACATCCTATGCAGGATCGCTACAATATGTACAAAAGTGGTGGGGCACAAAAAACTTAGATGTCTATATATAAGCTTCTGCAGTGAGGTTCATGGCTGGTGAGGTACTGGCACTGACTCTTCAGGTTTACAAATATTATATTTTGACCTAAATCAAAATATAATATTACTTTCAAAAGCCTCTTTAGTCTGATGCTTCAATTAATTTTAAACAGACAGTTCAACAGAAGGATACCCAAAACATGTCATTTTATCATTTAAATATTAAATTGTTCTCTCTTAGTAAGATCCCATTTTCAATCAAATTGCGGTCTTACCTTGACTTGAAGATGAAGTCCATTTGCCTATCCTTCTGGACAAAAATCTCTATTACTTTTTTGTAAAAGTTGTTATGATTCTGTTTAGTTGTATTTTTGTTGTGTGCTTTTGTGTGCTATTTCCTGTCTCACCCCTCTCTTCTCTGTGTTCCTCTGCAGGGCTGGTGTGTGACAGGGAGTTGGCTGGCTCCTCCCAGTAGCAGACGAGGCACACCTGTTTCCACTCACCTCTTTACCTGTAGATATAAAAGCCCGGTCCTCATGCCACTTCCCTGCCAGATAATTCCTCTGTGTTTCGACCCTCCGGTGTGTCTCGCTGCTCTCCTCGTTGTTTGGATTATTGTTTGGATTTTTGCCAGCCAACTTCCTGACTCCACTGCCGTATTTTTTTGTTCTCTGCTTGAATAAAGCTTTTTGTTTATCGACCATCTCTCTCCAGTCTTTTGCTTTGGGGTCCAAAATCCTATAGGCCGTAACAAAAGTCCTCCTTATCTTCTTGTAGTTTCAAAAGTCTATCATAAATCTAAATGATGGATTTATGATTCGAAAATTATAAAAGTAGGGTAGACATGTGGATATTATCCGGCTGAACAAAACGTGCATTTATCTAACAGCTACGTTTCCCACAGATCTTATTTTGAGCTATTTTCTAAAATCCTATGGAGAAATCTCATTGCTTTTTTGTGGAGGGAAGCCATGCGCAGCTTACTTCCTCGTTTTAGGACGCGTCTCTCTCCTCCTCTTCACCTGCTCTTCACACACCACACTTTTCACGGCACACAGCCAATCAGCTCTGAATTATGTGAGATGGGAGGTGGGGCTATGATAATCTTTCTCTCTCCATTGACTTCAATACATACTTTTTCCAAAATAAGGTCCCATGGAGCCCCCCGGAAGGGGAGGGACTTCGCCACTCTATAGAGAGGCGAAGTCCCTCCCTTTCCGGTCAGCAACGAGCCTCACAACTTCCCGACCAATCAGAGCACACTGGGCTCACAGGGAGGGGGGGGGGGGGCAGGAGCCCCAACAAGCCCCAACAAGCCCCAACAAGCCGTTTAGGACAGAGAGTGAATACCGGTGAATACACATACTATACAGCAGGGGTGGGGAACCTCCGGCCCCCGGGCCGTATACGGCCCGCGAGACCATTTGGTGTGGCCCTCGAGGTAATTTATAAACACACGCAAAAAAGAAAAAAATTAAAGAAATCTAGACCGCAACATAATTAAACAAGTGAGTGCCTGTTTTTCCTGGCCAAGGTCAGGGTCCTTGAACACAACACAAGTCTAACGTGTCATCACGTGGTATATGTCTCGTCTGACAGGGGTGCAGTTCTGACGGAGAGCACCAGAACGCCGCTCCGGCACTTCCAAAAATTGCAGTACCCATAATAAGGAGCCGTACACATGCTGCAGTTTTTGCGTGGCTGTGTCTTTAGTTGAAAGCCCAGTGGCGATCTGTCCATCTGTCATACAGTCAATAACTGTGTTGTTATCATTAGCATCTGGTTAGCTAGCTATGCTAACGAATATAAGAAGCTTTTTCTACAACCAGTGAGGTAAAGGCACATCTTTATATGATCATTATAGATATAAAAAAACAAGAGAATAAAGTAAACGGGTATAAAATACAGTAAAAAAAAGTTGTTATTAATAAACAAGAATCAGTTTGAAAGGGGAGTGATTTGTAAAATATCCAAAAAGAAAATCTGCTTACAGTTCTGTTTCATAATAGGTGTTGAGAGATGGAGCATGCCCCCGGACCCTGGAGGTTAGGTCCCCCCCACTTAAATCATGTTCACATGGATAGGAAACTAAATGTCTAAATTCTGTTTTGGTGGTCATGCCACAACCGTGCATGTGCATGCATGCGCGAGTCATGGTAAGATATCTGGATTCAGAGGTTGCTTTTTCTTTGCACAGCATGAAAGAAAGGTGAAATGAGTGGGCTGTGATTTTAATATTTTTAAGCAGAGGTCAATAATTTGTACGGCCCTCGGAGGATGTTGAAAACATTGAAATGGCCCTTGAGAGGAAAAAGGTTCCCCACCCCTGCTATACAGAGATGCTGTATGAGAAGCCAATGTGAATTTGGAAAATTGCACAGTATACATTTATTTTAGTAGACCTCAACAATGGAATTATGATCTGTAGAAATGGCCATGACATGGGCCCTTTAAGTACTTTAACGCTAGGTTTCTGTGGCTTAGTGTTATGATTCTGTTTAGTTGTATTTTTGTTGTGTGCTTTTGTGTGCTATTTCCTGTCTCACCCCTCTCTTCTCTGTTTTCCTCTGCAGGGCTGGTGTGTGACAGGGAGTTGGCTGGCTCCTCCCAGTAGCAGACGAGGCACACCTGTTTCCACTCACCTCTTCACCTGTAGAGATAAAAGCCCGGTCCTCATGCCACTTCCCTGCCAGATAATTCCTCTGTGTTTCGACCCTCCGGTGTGTCTCGCTGCTCTCCTCGTTGTTTGGATTATTGTTTGGATTTTTGCCAGCCAACTTCCTGACTCCACTGCCGTATTTTTTGTTCTCTGCTTGAATAAAGCTTTTTGTTTATCGACCATCTCTCTCCAGTCTTTTGCTTTGGGGTCCAAAATCCTATAGGCCGTAACAGAATTATCTGGCCAAAGCATGGACCCCGCAGAGACTGAAAGATTGAAGCAAGCTATTTCGACACAGGGAGCTCGTGTGGGGCAGCACGAACAAGCCCTACAAAGTATCATGGAATCCCTCCACAACCTTAATACCGGTTTCACTCAACTCAACGGCCGCTTGGACCAGTCTTTCACCCAGCTCAACACTCTGACGGCTCCAGCTCCTGCGCCACCGCCTCCAGCTCCTGAGATTCCAGTCATTCATCCCGGCCAACCCCGTGAACCATTCATCTCCACCCCTGTGAGGTATTCAGGTGATTCAGGGACATGCAGTCAGTTTCTTCACCAGTGCTCCATAGTTTTTGATCAGCAGCCTTTAACTTACTCCTCTGACAGAACTAGAGTAGCTTTCGTTATGAGTTTGTTATCAGGTAAAGCAGCTGCATGGGCGGTAGCCATAGCCAAGAGTAACCCAGCTATCTATAACTCCTTTCCTGTGTTTGAGACCGAGATGTATCGAGTGTTTGACCACCCGCTTCAGGGTAAGGAGGCTGGTAATCGGCTCCTTTCTTTACGCCAGGGTTCTGAGTCAGTCTCCACTTACTCAATTGATTTCCGCATTCTCGCAGCAGAGAGCGGGTGGGATGAGACGGCTCTACAGATAGTTTTTTCCTGTGGATTAAACGAGGAGTTAAAGGACGAGCTAGCTGCTCGAGATGAGAGTTCGTCCCTTGAGGAGTTAATTTCTTTGGCCATTCGCTTGGATAATCGCCTCCGTGAGAGGCGTAGGGAGAGAACAGACAGGCAGAGATTCCCTCTCCCCTTTTCCCAACCCAAGTCACCATGTCCGCCTGGACAGTCTGCACCTCCTCACCAACGCCTGGAGCCTTTCTCCTACCGGGACCCACCCACCGTCTCCTCATCCCTAAGCCCAGAGGAGCCTATGCAGCTGGGGAGAATGAGGCTTTCACCTGCTGAACGGGAACGCCGTTTCCTCCAGAGGCTCTGCATATACTGTGGTCAGGCTGGCCACATTCGAGCCAACTGTTCCGCTCGGCCAAAAGAGCAGGCTCAGCAGCCGGGGGAGGGGCGCTGGTGAGCCATACTTCTGTCTCCCCTTCCCACGCTAATCGTCTCCAGTTAAAGGGTACGGTTTCTAGTTCTCAAGTTTCCCTTCCTCTCCAAGTCTTAGTTGATTCAGGGGCTGATGAACATTTTATTGACTCTGACCTGGTTTTCCAGTCTAATCTCCCCTCAGAACTCCTTCCCGAGCCCAAGAACATTTTTTCCCTTGATGGTAGGCTTCTTGCCCGTGTAACTCACCGTACTGCCCCAGTGTCATTGTTACTCTCAGGTAATCATCACGAGACCATTTCCCTGTATCTCATTCCCTCACCCCTTTCTCCGCTGGTGTTAGGTCTCCCCTGGCTTAAACTCCACAACCCACACATAGACTGGGCCACCTTATCCATCGTCAATTGGAGTTTGTTCTGCCACTCTCACTGTTTACACTCTGCCATCCCCACCACTGTTACTTCAAAACCTGTTCCCCCCAGACCTGTTGACCTCACGTCAGTTCCCTCTGAGTATCATGACCTCCAGGAGGTTTTCAGCAAGGATCGTGCCCTGTCTCTACCACCTCATCGACCTTATGACTGTGGCATTGACTTGCTCCCCGGTGCTCCCTTGCCTTCGAGCAGACTTTATAATATCTCCAAGCCGGAGAGGGAGGCCATGGAGACTTATATCACTGACTCTGTTGCTACTGGTCTCATTCGCCCTTCTCGCTCTCCATTGGGGGCAGGGTTTTTTTTTGTTGACAAGAAGGATAAGACTCTACGCCCCTGTATTGATTTCAGGGGCTTGAATGACATTACTGTAAAGAATAAGTATCCTCTTCCGCTCATAGACTCAGCTTTTGGTTTCCTCCATCAAGCCACCATCTTCTCTAAGTTGGACCTCCGAAATGCCTACCACCTAGTTAGGATAAGGGAGGGCGACGAGTGGAAGACTGTGTTTAAGACGCCCCTGGGACATTTTGAATATTTAGTTATGCCTTTTGGGTTAACTAACGCCCCTGCTGTGTTTCAGACACTCATTAACGATGTCCTTCGTGATATGCTTAACAGATTTGCCTTTGTATCTTGATGATATCCTCATTTTCTCTCGTGACCCCCAAGAACATGTCCAACACATGAGGTTGGTGCTGCAGAGACTCCTGGAGAACAGACTTTATGTTAAGGCTGAGAAGTGTGCCTTTCATGTTTCCTCTGTTTCATTCCTGGGTTTTGTGGTGGAGAAGGGACAGGTCAGAGCCGACCCTGCCAAAGTCATGGCAGTGGCCGAATGGCCCACTCCTACAACGAGAAAGCAACTCCAAAGGTTTCTTGGTTTTGCCAACTTTTACCGCAGGTTTATTCGTGACTATAGTCGAGCAGCCGCCCCACTCACCAAGCTCACCTCAGTTAAAGTTCCCTTTGTGTGGTCATCTGAAGCTGAGGCTGCTTTTGCCATGTTGAAGTGTTTGTTTTCCTCTGCTCCTGTGTTATCTCACCCTGATTCTTCAGCCCCTTTCGTGGTCGAAGTGGATGCCAACTCTCGCCAGGCTCGATGGGCACTTTTTCTGGGCCGGTTCAGCTTCACCCTCACCTATCGGCCAGGCTCACGGAACATCAAGGCAGATGCCCTGTCACGTCAGTTCGCTACTCCGGTTGAGGAGCCATCCGCAGGAACCATTCTTCCTTCCTCCTGTGTGGTGGGAGTAGCCAGGTGGGAGGTTGAGAGGGTGGTCCTGGAGGCACAAGAGGACCATCCAGCTCCTGAGGGTTGTCCACCGGGTTGGCTGTTCGTTCCACCGCACGCCAGATCTTCAGTGCTCCAGTTGGGACATGATTCTAAGATAGCTTGCCATCCAGGAGCACTCTAGGCCTCATCCAACAACGCTTCTGGTGGCCCTCCATGTCCTCTGACGCCAAGAAGTATGTCGCCGCCTGCTCCATCTGCGCCCGCAGTAAGGCATCCCACCGCGCCCCTGCTGGTCTTCTCCGCCCTCTTCCCATTCCTCATCGGCCTTGGTCTCACATCGCCATGGACTTCGTGACGGGTCTTCCCCCATCGGAAGGAAATACAGTTATCCTGACGATTGTTGACCGCTTTTCCAAGGCCGTACACTTCGTTCCCCTACCTAAGTTACCTTCTGCTCTGGAGACTGCTACACTAATCACCCAGCATGTTTTTAGATTGCATGGCATTCCTCTGGACATTGTTTCTGACAGGGGTCCGCAATTTGCCTCTCGAGTCTGGAAGGCCTTTTGCCAGGCATTGGGGGCGTCGGCCAGTCTGTCATCAGGTTACCACCCGCAGACCAACGGCCAGACTGAGCGTGCGAATCAGGACCTGGAGGCAGCCCTTCGCTGTGTCTCTTCTCACCATCCAGTCTCCTGGGCCTCCCACCTGCCTTGGGTTGAATATGCCCACAACTCCCTGGTTTGCTCCGCCACAGGAATGTCTCCATTCATGGCTTCTGTTGGGTTCCAACCCCCTCTCTTCCCCGCCCAGGAGAGGGATGTGGCAGTCCCCTCAGTACAGGGGCATCTTCGGCGGGCCCGCAGAGTCTGGCATGAAGCTCGGGCAGCTCTCGTTCGCACTGCTGCTCGCAACCAGAGGCTTGCAGACCACCATCGCACTCCAGCCCCGGACTACCAGCCCGGTCAGAAGGTCTGGCTGTCCTCCCGTGATCTGCCACTCCAGACTGACTCCCGCAAACTGGCACCCAGGTACATTGGCCCGTTTGTCATTGAACGGATTATTAACCCCGCTGTGGTTAGGCTCAAGCTGCCTGCTGCCTTGAATGTCCACCCATCATTTCATGTCTCACTTCTCAAACCAGTTTCCTCCAGTCCTCTGAGCCCTCCGGCCGAGCCCCCTCCTCCCCCCCGGAGTATTGACAATCATCCTGCTTTCACCGTCCAGCGGTTGTTGGATGTACGAAGGCGAGGCCGGGGGTTCCAGTACTTGGTGGATTGGGAGGGGTACGGACTAGAGGAGCGTCAATGGGTCTCCCGCTCCCTGATTTTGGACCCTGCTCTCCTTAGGGACTTTTATGAGAGGTACCCGGACAGGCCTGGTAGGACGCCAGGAGGCGTCCGTTGAGGGGGGGGTACTGTTATGATTCTGTTTAGTTGTATTTTTGTTGTGTGCTTTTGTGTGCTATTTCCTGTCTCACCCCTCTCTTCTCTGTTTTCCTCTGCAGGGCTGGTGTGTGACAGGGAGTTGGCTGGCTCCTCCCAGTAGCAGACGAGGCACACCTGTTTCCACTCACCTCTTCACCTGTAGATATAAAAGCCCGGTCCTCATGCCACTTCCCTGCCAGATAATTCCTCTGTGTTTCGACCCTCCGGTGTGTCTCGCTGCTCTCCTCGTTGTTTGGATTATTGTTTGGATTTTTGCCAGCCAACTTCCTGACTCCACTGCCGTATTTTTTGTTCTCTGCTTGAATAAAGCTTTTTGTTTATCGACCATCTCTCTCCAGTCTTTTGCTTTGGGGTCCAAAATCCTATAGGCCGTAACACTTAGAACTAAAACATTGTAAGCTGTGTGTAGAGAAAATCATCATGAAACCTAACAACTTTTACAGGATGTATGTAATCAAATTAAACGATATACTCTCAAAGTCTCATAAACCTTTATCCATCCTGGGGAAAGTTATTGAGCACACAAGCTCTCTACACAATTGTACATTAACATGTTCAGTCACACTGCAGCCTTCTGCTGTTGAACACTGTAGCACCTTACTTTTTGCTCACGGAACAGCTGCCATATACCCTAAACTAATTGTAATTGTGTATTGTTAAGTAAACATAATTATATCATCTTCAAACAGAAATCTGGCTTGTTGAATTTAACCTGTGCCTTTGTTAAAATCCCCCTTGTTTTGCAATGACCATTAGTTTCCCATTCATCTTGTTTTTTCTTTTTTATCTGTTTAGTCCAGTGGTTCTCAAACTTTTTCTGTCAGGCCCCCCTTTTGGAGAAAAAAAGAAGTCTGGCCCCCCAACACAAATAGTCACATAGCCTAATGGGCCAAGTTAACATGTATTCAAAGTAAACACATCAATATGAATGTGAGCATTCCTTTCAAAAAAATAAAAAATCACTTTGCTAGAACAGTGATAATAAAACAATGCGCCATAAGTCTGTGTGCTCAAAAAATAAATACATAATATAATTGTGCAATCCCTTTGCTAGAACAAGAACTTATAATACTTTGCCACTTTGCAATCTGTGCAAAAAAATTAAAAGAAAGAAAATGCTGATATTTGGCAGGAAAGTGTGTCTTATCACAGCATTAGTGGCTGCAATGAGCCTGTTTGGCACTGCACATTTCTTCAAAATGGGGTTGCAGGCTCATTGGCGGTGCCAAAGATTTTCTTACCGGTCGCTACAGTTTAATTTTCTACTGCAACACTCCCCACACGCACATACACAGTGTACCCGCGACTGTTACAATGAAGGCTCGATCATCAGCTCACGGCATATACACTGAACAAAAATATAAATGCAACACTTTTGTTTTTGCTCCCATTTTTCATGAGATGAACTCAAAGATCTAAAACATTTTCTATATACACAAAATAACCATTTCTCTCAAATATTGTTCACAAATCTGAAAAAATCTGTGATAGTGAGCACTTCTCCTTTGCCGAGATAATCCATCCCACCTCACAGGTGTGGCATATCAAGATGCTGATTAGACAGCATGATTATTGCACAGGTGTGCCTTAGGCTGGCCACAATAAAAGGCCACTCTGAAACGTGCAGTTTTGCTTTATTGGGGGGGTCTGGGGGGGTCCGAAAACCAGTCAGTATCTGGTGTGACCACCATTTGCCTCACGCAGTGCAACACATCTCCTTCGCATAGAGTTGATCAGGTTGTTGATTGTGGCCTGTGGAATGTGGGTCCACTCCTCTTCAATGGCTGTGCCAAGTTGCTGGATATTGGCAGGAACTGGAACACGCTGTCGTATACGCCGATCCAGAGCATCCCAAACATGCTCAATGGGTGACATGTCCGGTGAGTATGCTGGCCATGCAAGAACTGGGATGTTTTCAGCCTCCAGGAATTGTGTACAGATCCTTGCAACATGGAGCCGTGCATTATCATGCTGCAACATGAGGTGATGGTCGTGGATGAATGGCACAACAATGGGCCTCAGGATCTCGTCACGGTATCTCTGTGCATTCACAATGCCATAAATGCAATAAAATGCACCTGTGTTCGTCGTCCATAACATACGCCTGCCCATACCATAACCCCACCACCACCATGGGCCACTCGATTCACAACATTGACATCAGAAAACCGCTCACCCACACAACCCCACACACGCTGTCTTCCATCTGCCCTGCACAGTGAAAACCGGGATTCATCCGTGAAGAGAACACCTCTCCAACGTGCCAGACGTCATCGAATGTGAGCATTTGCCCACTCAAGTCGGTTACGACGACGAACCATGGTTTCTTCCCCATGGTACTGTGACCATGGCAGGCTGACCATGGTGGACCATGGTTTCCGGAGTTGACATTGTGACCATGGTAGGCTGACCATGGTTGACCATGGTTTCTTCCCCATGGTACTGTGACCATCATGGTATTTTGTGGTCAACCATGGTATTACCATGGTTGGCAATGGAATACCATGGTGACCATGGTCAACCATGGTTACGTTTCGCAGGGGTGGTGGACATTCCTGCTGTCAGCATGCCAATTGCACGCTCCCTCAAAACTTGCGACATCTGTGGCATTGTGCTGTGTGATAAAACTGAACATTTTAGAGTGGCCTTTTATTGTGGCCACCTGTGCAATAATCATGCTGTCTAATCAGCATCTTGATATGCCACACCTGTGAGGTGGGATGGATTATCTCGGCAAAGGAGAAGTGCTCACTATGACAGATTTTTTCCGATTTGTGAACAATATTTGAGAGAAATGGTTATTTTGTGTATATAGAAAATGTTTTAGATCTTTGAGTTCATCTCATGAGAAATGGGAGCAAAAACAAAAGTGTTGCATTTATATTTTTGTTCAGTGTAGGTGTAAGCAGGGGTGAAGTGCTATTTTTATAGGTGGTGTGTGGACCTAACATCCACACACCACATTGGGCATGGTCCCCCGGGAAGATTTAAAAAAAATATTGAAGTCAAATGCATCAATCTGGTCAACACACTCTCACTCCCTAAGCGTCCAATAGCGACGTTTGGTCAGTGTCCGTGGCGTCCAATTGTGACGCTCCTAGGACCTTCAGCGTCATAAAGGGACGCAAATAGCTTTCAACTGATTGCAATGTATTCCCATCTGCGTCGGGATTTGACGCTCATGGAAGCACGGCATTCGTTTATGCAGGCTGCCCTTAAAGGCAATGTGAGCGTCCATTCCCATTGGATAACGGAGAATTGTACACCCGGAAGTAAGTATTCCTCTTACTGTCGATTGATTTTACAGTGATATCTGCACTACTCATCGACTAAAAAACACCAGATTATCCTTGTTAATTACACAACATTGATTGGTTTAAATTGTGTGCAATGCTTTTGTATTTTTCCCCTTCGATTCGGAGAAACAAATATTTTTTCTGAGTAAAGGATGGCAGAAGACACTACACTACCCAGAATCCCCAGCTATCGTTTGGACTACACCATGTGCTCTGTTTGACAAACCCCGTTTTTTTCACCATTCATTCTGATGGCTGGCGTCTATGTCACATGATCTTCAAATTTCTCCCTGCAGAAAAAGAAAACATGGCCGAAATTCGTTTTATTCTCGGTAGAAAATGCCTATTTTAAAGTTAGTTTGGCCATTAAAATGCGTTTTGATGTCATTTGATGCGAGAAATATGAGTTGTTATTTCAGATTATGTGTGCAGTGGATGTACATGATCTTTAGTTTGCTAGTTATTACGAAGATTACTTCAGGAAATCGCGACGTTTTCATTGTTACCAAGGTGGTTGCTAGGGACGCTGCTATCGATATTATTTCTGTTATGTTGTGTAACTGTTTAATGGTGTTATCTTTATTGCTACCCCCTTCCCCCTCAATGTATAGTGTTGGTCCACAGCCTAAACATATGTGACCCGCTCTATCGAAATCAGTCGGAAGTCGCAACGGCTCATTTCAGAATAAACGTGGATTTACGTAAAAAACTATTTTTTCAGGGTTCGGGTGTTTTGTTTGATTTTAAACAAACCAAGTCTTGGCTTTCAGAATATGAAACTTTTATTTCCAAAATCACACGATAAGTACATTTTTGAAGCTTGTGAAGGGACGAAGACAGGCACCTCTCACTCGCACTCTGCTCTTCCAGCAGCGCCGCGCCCCCTCCCTCCGGTTGACATTATGAACGTAAGAGTAAAGTAATCATAGATAACACGGCAGGATCCTTTACAGTTTGTTCTCATCTGATTTAAATTAAACAGAGTCTTGGCTTTCAGAATATTAAACTTGTTTCGGCAAATTCAGATGATAAATATAACTTTGAAGCTTGTAACGGCATAATTACAAGCGGAGAACGGAGTAATTTAACGCCACAGCAGGCACAACAACAGCCGGTGTTTCTCGTGAGGGTTTTCCCCGGGAAACAAACACAATACACACAAACGCAAAAATACACGAACACACACACGCACACACGTATACACACGCACTCGCGAGCTTCCCCTCCAAAATATCTTCCCTCCGTAGTATTTTGATCATTTGCTCCACTAATAATCAATCAGATCGATGGATTCCAGAGAAGAGGAAACTTTAAAGGCCTTTTTCTCAAAATGATGACTCTGTGACAGTCATTATATAATGTGACATATTTCGCTTAATATTTGGAGTACAAAAACAATCCTGATATCATTAGAAAGCTAGGAATATCCTCTTTCCAACCGTGTATACAACTCAAAATGTGTCTTCGGGTCAATGCGACTGATTTCGATGGAGCAGGTCACATATTAGTTTAACAAAATCCGCATCTAAAGATAGCCTACGTTATTTTCCCATGTACAATTCCAGTATCACATCTCAGAGCACATCGTCATTAACAAATACTGGAAACAGACCGAAAACATTTAAAAAAATACAAATAATACTTTATTCCGAGTGTGCTTGCTTTTCTCTTTGAAAGTCATCACATAACGGCATTGTAATACACGGTTCGGCTGCATTACATATTACATATCTGCCGTAGTTCTGTATTTATAGAGCCCTGATGAGAAGACAAACATGAGGAACTGAAAACGTGACGTGGATCATAAATATATCAGCCATTAAACAACATCTTACATTTCTTTTCACACAATACGTCTCCTTGCAGTATCAACACTAATTCGGCTCACTTTTATATTTGATCCAATTGGTAGATAGGCTGTATTTACACCATAAAGGTGCACAGCTGATATAAAGGGACACCTGGTGGTTAAAGCATGTTATTGAATTTAATTATTTTTATTATTAGATATTAATACAATACCTATACTAAATTATATTCATTACTCGTTATTCTCTACTAATAGTTAATTAAAGACGACATGTAATGACTATTTTGCACATCCCTTTCAAGATTTCAAGATTTTCTAAGGTTTATTGACATATCATATAGGCCTACACAACTGTGGTGTAGTTCTGCACTGAATGAAAAACTTGGGTTGCAGGTTCCTCAATAGTGCACAAGACATCTATCAATATGTGTGCATACCTTCAGCAATGTTAACTATGTTGAAGCACTTATTTTAACTGATATTATACATAATGTATTATACTCTTATAAGATGTATGTAGATATTTCATCTCCGGCCTTGTCAGGTATTGAACAATCAATAAATAAAGAACACAGAATTGTTGAATATAAAACACAGAATTTGTGTGATTATACTAAATGATTTTCAAATAAACACAACTGCATATTTAACTGTTACACATGCTGATGTAATGCAAATGTTCCAACTTGGGATCAATAAAGTATATCTTATCTTAAGCTGATCGATGGCTACTGCCATATTTGCAAAATGTGCCTCTGAACCTTGACAAGTGCATGTTTCAGGCTTATCAATTAATGTAATGTAATGTTATCACAGGGGTCACACACATAAGACCAGCTGTTAAATAAAGCTCTTCTGACCTTAGCTGGCATGTGGGTATATATATTAATACTGCCCATAATGGGCACAAGCAATTTTCACCCATTTATTAATTATATGTTTTAAATGTGAGTGTTTCCTGTCCCCTAAACCTCCAGGGATGTACACAGTTTAATACTGGCAACTTCTTATTATGGGAAATACGAAAACATCTTTTAAAACTACAACTCCCAGTAGAGACGTGCCATAGAGAACATGTTGCGAAACAGAATAGCCAGCATGTGTAGTTCTGGGGACGGGGTTGGGGAGGGGGGACGCGGTGGACCCGTTCAAATCCAGTTTTGGACAGTCTGCCGTGGTTCCATCCCATTTCAAGTGCTGTTCGAGAATCGGCTTAACCCTCGGAGCACACTCTCCAATCACAGAGCTTGAGGACTATCACGGGGTTTTTCAAACAGAGCACATGGTGTAGTCCAAACGATAGCTGGGGATTCTGGGTAGTGTAGTGTCTTCTGCCATCCTTTACTCCTGGGAATGGACGCTCACATTACCTTTAAGGGCAGCCGACATAAACGAATGCCGTACTTCCATGAGCGTCAAATCCCGAGGCAGATGGGAATACATTGCAATCAGTTGAAAGCTATTTGCGTCCCTTTATAACGCTGAAGGAGCCTAGGAGCGTCACAATTGGACGCCACGGACACTGACCAAACGTCGCTATTGGACGCTTAGGGAGTGAGAGTGTGTTGATCTGGTGCACTTTGAGGGCAACATGAAGAGATCTATGGATACCTCTCTCAACACCCATATGAAACAGACCTGTAAACAGATTCACTTTTTCTTTATGGATATTTTACAAATCACTCCCCTTTCAAACTGTATTCTTGTTTTTTTACTGTCATATATTATTTCATACCTGTTTTTCATTTATTCTCTTATTTTTATATATAATGATTATATAAACATGTGCCTCAGAAATAATTGTTTACATTAATCGTGACCAAACCATTTGAGACCCACTGAGATAACTTCTCCTCCTCCACCTTGTTGTTGAAAAAGCTCCTTATACCCGTTAGCGTAGCTCGCTAGCACCAGAAGCTAACAACAACGATCTCCAGTACCGGTGCGCTCTCTCTCGCGCACGCACGCACACAAAATGACTCGTTCTACACACACACAGAGCCGAGCTTGAATGAAACACAGAGACCCAGACGTACTTGTACTGTAGCATATTATTTTCGAATCAATAATCTTTGAAATTATGATTTTTTTTGGTTTTCTTTTTGTCATTAATGTTTTTCCTCCTGGTCTCTTGCCCCCCCTGTCATGCCTCCGTGCCCCCCACTTTGAGAAACACTGGTTTAGTCCATGTGATTATAATGAATTAATTTCAATGATCCGTCCAACAATACTTTATGTTGTTTTCCCATTTGTTGTGTCACACATAATTGCTGACTGGATGATGTTCACAGGAAACACACAAGCTCTGCTTACGTTTTCCCCCAAACTCTTCAAAGACAATTGAGCACCTGGAGAACATCAACCTTATTGCCAATAACATTCAGCCTAAAATATATAATCTGGGAATGAATTTCATTTAAACTTCAGCCAATATTTTTTTCCATCTTGTGGTTGTTTTGATCGTGCCATATGTTGTAATTTCCGTTTATTATAAAAGTGCTGTGTCTGAGAAACAACACATTTTGTGCACACATTTGCAGTTGTCCATAAGCCTGTTATGAACGTTGCTTGGACTGGTCAGCTGCACTGCACATTTAGGCATTGTTGGGTGATGTGCACTAGATTTCTTTTAGAGAACCCAAGTTTTAAGTTGGAAGAGGAAACTAAATCACTGCCAAAAAAGGAAAACAGGATTTCAACCTCACTCTGTTGTTGCTCTGTTCTTCCTACCTTTTCAAAGAGTGTATGTCAGCCACATCAGCAGGGACTGAGATGCCGAATCTTAACCACTAATGGAGAACACCTGACAGCCCTCACTGCTGCCTCTTACTTTAGATAGAGGAGTGGAGTGGACAATCTAGCCTTCGTCTGTTTTTAATAGATCTTTCGGATAGGAGTAGGGAAGATAATTTACTGTTATATGCTGTGCTTGAATGCACAGTGCTGCAGAATAGAATAATTAGAAAGTGTTAGTAGTGTGCTGTCCGTGTGCTGTTAAAACAAATTACAATGAGAATAATAGCATGTTGATGTTTAGCTGATACAATATAAGCCATTGTATTTTAGCGGGCTAGCATTTAAACATTTGCTTATTTGCATTACAAACAAGCTGAGGCTGTAGGAATGTCCTTATTGTTGCAGGTATTTGGTCATAAACCAAAGTAGTGGAAACATGCAAATGTTCATCTTATAATGGTGCTCGATGAAAAAGCCAGGGAGTCAAAGTAAAGGCAAAATATCCTCGAGGAACCATGAATGTGTGTTTAAGAGTTTTTGCCACTCCATAGTGTCGGGTAGATATTGAAATGTATTTCCCAAAATATGCGAAAAATGTGTCAAACTGGTGGTGCTATAGTGAAAGTCAGAGGAACACCAAGTTAGTACGATTAATCTTCTGGGGACCTTGAAAGTACGGGCATAATCAATCCAGAAATTGTTGTCATACATTAGTCTGGAATGAAGGTGTGCATCTAGACCGGGTGGCGACACTACCTATTGACGCAGCAACCACTGTAAGTTATATTCTTGTTTAATTAGACTTCTCTGTTTCATTTATTCTACTCTGTATAATTGTTCTGTAGTTATTGTAGCTAAAACGGCGCTTTTGAGAGATTTTAAATCTCATATCTGCTCAAGTGAACCTGTTACACAGGTCTCAGTGGGGCACTCAAGCCTGCATTACAATATAGGCAGGGACACTCTGCTGTCGCCCATCAGCTGTAGAGAGTTAACTAATTAGAGGGGCGTGGCCCCACAGCTGTGAGAACTCAGCAATCAGGCGTCCATTTTAGGTAGCTCTTTCCTGGAGCGTCAGATAGCCGAAGACTGACAAAGACATTGGAGTCCTGCGGGAGTCCCGAGGGTGGCAAAGAGGAGGCAAATCCTCCTCTGATTAAGCTAATTACCGCTGGTGTTTTATTTTTATTTTCTTTAGTTTTCTAACCCTCATGCTATAATCATGTGTATTTTCTCCATTCCTGTTCATGTGTCTTCTCGCAATTATCACTGGCCCCTTCTATCTCCTAATCGCTATAACTGGCCTGCTCTCGTCTATCCCACATGCTCCACTGATATCCAACATCTAGTTTCATGTGGCCTGTGGAACTGCCAGTCAGCTGTTCCTAAGGCTGACTTCATCTCTGGCTACGCCTCCCTGCAGACCCTGGATTTCCTTGCTCTCACTGAGACCTGGATTACTCCATTCAACACATCCACCCCAGCAGCTCTCTCCACAGCATATTCCTTCTCCCATACACCCAGACCCACTGGCAGAGGAGGTGGCACTGGTCTCCTGCTCTCTCCCAAATGGAGCTTTTCCCTCTTCAAGCTACTTAACTTCACTCCTTCCACCTTTGAATTCCATGCCCTCACAGTAACCCATCCTATACAATTAACCATTGTTGTTCTCTACCGTCCACCAGGCGCCTTGGGGGACTTCTTGGAGGAATTAGATAATCTCCTCTCACACATCCCAGAAACTGGCCCTCCCGCTGTACTTCTCGGAGACTTCAACCTCCAGACGGGGAAGATAGACGAACTAACATCTCTGTTAACCACCTTTGCTTTCTCACTGTCTCCGTCCCCACCAACTCATAAAACTGGCAATGTCCTTGATCTCATATTCTCAAGGAACTGCTCTACTTCTAACCTCTCTGTAAACCCGCTCCACACATCCGATCACTTCTTCATTTCATTCTCTCTACCCCTTTCCAAACATAACGAACTAATCTCTTCTCATCCTGCACCTGTCCGCCATAACCTCCGTTCCCTCTCCCCCTCTACCTTTGCCTCATCGGTGCTCTCAGCCCTCCCTTCCTCTGACTCGTTCCAACTCCTGCCTCCAAACTCTGCTGCAGAAACTCTCCTCTCTACTCTCTCAATCTCTCTGGACTCTCTCTGTCCTCTCACATCGCGGCAGGCTCGTCAGTCCCCTCCTGCTCCTTGGCTAAATGACGCACTGCGTGCTAATAGAACCATCCTTCGGGCAGCAGAGCGGAAACCGTGGAAATCCAAACACCGTGACGACCTCCTAACCTATCAGGCTCTCCTCTCCTCTTTCTCTGCTTCGATCTCTCAGGCAAAAAGCACCTTCTTTCAAGATAAGATCCAATCTTCCTATTCCAATCCCCAAAAACTATTTTCCATCTTCTCCACCCTCTTGGACCCTCCCAAAGCCCCTCCCCCCTCCTCACTTCTGTCAAGCGACTTTGTTAACCACTTTGAAAAAAAGGTTGATGATATTCGCTCTTCTTTTTCTGACTCACCTTTACTCACCGCTGGGTCACCAGACCCTCCTTCCACCCACACACTGACCTCCTTTTCCCCTCTCTCGCCAAGTGAGGTTCTTACCCTCATTACCTCTGCCCGCCCTACCGTCCTCTGGACCCTATCCCTTCAAACCTCCTTCAGACTATCGCTCCTGATATTCTACCGTTTCTCACCCATTTCATCAACACTTCTCTAACTTCTGGTCACTTTCCAAACAGTCTCAAGGAGGCAAGAGTAAACCCTCTCCTAAAGAAACCCACTCTCAACCCGTCTGATGTTATAAACTACAGGCCTGTCTCTCTCCTCCCGTTCCTGTCTAAAACACTTGAACGCGCTGTCTTTAAACAACTCTCCTGTTATCTCCATCAGAACAACCTTCTGGATCCGCACCAGTCTGGTTTCAAGGCAGGTCACTCCACATAAACTGCTCTCCTTGCTGTCTCTGAGGAACTTCACACTGCCAAAGCAGCATCCCTCTCCTCTGTCATCATCCTTTTGGACCTGTCTGCTGCATTCGACACGGTGAACCATCAGATTCTCCTTCGCACTCTCCAAGAACTTGGAGTTTCAGGCTCTGCACTTTCCCTCCTCACCTCATACCTCAAAGACCGTACCTACAGGGTAACTTGGAGAGGGTCCGAGTCCGACCCTTGTCAATTAACTACAGGGGTCCCTCAGGGCTCTGTTCTTGGTCCTCTCCTCTTCTCCCTGTACACAAACTCGCTCGGATCAGTCATTAGCCCACATGGTTTTTCATACCACTGCTACGCTGACGACACCCAATTAATTCTGTCCTTTCCCCGCTCAGAGACCCAGCTCTTTCGACTCCACTTCGAGCGATAGAATAACTAACAAAGAACTGCTAACAGAGCACTTATATATACTAATAAAGGACTGGCTTATCTATAGCCAGTTGAGTAGCACTTGAAATGTTTGGCTCTATGAAACCTGATGTACTTATATGATTCTGTTTTCTTCAAGGTTGTGTCTTCCTGGTCGAATGTACTTATTGTAAGTCGCTTTGGATAAAAGCATCAGCTAAATGCAATGTAATGTAATGTAATGAAGGGCCTACACTGCCATCCTTTGATACAAGTTGACTACAAAACATTTTTTATTTTTTGAGAATCATGTACAGCATTTTTGCCATCATACCAATATACTTTACGCTTTGAATCTTAAACCATTAGCTATGACATTTCTGCTTTGGTGTGTATTTTTCTTTACATACATTTCTAACCTAATTTAAAGCTTTTTTTTACCCATCCTTTTATTTTTATTTCCTCAGAATTCCCACCATATGGTGATCCAGATTTATGTTTTCACATGTTACTACTTTGCGTTTGGAAACTGCATCTAAACACAACTATCAAGCAGTAAGCTAATGATGTTACTTTTACCAAATATATTCCATAACAACCATCCAATGGGATATATTATTTATTCATGGGGACACCTGTGGCTCTTTACAGTGCTTGTTAAAACACTTGCTGCTATGTGCTAATTAGTTATGACAGTATGACATGCAGTAGCAGCTGACATATAAAGCAATATTTCACGTCGGTATTAGGTGTTAATATTTTATAACTTTTCGTACAGCTTTGTCACTAAGGTTTGATCCTTACTAATTATAGGTACATTTATTTAAATCAGCAGTTTGCTTTGTTTTTGGTCGATTCACGTAATTGTACAGAAGGTAATGAAAGTTTCATTTCAAAACAACATTCATCTGAAACATTTAAATGTTTGTGAATATATTGAACTCTGTTTACACTGATTAAAGTACATAAATGCTTGACAAAACAATACAAAAGACAATATTACATGGACATAAAAAGTATACAGCTCTTCAACAGAAATAAATGCTGAATTAAGTAAAAAGTGCCCCAAAAGACCACGAGGAGAGTCACGACACTGCTGGCTTTTTTTCACTAGTGTTTCACAGTTTCTTGCTGACATTTATGGTCTCTATGGCTACCATAAACTTGTTAGTGGAAAATGTCGGTCCACTGCTGTTGAACATGCACTTAAAGGGAGCTAAACCCTTAAAATATCTTGTTCTTAAACCAGCTTCCTGCCCTCTTCGGAACAAATTCAGCCTTCACGGATGACTTCACTTCCCATGAAGCCAAATTACTTCGAGTTTAAGTCAAGCAAATGAAATAGTTGTTGGAAAACACCACTGTATGTGGTGTGTAATCCTCTCAGCAGCACTCAATGCTCTGTTGTCAGAATGTGTGTTGGCTCAATAGTGTCCGCATCATTTACAGGTCAGAGAGAGGCAGACTATTAAGGTAGGCAACAACTTATTCAAATCAATAAAACAGCTCCCACTGGATTCATCTCTCCTCTCCAGTCCTAATTGGAGAAAGAGATGTCACACTGGCATTGCTATTGGAAATTGAGACTCTGAGTCGATTCTCATCACTCTCCTATAGCTGATCAACGCCTGAATGTGAAAGTCTCATCTGGTGCATGCTTATTCATTGTAGCGCTCAATTAACACATGCTTGGTACAGACTCCTTGGTGGTTTTAGCAGTGGCGAACCATCAGGGCCTTCAAGGTATTCAGAGAATACCCTGGAACACTCAGATAAAACAAACACAAAATAGATTTAATTATATAAATAAAATGTATATAAAATGAATAAATGAGAATCGTATCTGTGCTGTTGATCTGTAATATTACAGTGTTACGTTGATTTGTTTGTCCTTCTCGGACCATGCACTACGCATTTCAGTGGTTTTGTGTTAGAAAAGAAAGCAACCAATCAGATCTTGTTCTGGGTCTCTGGGTAGAATATCCTTCAACCAAGGTATTCTACATCCTAGATAATTACAGTTACACTGAATGAGAGCGTACGTTCGGACTGACAGTTTGATCAACCAATCATATATTGATGTGTAGCCAATGGGCGTATTCTTTCAGAGTTTCCCTCGGTTCCAGGGTTCTCTAGAAGGCCCGCTAGTTAACTGGCACGAGACAGAGGATCTAGATCAGTGGTTCCCTACCTTTTTTCCCAAGAGCCCCCCCAAATGACTCCGGTTGGAAGTTGCGTCCCCCCTCACACACACACACACTTTCGCTGAACTCATGGATCATTTCCTCACCCTCACCGACTCTCTTCCCTCTGTCCCGGGATGTTAGTCACACACACACACACACACACACACACACACACACACACACACACACACACACACACACACACACACACACACACACACACACACACACACACACACACACACACACACACACACACACACACACACACACACACACACACACACACACACACACAAGGGGGCGTGCAACAGCGGTAATTAAAGTTTAAAAGTCTCAAAAATGCTACAACTACTGTCACAAACTGGATGAATGTGAAGTATTTTGTTAAAGGAGGATGAAAGCGTAATTAAGGATCACTATTGGAGTGACTTTGATGGTTATTGGACTCAGGATTAATTCATTTGGATTCCCGCTGTATGAAGAAATTAAAGGACAGCGCAAGTGTAAACAATTCACAAAGGGATTAAACTGTTTAAAAACACATGCTCAAAGTAAGCCGGATTTTGCCGATGTGTTTATGTGGATTCAAAAGTCGTAAATAATCTACAAAATGGAGGAGACCGATCTGATCAGAGCAACTGTGACGAATAATCCAACTGAAACCGGCATGGACAATGACTATGTTTTAAAAATGCGCTTATCCAGAAAAGCCCAGTTTGGACGCTTTACGGGCAGAAGAAACATTTCTATTAAAGAAAGAATTATACATTTCTGTCTTTTTATACCTTGATTAGCTACTAACTTGAATTTGTATTCAAATGAATAAATCAATTATTTTTTATGTTTTATTGTAATGTAGAGACAAGGCTTGTAGTGACAATCATGTATTGCTTTACAATTATATGTAAAAACATTTTTGTTTCAGAAGGTCCAGTTGTGATAGACACGGTTCACCACTGGGTTTTAGATGAGTTGTATTTATTTGGTCTACCTTCTAGCTTGTTATCATCTTTGTTTTAGCCTTGTCTATTTTTCATATGTTTCAAATGATTGACACATTTTCAGCCATAGAGTTATGTGTTAATGTTAAAACATTATCTTAATGATGTGGGAACACCAGCTATTAGTATAGGGCATACACTTAACAATTGTATTGGTTTTGTCAGAGGAAAAAGCATTATAAAGGCCATACATTAAAAAAAAGCAATTTACTTTGTATGTTGAGGAAGGTGTCTTATTGACTCAAAAGACTAACAAGGTATAACATTAATCACTGTAGGTCTATTCCGATCATCTGGGAAACTGAGTCTCGTGAAGCTGGCAACGTGACTCTAAGGATGGCTATGTTGGTTGGTCAATCTGTTACCTCATTTGGTCCAAATCTCAACTAACACTTAGGTCTTCTCATGACTGTTCAGTGAGTGCCTCAATGAAGTTGAAATGTGTGGTTATGAGAAAAATGCCTCAACCACCATAGACATATTTGGCACTCAAAGGATTAATCATACTTTCTTTGGTGATCATCAGATTGATGATTACCATTTCAATGTGTCCAATGCCTTGTTTAAGGTCTATGATTACATTAATTAAAAAAACAAATCACATTACCAGGATCCTTACCTGCACTTGTGTAGTTGCTAATTAGTAAATGTTAGCATGGTAACACGCTTAAACTAACATGGTGAACATGGTGAATATTGAAATATATGTATTTATTTAAGTAATGTCTAGGTCCTAGACATTACTATTTACGATTATATCTATTAACATACTAGACTCTAGGATGTTAATAGATATAATCAATCATAAATAATTGAACAATAAGCTCATACTGGTGCCACACAGTGATATTTTACAGAATGGTATATAGACTGCAACACAATCAAGGGATATTGGCCTCTTGTTTGCTGTTTTAAAAGGTGTGGTTCATATAAATGGAGAGATTGGTCAGGTAGACCTCTTTTGCAGGAGCTGGATGTTGGTGGAGGAGGCTTGCTAATATATTCAGGAATCCCCTGGGTTTTTACAGTTGGGACAGTGTGTGAACCCCTCAGCTGTATTTTTAAACTGGTATTCTGCAGTGCTGTGTTCAGTCACCAGGGATGAGCTAGGTGTTGATGGTCAGTAAATGCTGCACATAAACCACAATGCCTTGTTTTCTGTTCGTCTGAACATGTAATGTGTTGGTGTGGCAGTTTATAGTTTGGAGGCATCTCGACTGTGGCTGTGCTGATGAGTCATCAGTAATGCAATTACTTATTTTTCACCTAACTCGGCCAACACTGCTTGTTGCTGTCAAACACAATCTTCAGTAACACATTAAATGTAGTGGATTTAAACCCCTATTGTGTTTGAACAAAGGGGAAAGTTCTGGCATTACAGCAGTCTAGTTTCTGTCTCATCCCTACATCATAAAACTACTTCAATACTTAATGAGCCAGATTCCCGGGGCAAGATTAAAAAACTAATTTGGAGCACCAGTCTGCGGAAGCACAGTATGACAACCCTTAGGTTATAGTGTCAACTGGAAAAGATTAGATTAAAGGCAATGCCTCTAAACTACTTCACAACTACATGTATGGTAACCCTGCTTAAGGGATACCTACTTTGATGTAATAAGAAAGATAACCAAAGTTGATATTCGTCCAAGGCATTACATTGAAATGTCAGTGTCAATAGCAGGCTGGCCCAATATTTGAATTCCTATTATCATGCATAGCAGACAATCTGGGCTCCCTGCCAGCTACAGCTCAGACAATCTGGGAGATAACCCGCCTTTCTGTGAGGTAATTGACTGTGTGGATGACTATTGCAAGAATGCCATTGACTTGACTACCATCAATAGATGCATTTTGCGGAAAGTATGTATCCACTAGTAACCACACACACATGCATGCAAAAACAGAGCGGGTGACGGCAACTGCACATCTAAGAGATGGGAATGCAGAGACCTAGGCAGACGCTTTGTGGCAAATTATTATTTATTAATGCTTAAGTCACATACACACAGCAGTTGATGCAGAAGCTGCCGTGCCGCTTTGGGGGCACGAAGGGTTTTCAGGCAACGACTGAGTTGATACAGCTAGTGGCTTATCTGTGAGATAAGTCCGTTTGATGATGTCTGATGATGGTTTTTCTGTGTGCATTCTGCTTTGTGGACGCTCTGCCCGGTGGTGGCGAAGTCGATAGGGACTTGGCTTGGCAATTGGAAGGTCACCAGTTCAAGTCCCGGCAAGACCAAGTGCTACCGAGGTGTCCCTGAGCAAGGCACCGTTCCCTACACTGCTCCCCGGGCGCTGTTCAAAATGGCTGCCCACTGCTCCTAACACTAGGATGGGTCAAATGCAGAGAAACAATTTCCCCACGGGGATTAATAAAGTATATCAAAATCAAAAATCAAAAAAAAAAAAAAACTAGCTAATCTTAAAATTTGCTGAATGGATGGTCATCTTTGTGTGTATGTGTGGATGGCAGCGTTGTACTGGGTTAGATGGAAGGAAGAATGCATAGCTAATCAGAATAATCAGTCTCTCTTCTATTTCTTTCTCATGCTCTGCTCGTTACCATGCAAGGAGCTGACCCTCAACATGCCACAGAACAAGGATTATCCCCTCAGGGGTCAACCTCTCCAATTTACTGCCTTTTCTCCTCCTCCTCTGTCCTGCTAATAGGCCTGTATGGGGATAGCAAACGTCAGAAAGCACCCGTAATTTAAAGAGAGTGGAGAGTGTCGACTGCTTGTGTGTTGTCAGGGAACAAGGGCAGAGTTAGAGGGCATCAGAGAGAAAGAAAGGGTGAGGTCATGGGCTTAAAGTCAACTGACTGTTTTGGTGGCCCAGACTCCTCTGCTATCAGTGTGGGGAGAAAAACAGCTAGAAAGCTATTTAAGGAGCTTAAACTGACTTTGTTTCTGTTGCAATATCCTTCAATCAAAAAACAAATGTGATAGCAATTGTAAAGACCCACCATTATGCACTTCTTACAGCAAAGAGGATCTAAGTGGATAGCTTAAATTGACTATTTTCATCTGCCAGTAGATGGGTTAACAGTTAGTTGTTGCCCCAAGCGAACAAGATCACATATTTCTGGAGCTTCTGCATGTGTGAGGGTAGGTGAGAATTGAGTTGAGATCAACAGGTGGTTTAATGCATCAAATCAAATCAAATCAAATCAAGTTGGAAATGCATGTGTCTGTAATAAGAAGATGAATCTACGAAGATGTCAACTACAATCCTGTGGGAGCCTTCAGGGAGGCAGCAAGACGAGACCCAGGCAGGACCGCAGAGACAGGTTCAGCCACGACCCGATGTCCACGACTTAATCCAGAACTCAGGATAGAGGATCCAAGACACAGGACCACAGCAAGAGGATCAGCCTTGACTCTGAATCCCAGCGTAGATATAGACACAAAACAAGAACAAATGTGGCTGGGTTAATCGGAACAAGAGAATACACAGACACAGACAGACAGACAGACGGAAGAACAAGCACTCCCTTAGAATAGGTTGAGGGCAAAGGGTAGCAAGTAAGAGGGTAACATAGGTGAAACATAGGTGGAGAGGCACACTCAGGGAACAAGGTCCCCACTGGAGCCTTAGTTGGAAATTGATGAGAGATAGAGAGGTACGTTGTGTCTACGAATCGTAACACTCCCCGGCCTGTCTAAGCCACTCTACAAACCGTTTCCCTCTAATAAAACTCGAGAGGTTAGAGAGGGAAAAGGTCCTGGATACAAGTTATTCTTGATAAGAGAAGCCTAGAAGGCCAGAGAGAAAAAATGAGTGTTGATTTAAAAACCCCCAGGGTCTGGGCCGACCTCGCATGGAGGGGCAAAATGTTCCAGAGCCTAGGGCCCGCTGCTGCGAATGCTCGGTACCCTCTGGTTTTGAGCATGGTCTTACCCCCAGTTTCTGGGGGTGACGCTGCGCTGCGTCACGGCTGCGCCGCGGGTTTTGGTCCGACCTCCTCTAGCGCCATAACCCACCGGACGTGTCCCAGAAGCGTTTCAGAAGCGTAGCGTCGTGCGTGCAGGCTCGCAGTTTTGTTATTGATTCGGGCATCCTGGACATTTGTACCTCTACAAGAAAGTAAGTAGGCTACGTAGTTAAATGTTTTATTTTTGTGTCTGTTTAAATTGTGCTTATTGTTGTTATACATTTCTTATTTTGTTGTGTTGTAGTCTACAGACACAGTTAATAATAATTGTAATAGTCCACTTCCATGATGAAAACCTCGTCGTCCATTGTGCGAGGTGTTGTGATGAAGGAGGGGGGTCTGCTAAATTAGTATATGTGGGGGATGGGCCGAGCCGCTGCCCTGCTTCTGGGACGCTTCTGAGACGCGTCTGAGCCGTAACGCGGCGCGTGTGGTGGAATAGCACCCATTGACTAGAGTGGCCGCGATCCTTACGACCGCCGCGGTGCAGCTGCGTTCTGCACTAGCTGCAGGCGTCTAATTGAGGCCTGGTCCATACCCACATACAGAGCACTGCAGTAATCCAGTCTCGAGGTAACAAAGGCATTAATAACCCTTTCTAGATCTAAAAGATAAAAACGACTTGGTCTTAGCCAATAGTCATATTTAAAAAAAAGCAGGTCTTGACTATGGTGCTGACCTGCTTATCAAATTTAAAAGCGCTATTGAAGGTCACTCCAAAGTTCATGACAGAGGGGAGGATGTTTTTACTGAGGGAGCCCATAATATCAACCGGAGAGGCTGGAGGTCGGGGTCCAAAAAAGATGACCTCGGTCTTGCTCTCGTTGAGGGTGAGGAAGTTTTGGCTCAGCCAGGATTTAATCTCTGTTAAGCAGTCCATCAACTGCTGTAGTGAGTTGGCATTTTGATTGAGAGGCAGATAGATCTGTACATCGTCAGCGTAACAATGGAAGGGGATGTACAGTATGGTATGTTAGTTAGGTCTGATTAGATTCAGCCCCTAGTTTTGCTGATATAGGCTTAGTTTGTCGGGGGACATCTTACTTCTTCCTTCTCTCTGTCTATACCTGTGTACTCTCATGTTCCGATTAACCCAGCTTCCCCAAATGTCTTTCTTTTTGGTGTCTATATACGCCGGGATCCGGAGTCATGGATGATCCTGCGGTCCTGTGTCCTGGATCGCGAGCCCTGGATCTTGAGTCGTGGCTGTGGACATGGATCATAAGTCCTTGATGGATATCCTCATGGATTCATCTTCCTATTATACACACATGCATTTCCAAACATTTGGACTACCTATGTTGCAAATGTATTATCTTTTCAATTTACACACGACATCTATTGCACGTCTGTCCGTCCTGGGAGAGGGATCCCTCCTCTGTTGCTCTCCCTGAGGTTTCTCCCATTTTTCGCTTTAAACTGTGGGTTTTCTCCGGAAGTTTTTCCTTGTACGATGTGAGGGTCTAAGGACAGAGGGTGTCGTATTGTCATACTGATATTCTGTACAAACTGTGAAGTCCACTGAGACAAATGTAACATTTGTGATATTGGGCTATATAAATAAACATTGATTGATTGAGTATGTACAGTAGAAAAAGGATGGGGCCCAGAATCGAGCCTTAGAGATACGCTAAGACGCTAAGATTCAGAGGGAGCTCTGATTGGACCGCAGCTCCCTCACATCTAATGGGACCAGCTGAAGTAGTTCGGGCAGCTCATCAGTATGCCCCCTTGATGCCTCGTCTTAGCCGATTTCTAGGCATGTCTAACTGTTAGGAGACCGTGGTAGACCTAGGACATGTTGGATGGATTTTATATCTCATCTGGCCTTGGAATGCCTCTGGATCCCGCTGGAGGAGCTAAACAAATGTTGATGGTTGAAGGAAAGTCTGGAAAACCCTGCTTAGCCTAGTGTCAATTGACCTGGCTCCATATTATCCCAAGAAAATGTATTGATGAATCTGTCAATAGATGTTCCGATAACACCTGCTTAGAAATACAAATGTTTTATGTTTCTTCTCTTCGTCATGGATACACAGGTAATGCAGATTAAGTTATAAAATGCCAAATAGGGAACAAGTAACAAAACTGCTATTCAGTTTTGCGTTGCTGATGAGTTAGAAAACATTAACCTGAAGGAAACTTGTGATTCTGATTTCAAAGGATGGATTATTCCTTAAAAAATGGTGTACACAATCCATAAAATATTTTTATTTCAAATTTACTTTCTCTGGTTGCACCACAATACATTATAATCAAATTGATTTCCTTGTGTAATTGAAGCTAGAAGAAAAGTCTTGTAAAATCGAAAACAAATCTAAAATTAAAACAGGTTCTGGTTGCAGACATGATCTAACTAACTGACAATGCAACATAAAGGGTGCAGGAGTATCTGGGGGTGTTGCTTAGAGGAAGCTGGTGATCATTTACCTGGGTCTGGGGGGATTTGCTATTATACTAGCAACCATGTTGTCAAGATTCTAAGCTTTGACTACAACTATTGAGCACTTTTTACATTTATGCAACCATTCAATTAGAATATACTCCATCCAACAGTTCAGTTTGGCTGCTTAACATCTGTTTTCTAAGCAGAAGTAGGATCCTCAATGTGAGTGTTTACCTTAAAGTGTGTACTTTTTTACAAGGTGAGGTAATGCTTGACATCATTACTGTGTTGAAAACAGCCTTGAAGAACATCCTTCTTACAAGTGGCTTGAAAATATGCAACTTTGTGGAAGCAAAAAACAACAACAAAGACATTCGGTGTTTACCAGACATTTAATATATCAGTGCAATGCCTAATGCCTATTATAATTATAAATACCTTTGATAGTTATATGAATTAATATCTACCATTATAAACTTCATGTACAAATTATGCAACCATGCTTCATTGTACAAGCAGTTGATATATACTAAAGCTGTTCTATGAATAGCATCAATTCAATTTGGTATAGTGTTATGATATTCATCTCGCACACAGTAGGATTCTTGGGTTGGTGGCAACACCTCTGCTTGGCTATTTTAAACTTCAGGTATCTGGAGAAGAAAAAACCTCATATCTACTATAATAGTTGGCCCAGAGGTAAAGAACATGGCATATATCAAAGAAAGGAAATGACTTGGTCTCAACATTTAATGAGGACCTTAACTTGGGTGGTACTTTTTTCAAGACTTTTAAGACTTTGTTTGCTGTAGAGAACCCATTCCACTCACTAAGCAAGCACAGACACACACATAAACACACACAGGAGGAATTTCATCAATAGATTTATAGGCCGGCTGGACGCACGACTGACTAATAAGTAAAAGAAGAGCAAAGCAGTTAATCCTTGAATATTAGCAAATACAGGTTTTGAAATAAATAAAATGCGATTCTACAGTTGTGAGTTTGTAGCAATTTGAGCTGGCAAATTACCCCCTCTAATAAAAACTCAAATTGGGAAAGATTCAAGGAAAGAGCGAGAGATAGAGAGAAACATTAGGGCTTATACCGCTGTTGCAGTAATGATAGTGTTTGCCTATGGCCAAACACAGAGAGAGAGAGCTGTGTGTTAGCAGCAAAGAGAGGATAATAGCACAGAGAATTATTAGACAGATCCTTGCTGTCTGTGTTTGAGTCAATTCTTTAGCCTTATTACACACTGCAGGGGATGGGGGGGTCTGGAGGAGGGAGAGAGATTTAAACAAGTAATACTGCATTACACGCATTAAAGGGTGACAGTAATTACATAACACTCAAACTGAGACATTAAGACAGGAGAACCCAAGCCATGCACCCACTTTCTTCCTTTTCCTCCATTACCTGATTGTTTCCTCCTTTTCACCGTCTGTGTCTTACTGTCCTCCTTACCACCATCCCTCCCTTCCTTATTTCCCCTTACACTGTCTATTCACCTTTTCTTTCTCTTTCCTCTCCTCACTCACCTCATTTCTGTGTCTTTCTTCCTTATCAGGGCGGTGGTGGCTGCCTGGGTAATGAGGATCAGTGTTGTTTTAAACATGAAATGGTGAGGGGCCCGGTGGGGCGGAATCAATAACAGCCATTACCTCTCTCCTCTAATGATGCAGCCCCCCCTCCCTCTCTGTGCACACCACCTCTTGTCTCAGCTCATTTTCTACCCGCTATCCGATATCGGATGGGAGGAGGTTATGAATTATCGAATCCCAAGGGCAACGTGCCTCACCGCCAATTACCCAGTGAAGAATGACCCTTTCTCGGACGTAAGTGTGTGTGTTTGTGTGCAGATGTGTGAATGTGTATGGGGAAGGTGGAAGAGTTGACACAGACCAGCTGGTGTTTCATCCTGATGGACAGCTATGCCTCTTTGTTCTTTCTACATGTCTGTCCTACACACACAAAACACACACACTTACTTAAAAAAGGCTGCACACTGACTGATGAGGTTATTTGTTTTCTTTGTTTACTTTGTTTCTAGGAGGCTGTGAACAGTAAGTGTAGCAAGTAATCCATCAGCTTAAAAGGACTACAGAATTTCTGTGAGTGCACACAAGGGAAAGAATTTTTGCTGGTGCTGATCAGTTTTGCATAATAGATGACAACAGACATGCCAAGAGCAAAAAAACAAAGTTTCTTATAGACTGATTATTAGCCATCTGTCAATGGTCCATTTTTCTATGAGACTGTAGCAGGCAGATAATCCTATCTGGCGTCGTTGCTTCCCAATGCACTTTTGTTCACTTGGTTGAAAGAAAGATAATGTTTGTGTCTTCAATCTAATTTGTCTTAAAAATCACCATTAAAAGATGGCTGCCAGTTTGTCAAATTGACCTCAATAAAGATACTTTATTAGATGAGTAAACCAAGAAAAAAGTGAAAGGAAATGTGAATAGCACACAATAGTCTCCTCCAATTATGTTCCCAGCGGACAGTTATGCTGTAGTGATTTAAGTTCAATGGCATCATTCAGTGGCAGTGACGGAGCTGTGTCCCATTATTTAGCTTACTGTTATAGCAAGGATGTGGACACTTTCCTAACCTTAACCTTACCTTAACCATTCTTTAGTTACTTGTATCAGATATTGTTCACACAATAAATACATTCCATTATCAGGGAATTTTCAAACATGTTGTCAGTAAATGTAATCTGGGTTATCCAGGGTCTCACTTTCATGCTGTAATGGCTGTTATCTTTCCTGGGTCACAGTTGTGATTTCTCAATGCTTGATCCTTGTCTATATTGTTAACATGCATTAGGCCTTCTCCCCCTTGAGAACCTGCAGGATGTGGTCAACTATAGAAGTCAATCAGGCATTTTTGGCAGGTCTTCATCTGTGTGTTCCCTATGCACTGGGGTCTTGGGTGACTACACTCAATGCTGACTTGACAATGTCCAGTTAGGATATTGCAGATGTCCACACATCTAGTAATGGGAATTGTTGGTGGAATTAGTATATTGTGTGAAAAAAAATAGCTGGAAGTCATCAAGAGCGATTACAAGTTGCTCTCTGTGCGCATACAACTAGGATAACAATGCATAATTTCACTAGGTATTTGCAGCAGTCGGCTGTTGGATTCCCTTCCTCTCTCTATTGTCAGATGTCAGTCTCTAATCTCTCTAAGGGATTTGGAATCCTCTCAGCCCTTTGCACCGTCCACTTTCCTTTCTCGTCTGTGTATCGACGAGTTGAGTTGTCAAGTTGAGATGCCTGTTATCCCATGTCTGTTTAACAGAGTTATATTGCTTTTATTTTTCCCAACACACACACACTGAATTTATTGGCAGTCCCAAGTGTATCTTTTCTGTCCATTTAACCAGGGGTTAAATTGGGCCGGGGCTGTCCGGGGCTAAGCACCGGCACATAGGAAAATGCTCTGACGTCAGGCCCCTCGCATATTTTTAACAATGTATGTAGCATGCCTATATCATATTGTAACGATCACAAAGGGAGTCGGAAACAGGCTTCAAGTTATTAGGCTTTAATAACTCTTCTTATTCACAGATGATCACAGGTTCATGTACAGCTTGTGGGTTCAACCTCACACTAACACTAACTCCCACACATATCCATATATATCAGTGTCTACGTCACAACTTCCCGCCCTCCCCCGTCTGCTCCCCCAACCACAGGCCCGCACCTCAACCAGCATCACTGTGCAGCTCTATGATTGGCAGAGAGACGGGGGATGCCTGAGTGACACCCTCAGCATCCTATACAGGGTCGCTACACTACCCCCCCACTACAAAGTTCCTCGCCCACGAGGAACAAATACAACTCAGCACAAACACTATAACTACACACTGTACTTTGACTAGGAAGGTCTGGGTGGACTACCATCCCTTCCAGTGAGACCAGGGCGCATTCTTGCCCTCTACAGGAACCGAGGGGTCTCACTATAACTTTACTACCAAACAAAGTCTCTGAAACGACCCGGGGGTCGTGACTGCCTTCTCGTCAGGGGGACTGGGGTCAGGAGGACAGGGGTTGACGGTGTTCCTTGGGCCTGTGGGGAAGCGACTCCTCTGTACGGAGCCAACCTGTCTTCGTGGAGCCCAACTTTTCTCCCCTTTGGTGGCAGCTGCACCCTGTAGACCACTACCCCCACCCTCTCCAGTACTCTGCAGGGACCAACCCACTGGCTGTCCAGTTTTGGGCACCGGCCTTTCTTCCATTGTGGACTGTAGACCCAGACCAGTTCCCCGGCCCGGAAATGCTGCCCTCTTGTCCTGGTGTCATAGTTCCGCTTCTGTCCACCTCGTCCAGTCTCAGCTCCATCTCCTTCAGTTCGCCTCCGAGTCTGAACCTCACAGAGTCCAGGGTCTGCTCCGCCTCTGCCTTCATCGAGGCCTCTCTGTGTTGGGCGTTCTGCTCCATGGTACTCCTCTCCGCTATAGCTACGCTTGCCTGCTTCTGGGCCTCATCCAGCTGAGATTTACAGGTATCCAACTCTGCTTCTGTCCTTTTCAGGTCTTCTAGAGTTTTCGAAGTCTCCAGTTGGGATTGTTCTAGCTTATTCTGGAGCTCGTTGTAACCTTGCTGCAGCGCCTTAGCGTCTCTACCCATCTCGCTGATCCTCTCCTGGTACTTGATGCAGTCCCTCTGCAGCTGCCGGACCTCCAGCTGCTTCTCCCTCAGCAGCTCCTCCAGCTGCCGTGCTCTGCTCTGGCTGCCTTCCCTGACCTTCTGAGCGGACCTCAGCTGCTGCTCCAGCTCCCTCTGCTTACCAGACTCTGCTTCTGCTCTCTCTCTCTGTGCTTGCCTCATGTTCTCCTGCAGCCTGGCGGCCCGGTCACTCTCGCTCTAAGCCTCAGCCTCTAACTCGGCCCGCTCCCTCGCCAACTGCTCCACCTCCCGCTGCAGCTCGGCCAAGTGCTCCCGGTTGTCCGCCGCCTCTCGCTGGTAGTCTGCAATGCTGCCGTTGAGCTGGGACAGCTGGTTCGTCAGACGCTCCTCCAGGTTGTCCTTCTCGGCTTCCAGGCTCCTGAGCAGCTCTTTGAACTGCGCCTCCCTCTTGGCACCCTCCTCCACCAGGCTCCTTTCTCTCTCTTTGGCCTCTTGGAGGCACTTCTCCAGAGAGGCCACAAGGCTCTCCTTCTCTTTACACTCCTGGAGATCTCGCTCAAGAGAGGCCAGCTCCGCTTTGAGTCTAGCCTCCTGTTGCTGCCCGCAGTTCCCTCTGCATTGACAGCTGCTTCCATCTCCCTCATTTTCTCCTCTAATAAAACTTGAACACTTTCAGTGATTTCGGTAACCCATACAGGCTTCTCCTCCTCTCTGCAGCTCCTCACAGCCGGTGGTACCGGTCCTCCGTTGCTCCTCGCCGCTGCACTCCACACAATCTCTCTCTCCACAGCCATCTCCAAGGCCGCCTGCAAGGACTGTGGATGCTGCAGCTGTACCCCAACCCTCAAGTCCGCAGGGAGGAGATCCCTGATGAATTGATCACGTGCCAGCTCACTCTGCACTCCAGGTGGCATGTGTGCATATGCCCGCCGCGTCAGGCTCTCCACGTCGTTAGCCAACGCATGCAGCGTCTCTCCAGACTTCCTACAGCGGTTACTCAATTCGTTCCAGAGAAGCTCTGGCGGGAAACACTGTCCAAACCGCCTCTTCAAAGCCCCCGCTAACGTTTCATAGCTGTGTCGGTCCTCAAGGCTAAGTAGTAGCAGACAACCCCCGGCATGTGCAAGTAGTTCAAATTGGGCATGGAAAGCCTCCCAGTCTGCCTTACCCGAGTATTTGGGTGTTTTCACGGACGCGGCGGCTGCTACTGGTTGATGGGCGCCGCCATTGTTGTTTACATCCAGCTTGGAAATGGCGCGAAATGGCGCTGAAGACGGCGACATTCCCGCGTCTCTAGCCATCTTCACCACCGACTCTCTCAGGCGCTCTCTCGCCTCCCGTGCACTCATGAACTCCCCACTCATGTCCTTCGACCACCCGCATCTTCCATCTTCCTCTCCATCACTACTTTGCTTCACTCACATCTCGCTGAACTTTTCCATCTCCGCTAGCTTACCGGCTAGCTCCGTGACGCAGTTACGCACTCCCGCCAGGATAGATGTCCTCCGTTCGAAAAGTCACTTCTGACACCAATGTAACGATCACAAAGGGAGTCGGAAACAGGCTTCAAGTTATTAGGCTTTAATAACTCTTCTTATTCACAGATCACAGGTTCATGTACAGCTTGTGGGTTCAACCTCACACTAACACTAACTCCCACACATACCCATATATATATATATATATATATATATCAGTGGTCTACGTCACAACTTCCCACCCTCCCCCGTCTGCTCCCCCAACCACAGGCCCGCACCTCAACCTGCATCACTGTGCAGCTCTATGATTGGCAGAGAGACGGGGGATGCCTGAGTGACACCCTCAGCATCCTATACAGGGTCGCTACAATATGTTTACACAAAAGATATATACATGTTAAAACTTTCCTTTCTATATGTTTAAGGTCCTTAATAATTTGAAAAATCAATAAAACACTCTTTCTAGCTGTAGGGAACATAAATAAGATGACGCGACGATGACTTGCACTTTTCAAATTTTTCGTGGGTTTGCCCTTTCTTTATTTTCTTCAAATCTAATTGGCTGATCGGCGACCACAGTCTCTTCCGTCAGTCACACAGACAGCCAGCAGAGTGAAAGGTGAATCTGGGAAAAAGTGTGGAGAAAAATAGGTAATACGCTGACAGGTTTCTTAACATGAATTCGTCTGATATTCTGGTTTTACGTTCGACTACCATTAAGTTAAACAACGTTTTTTTGTTTGACTAACTTTTGATCAAATCAAGCGTTTCTTAAACTAAAAGAAAGACACCAGCCAATGGTCGATATTGTTGACTTTATTTTAGAATAGAAGATCTCTGCGACCAGCTATAGTTTGTCGGCTTTGTCAGTGAACGCGTGTCTCTGCTCCGATCGTGAGCTTTACACCGCAGCACCTCCCGCGGGAATCTGCTGCGGTTCCTCCGTGCAGAGCGCCCATTTCCTAAACCATGCTATGCAGGTGCGTTTCTGGGGGGGGGGGGGGCAAACAGGGGCCAGTGCCCCCGTAACAATGACCAGGTACCCCCCTATGCAGGGCCGCCCCTCCCTACAGGCCAATCACGCAGGCTGCATGGGGCCCCACCCAGAGGGCCTCAGCTGCTGTGCGCAGTTCTCCGCTCAGTTCTCCGCGCAACCCCCGCGAGAGTGAGAGGTGACAAGGGGAGCACGTCTGTAACCCGACACCGTTGCAATGAATCGACATCTGACCAATCACGGCTTTGATACGGCCACTAGTGCAGGTGAAGAGATGTCGGTGAAAAGAGAGTTTCAGGCTGCGGCCCCACGAGGACGAAAACGGCTAAACGCATAGGATTAACGCAAACGCAATCGCAAACGGCTTCCGTCCACACGCAATAGTCATCCGGATAGTGTCTGCCCACACGGGACCGCTCCGTTTAGCTCCAACCGCTGGAGAAGCTGCAGTACATATGCAGGAGCCTCTACGTGGCGCTGTAACTTCCTCCACAAAAGCAGCGAAGAAGCATGGTTGTCATGGTTGCCCTTCTGTTTATTCTCCGCGGTGGGGGCCGAGGGAACCGGGCAGAGTTTTTCGCCAGTCAAACGTGTATTAAAGTTGAAATCTTCCGGACAAAATTATAAAAGTGCCGGTCAAAGGTCTTCTTTGTTATTTATTGAGCTTTAAAACAAATGAATAACGACTCTATATAATATAATGATAAAATACACGGAGCCTCTCTTTTTCCTCCCTCTCTTCGGACAGCGCCAGTGTCTGTCTCATGCAGCAGCTCATCCAGTAATCAGTGACCCGGCCGACTGTAAAAATAAACATATTTATAACTAGTTTAGGGAGTTTGAGAGGTAATTAAAATAGCTAAGGGTGATGATCTGACTTGAAGTGTGTGTTTTGCTGCAGAGGGAGGAGCTGCAGGTGAGCAGAGCTGCGTGTCTCCGTCCTGTCAGATTAGACTTCACTCGCGAGAGAAAGATAAATAATCTGAATTCAGGGTGCAGTTTACTTTGACGTGGGGGTGAGCAGCAGAGGTGGGGAGAGGCGGGGCTATTGCCTCATCATTATTGCTGTAGATGTTGCACAAACAACTGTCGCATGGTCAATAGCGTCCGGAGCACGATAGCAACTCTGCGATCCGCCATTTTTGTTGTTGTTGGTGGCGAAACACTTCAGCACTGGCGCGGGGTAAGCGGAGGTGAGCAGAAGAGGTGGGGAGAGGCGGGGCTATTGCGCAATCACTATCAGTGATCTGAAAATGTCCGTATAGGGCGCACACACGGAGCTGTTTGACCCCCCAGAGAGTGGCGTATGCATTTCTATCCACCTTGGGACCCGTTGTCGTTTCCTCAGTCGTCTAGTGCCATATTCGGTCGTCCTCGTGTGGCCGAACGGTCTATATGACACTAAACAGTAACGCAAACGACCAAATTCGTCCTCGTGGGGCCGCAGCCTCAGTCAGTTTCAGTTTTTTTACATATATTTGTAAGGCAATACATGATTGTCACTAAAAGCCTTGTCTCTACATTACAATAACATATACAAAATAATTGATTAATTAATTTTAATAAAAATTCAAGTTAGTAGCTATTAAAGGCAGAAAAAGACAGAAATGTATAATTCTTTCTATAGAAATGTTTCTTCTCGTAAAGTTTCCAAACCGGGCTTGTCTGGATAAGCGCATTTTTAAAACATAGTCATTGTCCACGCCGGTTTCAGTTGGATTATTTTTCACAGTTGCTCCGATCGGTCTCCTCCATTTTGTAGATTATTTACGACTCTTGAATCCACATAAACACATCGGCAAAATCCGGCTTACTTTGAGCATGTGTTTTAAACAGTTTAATCCCTTTGTGAATTGTTTCCACTTGCGCCGTCCTTGAATTTCTTCATACAGCGGGAATCCAAATGAATTTATCCTGAGTCCAAAAGCCATCAAAGTCACTCCAATAGTGCTCCTTAATTACGCTTTCATCCTCCTTTAACAAAATACTTCACATTCATCCAGTTTGTGACAGTTGTAGCATTTTTGAGACTTTTAAACTTGAATTACTGCTGTTGACTCCAACAGGAGTCATTTGGGGGGGCTCTTGGGAAAAAAAGTTGGGAACCCCTGAACTAGAGCATCACTCAAAGGTGGGTTATTGTATGAGTCAAATGTACAACTTGCGAATGTTAAGTCAAATTGCCAATTGCCATATTAAAACCTCAGCTGCAATTCACGACATGAAGAAGGCAGTCTCTGCATAGCATATGGAGATGCAGTTATTTCCAGCATTCTTTATTTAACATTCATTCAAGTATGTTATGCCTTTTATCTGCTAATGTACAGGAGGAAGAGTGATACACTGTCTGTCTAGTTTGCTTACATCTTAAAAAACATGGAGCATTTTTTCCCCTTTTATTCATTTTTATGTCAATTTGCATATTTCATGGTGATGCTCAGCCTCTCCCCTTAACTCCTAACAGTCATCATCATGTCAACCACAACACAGAGAAATACTGATAGAAATGTGTGTGTAGTTGTTGATACATTGCTGACAGAGGGAACTAGAATACAGATTTAAGAAATATCAGTTTTTGAGCATGTCATAAGCATGTTTTGTCTTGACTATATAACTATATTATAATAACATAATATTGTATTTATATTATTGAATTGATTATGATTATGATTTTTATTATTAGTCGAAGTAGTTTATTTGCATTAATTATATTTTAATCTTTTTGAGGCTAGTATTTGGCAGGAAATGCAGATGTATTCACCTGTAAACACATACTGAACGACATACATGCACATTTACCATTTACCTCACTGTATACAAAAGTAACTGTGTTGATAGTAATAATAAACAGGAATTATATTTGCAAAGTAGCCTACTTTGTTTCCAAAAAAAAAGTTTCACTCCTGTCGGGGGGGGGGGGGACTCATCTCACAATGTCGCTTGGGGCCCCAAGTTGGCCAGGGGCGGCCCTGCCCCTATGGCTCCCCTCCAAAAAAAGGTTACAATATTACGATTTATTGGAATTAAATCAAATCAGAGACCCGGATGTACAGTGGAGATTAAACTGTTCATTACCTTATAAAAGCAAATACTGTTTATGTTTTTTTAATTAAATTGTCACTTAAATTTACCAAAACAAATTTTATTTATTTATTGTATTTATGTTTATTTTACAAAATTACTTGATACTGTCAATTTAACCCGCTTTTATTGTACCCCTCTCATGACATAACTGTCCCCAGCCTGATGCTATGTATGTGTGTGCATAAAGCTGAGATATGCATATATTTATTTCCTTTCTCTTTGAAAGTTTCAGAGTTTAAAGTGAGGCATGATGCCATGCTTATCTTTCTTACAGTGCAGACGCTTTTCTGCTTGCTCCTGCCTCTGCTTACTTTTTATGCTGATTTTCCTATTCTTATTCTCTGAAAACTTCGAGCAGCGGCTCCTGGACATTAACCTATCACTGGGACAGTTCATCTTCGTAAATAGACGGAGGTTTTCAGCCATATTTCAACATTTTTACGGCAACCCCAGTCTTACAGTAGCGTGGCCTAGCAACAGCTAAAGCCTGGTAGGCTACTGCATGCTATTTAGCTTAAGCTAGTTGGTAGAAAAATGCCTCCGTTCTCTACAGATGACTTCCACAAACTTCTACAGAAGATGGCCGTGCTGGAAATGAAAATGCAACGGCTGGAAGTTAACGTGGAAGTGAATGGACTATGTTGTGGGAATGACACCACTTTACCAGTGTTGCAAAATAATGGAAAAGGGTATGCTAACTCACAGCTAGTTAGCAGCTACAAGGATTCCAAGGAAAAGGAGGGCTGTGTACCGGGTCATAAATCTACAAGTGGTGGTCCTCCCTGGAACTCTCTGGGTGCAAAGCCTAAGAGTAAATCATTTTCATGGGATTTGGGAGGAAGGATAACGGGCAGAGCCCAACACTCTGAAATATGTGATGCGACCGGCTGGCCTGCATTGTTATCACCCAAGAGGAGCGCCTCTTCAACCCCTAAACAGCAGTGGACAGCTGCTAAAGGGAGACTTACAAAAAATCCTCCTAAACCACCAAGTGTGCCAATCCAGAACAGATACGCTCCGCTGACCGAGAGCCGGAGATCTCTTTCTGATGACCTGGATAACCCGTCCTCTTCACACAGCAGGGTAAGGACCAATAGCTACTCCAAAAGTAAAAGGCTAGAGGGAAAGCTAACGACTGGGCCTGAAACTCTGATTGTGGGTGACTCTGCTGTAAGAGATGTAAAAGGTCTGTGTAGTAAGAACAACACCAAAGTACTCTGTTTTCCCAAGGATACAGTCTCTGACTTGGCTGAGAAGATCCTGCATATTGGGGCTGAACATCCGACTGTGAAGAATGTGGTACTACATATTGGAACAAATTATGTTGTGAAACAAGAGTCAGAAGTGCTGAAAAAAGACTTTAAATGTCTGTTGGAAACTGCCAGCTCTCTAAATGCAGAGGTGTTCATCAGTGGCCCTCTACCGCCAGTCAGAAGAGGAGTGGAGAGATTCAGCAGATTGTTTGCACTGAACACCTGGCTTTCAACTGTCTGTACTGACCATTCTGTGCATTTTATTGACAATTTTAACTTTTTCTGGGACCGCAGACATCTTTTCAAGGCAAATGGAGTTTGCCTGAACAAGTCAGGAGTGAAATTGTTTATCTCTAACATATTCAACTGCCTGCGTCATCAATCTGTTCCCTCTGCCAAGGACAAGCGGCAAGAGGAATCAAAACAGGAGATAGACACAACACATCGTGCAGAAAACCCTGAAGAAGTATCACTGCACCCGCCTGAGGAATGTTCTGATTATGGGAGACCTATGAAACACACGGAGGAGTCCCCACCGCCCGTCACCCCCCCCCCTGTCAACGCCTTTGAGGATACTCCGTTCACCCTTTCGCCCTCGCCCACCCTCCTGGAGATCGTGGAACACAAGAAGGAGATACAGAGGGCTGGCACCGATTCCTTCCTGGATTTCAAAGACCAGACTAAGGCGATACGCAGAGCTGGCAGCATGTCCTTTACCCCCGCTCCTCAACGACGCCCACCAAAATCACCAAAGCAGAGACGCGCACCATCTCCCCCGGCTTCATCACCATGCCTACCACAATCATCCAAACCAAAACAATCTGCAAACTGATATCTGCTGGGTCCAGGCTCAAGGGCGTATGGCACTCTCAACTCTTTCCAGGACATGCCCGGGCCCTGCCTGCCAGTAGCTTTGCCGATATCTGTGTTGATAGGTAATAGATTAAGAGCGGTGAATGATCTTAGATACAGGAAGCACTCAAACGTTTGTGTGAGTTTATCTAATTTAGCAGTGATTCCATGTCAGCCACAGCTTGTTACAAAAAACATGACTGATAGTGTGTTTAACGAACTTAAACTAGCTTTATTAAATGTCAGGTCTTTGGCAGGAAAAACATTTTTAATCAATGATTTTATCACTGAGCACAATCTTGATTTTATGTTTTTAACAGAAACTTGGATTGAACAAAATAACAGTGCAGCTGTTCTTATCGAATCAACCCCTCCCAACTTTAGTTTTATGAGTCAGGAAAGAATGCATAAGAAAGGGGGTGGAGTTGCTATTCTGTTCAATGATTCCATTCAATGCAGGAAGACATTGTATGGAAACTTTGATTCTTTTGAATATGTGGCCCTTCAGCTGAAATGCTCCTCTCGAGCTCTGTTCCTAAATATCTATAGGCCACCCAAATACTGTGCAAGCTTTTTTGATGACCTTACTGAACTGCTGTCTATAGTGTGTATTGACTTTGACCGTCTAGTCATTGTTGGTGATTTTAACATCCATGTTGACAACCCCCAGGACAGAGGGGCTAAAGAACTGTTTTGTGTTCTTGATAGCTATGGACTGACTCAGCATGTGACGGAGCCCACGCACAATAAGGGGCACACTCTGGACTTAATTATCTCAAAGGGTCTGAATATCTCTAAGGTTGTGGTGACTGATGTTGCACTGTCTGACCATTCCTGTGTTTTCTTTGAGAGCTCTATTTCTGTTCACACAAGTGTTCAAAAAGAGGTAACCACAAAGCGATGTTTAACTGAAAATACTAGGGAAATGTTTACTCAGAATTTTTCTTCCACACTTGCCCCTGCTAACACCTCAGTAAATGAGCTAGTAGATCATTTTAATTCAAAATTAAAAATGTTATAGATGCCATTGCTCCAATTAAGGTAAAGGAAGTGACTGGGAAGAAAATATCTCCATGGAGAAAGGCCATGACCGTTAAAACAGAAAAAAGAGAATGTCGAAAAGCTGAACGCAGGTGGCGAAAAACAAATCTCCAGGTTCACTTTGAAATTTATAAAGAGAGACTTGGCCTTTATAATTTGGAAT